>NW_015090917.1:670813-695132 GCF_001431845.1 Calidris pugnax | reverse complement strand
GGGGGAGCAGGTCAGCCTCGGGGAGGGGGGGGTCCTGCCTTCCACCCTTCTGCCCGCTACTGGGTGAGCGGCACCCGGTACGAGGCCGAGTGGCACCTGGTGTGGGGCTGAGCGTCAGCTGGTACATTGTGAGCATCACCTGGTATGGGGCTGAGCATCACCCAGTATGGGCCTGAGCATCACCCAGTACAGGGCCGAGCACTGGTACGAGATGAGCATCACCCAGTATGGGTCTGAGCATCACCCAGTACAGGGCCGAGCACTGGTACGAGATGAGCATCACCCAGTATGGGCCTGAGCATCACCCGATATGGGGCTGAGCATCACCCGGTACGTTGTGAGCATCACCCAATATGGGTTTGAGCATCACCCAGTACAGAGCTGAGCACTGGTACAAGACAAGCATCACCCAGTATGGGTCTGAGCATCACCTGACACAGGGCTGAGCATCACCCAGTATGAGCCTGAGCATCACCCGGTACATTGTGAGCATCACCCAGTATGGGTCTGAGCATCACCCAGTATGAGCCCGAGTATCACCCAGTACGTTGTGAGCATCACCCAATATGGGTTTGAGCATCACCCAGTATGGGGCTGAGCATCACCCAGTACAGGGCTGAGGATCACCCAGTATGGGTCTGAGCATCACCCAGTACAGAGCTGAGCATTGATACAAGACAAGCATCACCCAGTATGGGTCTGAGCATCACCCAGTGCAGAGCTGAGCATTGATACAAGACAAGCATCACCCAGTATGGGTCTGAGCATCACCCAGTACAGGGCCAAGCCCTGGTACGAGATGAGCATCACCCAGTATGGGCCTGAGCATCACCCAGTACAGGGCTGAGCATCACCTGGTACTTTGTGAGCATCACCCAGCATCGGTCTGAGCATCACCCAGTACAGGGCTGAGCACTGGTACGAGACAAGCATCACCCAGTACAGGGCTGAGGATCACCCAGTATGGGTCTGAGGATCACCCAGTGCAGGGCTGAGCATCACCCAGTATGGGTCTGAGCATCACCCAGTACAGGGCTGAGCATCACCCAGTATGGATGTGAGCATCACCCAGTACAGGGCTGAGCATCACCCAGTATGGGTCTGAGCATCACCCAGTATCAGGCTGAGCATCACCCAGTACAGGGCTGAGCATCACCCAGTATGGATGTGAGCATCACCCAGTACAGGGCTGAGCATCACCCAGTATGGATGTGAGCATCACCCAGTATGAGTCTGAGCATCACCCAGTACGTTGTGAGCATCACCCAATATGGGTCTGAGCATCACCCAGTATCGGTCTGAGGATCACCCAGTACAGGGCTGAGCATTGGTACGAGACGAACATCACCCAGTATGGGTCTGACCATCACCCAGTATCGGTCTGAGCATCACCCAGTATGTTGTGAGCATCACCCAGTATGGGTCTGAGCATCACCCAGTACAGGGCTGAGCATCACCCAGTATGGATGTGAGCATCACCCAGTATGAGTCTGAGCATCACCCAGTACGTTGTGAGCATCACCCAATATGGGTCTGAGCATCACCCAGTACAGGGCTGAGCATCACCCAGTATCAATCTGAGGATCACCCAGTACAGGGCTGAGGATCACCCAGTACAAGGCTGAACATTGGTATGAGACGAGCATCACCCAGTATGGGTCTGAGCATCACCCAGTACAGGGCTGAGCACCCAGTACAGGGTTGAGCACTGGTATGGGGTGAGCATCACCCGCTATGGGTCTGAGCACCACCCAGTACGGGGCCCAGCATGGCCTCGCACGGGGCCCAGCATCACTATCACCCAGTACAGGGCTGAGCATCACCCAGTATGGGTCTGAGCATCACCCAGTATCAGGCTGAGCATCACCCAGTACAGGGCTGAGCATCACCCAGTATGGATGTGAGCATCACCCAGTACAGGGCTGAGCATCACCCAGTATGGATGTGAGCATCACCCAGTATGAGTCTGAGCATCACCCAGTACGTTGTGAGCATCACCCAATATGGGTCTGAGCATCACCCAGTATCGGTCTGAGGATCACCCAGTACAGGGCTGAGCATTGGTACGAGACGAACATCACCCAGTATGGGTCTGACCATCACCCAGTATCGGTCTGAGCATCACCCAGTATGGTGTGAGCATCACCCAGTATGGGTCTGAGCATCACCCAGTACAGGGCTGAGCATCACCCAGTATGGGTCTGAGCATCACCCAGTACAGGGCTGAGCATCACCCAGTATGGGTCTGAGCATCACCCAGTACAGGGCTGAGCATCACCCAGTATCAATCTGAGGATCACCCAGTACAGGGCTGAGGATCACCCAGTACAAGGCTGAACATTGGTATGAGACGAGCATCACCCAGTATGGGTCTGAGCATCACCCAGTACAGGGCTGAGCACCCAGTACAGGGTTGAGCACTGGTATGGGGTGAGCATCACCCGCTATGGGTCTGAGCACCACCCAGTACGGGGCCCAGCATGGCCTCGCACGGGGCCCAGCATCACTATGGGGTTGAGCATCACCCGATACAGAGCTAAGCATCAGTACAGGGTTGAGTGCCTCCCAGTACAGAGTGGAACACAGCCCAGTACAGGGTCAAACACTGCCTGGCAGAGGTCTAAGCATGGGTACGGGGCTGAGCATCACCCGGTACGGGGCCAAGCACGGGTATAGGGCTAAGCAGCCCCCAGCACGGGGCCAAGCATCACAGTACAGGGCTGAGCATCACCTGGAACAGGGCTGAGCTTCACCCAGTGTATGGGGCTGAGCATCAGCACAGGACCCAGTATGGGTCTAAGCATCAGTATGGGACCCAGCATGGCCCAGTATGGGCCTAAGCATCAGGATGGGACTGAGTATCGCCCAATATGGGACCAAGTATCGCCCAGTATGGGTCTAGGCATCAGTATGGGACTGGGTATTGCCCAATATGGGACCAAGTATCGCCCAGTATGGGTCTAGGCATCAGTATGGGACTGGGTATTGCCCAATATGGGACCAAGTATCGCCCAGTATGGGTCTAGGCATCAGTATGGGACTGGGTATTGCCCAATATGGGACCAAGTATCGCCCAGTATGGGTCTAGGCATCAGTATGGGACTGGGTATTGCCCAATATGGGACCAAGTATCGCCCAGTATGGGTCTAGGCATCAGTATGGGACTGGGTATTGCCCAATATGGGACCAAGTATCGCCCAGTATGGGTCTAGGCATCAGTATGGGACTGGGTATTGCCCAATATGGGACCAAGTATCGCCCAGTATGGGTCTAGGCATCAGTATGGGACTGGGTATTGCCCAATATGGGACCAAGTATCGCCCAGTATGGGTCTAGGCATCAGTATGGGACTGGGTATTGCCCAATATGGGACCAAGTATCGCCCAGTATGGGTCTAGGCATCAGTATGGGACTGGGTATTGCCCAATATGGGACCAAGTATCGCCCAGTATGGGTCTAGGCATCAGTACAGGACCCAGCATCACCCAGTATGGGTCCGAGCAGCGGAATGGGACTGAGGAATATTGCCCAGTATGGGTCTAAGTATCAGTGTGGGACTGAGTATCACCCAATATGGGACCAAGTATTGCCCAGTATGGGTCTAAGCATCAGTATGGGACCGAGTATCACCCAATATGGGACCAAGTATCGCCCAGTATGGGTCTAGGCATCAGTACAGGAGCCAGCATCACCCAGTATGGGTCCAAGCAGCAGAATGGGACTGAGGAATATCGCCCAGTATGGGTCTAAGCCTCAGTATGGGACTGAGTATCACCCAATATGGGACCAAGTATTGCCCAGTATGGGTCTAAGCATCAGTGTGGGACTGAGTATTGCCCAATATGGGACCAAGTATTGCCCAGTATGGGTCTAGGCATCAGTATGGGACCAAGATTCGCCCAGTATGGGTCTAAGCGTCAGTATGGGACTGAGTATCACCCAATATGGGACCAAGTATTGCCCAGTATGGGTCTAAGCATCACTGTGGGACTGAGTATCGCCCAATATGAGACTGAGTATCGCCCAGTATGTGTCTAGGCATCAGCCCAGGATCCAGCATCCCCCAGTATGGGTCCGAGCAGCAGAATGGGACTGAGGAATATCGCCCAGTATGGGTCTAAGCACCAGTATGGGACTGAGTATCGCCCAGTATGGGTCTAGGCATCAGTACAGGAGCCAGCATCACCCAATATGGATCCGAGCAACAGAATGGGACTGAGGAATATCGCCCAGTATGGGTCTAAGCATCAGGATGGGACCAAGATTCGCCCAGTATGGGACCAAGTATCGCCCAGTATGGGTCTAAGCATCACTGTGGGACTGAGTATCGCCCAATATGAGACTGAGTATCGCCCAGTATGTGTCTAGGCATCAGCCCAGGATCCAGCATCCCAAGTATTGCCCAGTATGGGTCTAAGCATCACTGTGGGACTGAGTATCGCCCAATATGAGACTGAGTATCGCCCAGTATGTGTCTAGGCATCAGCCCAGGATCCAGCATCCCCCAGTATGGGTCCGAGCAGCAGAATGGGACTGAGGAATATCGCCCAGTATGGATCTAAGCATCAGCCCAGGATCCAGCATCCCCCAGTATGGGTCCGAGCAGCAGAATGGGACTGAGGAATATCGCCCAGTATGGGTCTGAGCATCAGTATGGGACCAAGTATCGCCCAGTATGGGTCTGAGCATCAGTCTAAGCATCAGCCCAGGACCCAGCATCCCCTGGTCCAAGGTCAATCCCTGCCCGGTTGGGGGCTGGCTGGCTCCAGGCAGGGCCTGTGCCGCCGCAGCGTGCCGGAGCCAGGGGAGGGCATTGCAGCAGCCGGGCCGGGGGCCAAGAGGGCCATGTGAGCCGCAGCCGCTCGCCTCTTCCCGGAGGACAAAAATCAGGCACGAAGCGCGTGGCGGGCAGCGAGGAGCAGCATCCCTGCCCGGGCGGGGGGGCAAGGGGACCTCTCACCTCCCCCCAAGGAGATCCGGCCCCATCCCTTTCTGCTATTCCATAGGGAAAAGGCAGCCCCCCCAGCCCCGCACGCCCGTCGCAGCACGGCCATCGCTGCCCTCACCCAGCGGGGAAATTCTGCCAGGATGAGGGCCCCCCCAAAAAAATCCCCAACCTTAAGGGTTCAAAACACCAAGGACATCTCTACCTCTCGTTTTAATGCAGCTCCCAAAGGGGCCGGGAAGGTGGGCCTTGCTTAAAACACCGTGGTACGGAGCAACACGTCAAACCAGCTTTTTAAAAATAAATGTTTTATCGTTTATAAAATGTTATAAATACTTATAAATTTTAGAAAACCACTCTGCCTTTCTACCAGGAGATTATTAGAGCGCCGTCGCAGCTCCTCCCCCCCGGGAATGCAGAGGAACCAGGAAGCACCAGTGAGCAAAAATCAGTGTAAACCAACTGGCTCTGGTCCCCGCCCGGCGAGGGGGTGGAAGGAAAACACCCCCTGCAAGCCCCCCCTTTCAACCCCCCGGCTCATCATCCTCACCCCTAAAGCTCCTCCAAGCACAGGGATTGCTTCTCCCCAAACTGGCTCCCCCCAGCCTATCGCGATATTTTTAGTGGCACTGGGAAGAGATTTGCACTGTCACCTGCTGGGATGAGGACGGGGAAGGAGTGTACAGTGAAGGAATGTGAAAGAATAATACAATTTGGGGGGAGGGAAATAAGGATGCTGGAGTGTTTGGTCACATTTGTGCCCATTTTTACATTGGGAGCCTCTGAGACAAAGCTTCGAGCGCAGCCCAGGTGCTGGGGGAGCAGAATGAAACTACTCATTGACACCAAAACCAACCCAGACCTGGGCCAGCAGCTTGAGTTTGTGAGGCTCTGTGGGTCACGCTGTGGGGCAAAGGGGGGGCACACCCCTGGGGAATCAGCCATGGGCAGAGGGAGCTGGAAACCAGCTGGGATTTTGGGCCCCAGCCTCCAAGGAGATTTTTCAGGAGCGCTGTGGGTCAGAGCAGGAGCAGCAGCAGGATGCTGGGGGGGGGAGGCACGAGATGGGGCATGGCCCTGGGGGGGCATCGAGGCGGATGGCAGGTCCCTGACCCCGCCTGGGCTTCTCCAGGATGTATTTTGGCTGGAAAACAGCACGGCCCTGGCATATTATGAAACATCCTTGTTTATAGGGGCTGGGAGAGAGAGTTTCCATCCTGCCCTCTGCGGTGCCAAGCCCTTCTGGGAGTCCGCAGGGAGTAGGTTCCCCATCCGAAAACCACAAGAGGAGGAAGAAATGGAAAAGAGATGAGGTGGCAACCCCCCCACCGACCTCCTCCTCCTCCCCAAAAAAGCCCCCCTGTGCTTTCCTTCATCCCCTCCTCCTCGCCACCGCCCCCAGCGCAGATGGCTGTGGGGCACCCCATGGCGTTTCCGCCCCCAGATGCCAGGCGAGGACCTTGGACCGCTCAGGTGGGGCGGATTCTGCACAGGGGTGTGTGCGTAGCACCCAGGGTGTCCCCCCCCCCGGCACTGGGGCAGGGAGGTGCCACGTTGCAGGGCCTGGCTGCTGGGGGAGCGGCGGGAGGGCTGGCATCTTGCCCCCGCCATTATCTGCATTCCTCAGCTCTCCAACGTGGGGCTGGGTGCGGCGAGGGGGGCCGGCGGGGCCGTGGGGCAGGATACGGCCCTCCTGCCCCACGTCCTGCTTCACCTCAGGGTCACCTGTCCCAGGTCAGGGGGGTGGACACTGTGAGGAGCAGCCCCATGGATGCCCCCCCCCTACCCAGTCAAGGAAAAGGCTTTTGGGAAGCAAAGCAAGCAGCACTGGTGAAACTGGGAATATTTCAGCAGGCAGCTGGTTCCTCTGCCAGGCAGCCCACGCAGTCTCTCGGCAGGGACACTGAGGAGGGAGGGAGGAGGGGGGGGGGGACCGGGCTGGGACCCCCACCCCAGCCATCAGAGCCACAGAGACCAGAGAGAGGGGGCGGCGCTGCAACGTGTGGACTGGAGTGAACCGGAGGAATCCAAACAATATCCCCTTTCTTCAGCGTTCCCGTGGCGGAGGGAAGGAGCAGAGGAACCCTGATTAGAAACAGCACCGAGGCGAACGCCCCCGGGGAGCTGCACCAAAGCACCGGGCTCTGTGTGGCCTCCAGGGCAGCCAGCTCTCAGCCCATCAAGGTTCACCCAGAGTGGACATGAGTAGTGCCACATCCAGCCTTTTCCCAACCCAACTCCCAGCCACTAGAGCCTCGGGTCACCCCACGGAGCCGTTTCTAAAGGACTTCTCCAACTCTCGCCTCGAGCCCGAGCTCCTCAGCCACAATGGAAATACCAAGGGGCTGTAGCTCTGCTTCGTCAACCACGTTATTTAGCCTCCGCAGAAGGCCGGGTCTGGCCAGGTTTCCAGCAGAGCTCAGCAATTCAGGACGCCGGGACGGTGTGGCACTGGATATCAAGACAGGCCCCGTGAGATATCTCAAGAACCAGACCCCCCCCAAATCGCTCGGCTCTCTGAAAAACTCTGGCTTTCGTACCCAACTCGCCTGTTGAGATGGAAATCAGTCAAGCAGGGAAGATAAAATTCCATAAGACCAACCCCCGGGGAAAGCCAAGAGCTGGTTTTGCGTGACAGCCCCCCCTCTCCTCCAACGTCCACCCGCTCCTCACCTGGTGAATCGGACTTTGCAGATGTTGCATTCGTAGGGCTTCTCCCCGGTGTGGGTGCGGATGTGGCGCGGCAGCTTGCCAGCCCCCTGGATCACCTTCTCACAGATGGGGCACTTTTGGAATGCTTTTGCCCTGATCTTCTTCTCCACTTTCTGCGACCAGGAAGGGTAGACGTCGCCCTCGTTTGAACTGCTGAAATATTTCAAGTAATAATCCATCACCCCGTCGTCGTCCTTTCGGTCGTCTTCCCCGAGCTGCTGTCTCCCCACGGAATTCATCATCTGCTGCAGCAGGGCGCTGGCGGCCAAACCATCCACCTCCCTGGTGTCATCCTCCGTCTCCGCTCCAGCAGCAACGAAACCAGGGGAGTCACCGGCTTCCTGCTGGTCCAGAGGCCCCCCTGGGGTCCCCTCCTCTTCTCCCGGTGTGGGCAGGCCACGGCCGCTGTAATGTCCGTTCTGAGAAGGTGAAAACATGGAGCCAGGAGCCACCTCCTCCTCCTCTCTGTCCAGCCACATGGCTGGGTTGCTGCTCTCAGGATCACAGTCATTCGCCTTTGGTCTTTCGTTTAGGGGGGCTTGCGAGTAGAAGTCTAGGCCATTGCAGTCCGGCTCCTCCTCCTCCTCTTGGCCTCGGAAGTTCAGTCTCTGAAGGTCTCTCAACTCTGGGTTGGTCCACGGAAAGCTGCCTTGGTGGCCATTGACGGGGTTGCTCTGGAAGAACTCCAGGTACTCTTTTGCTCTGAGATGGTTCCTTTGATCAATTTGATCTACTGTATCCATCTGGTCATTTTTGGCCAGAATCTTCCTGTCCAGGAGATCCGTGCAAACATCCCTTACCGCCGGGATCTCCAGCAGTGTGGCGGCATTGAGGATGTCGTTGACATTTGAAGTGCTGACAGTAAGGGTCGCGGTGTAAGCGAACTCCAGCAGAGCCGACAAGGCATCCGCGCTCACAAAGTCTATCTCATACACGTTTTGCTGGTCCACCACTAACCCTGAGGTGAAGAGCTTCTTGAAGTACTGGCTGCAGGCCGCCAGGACGGAGCGGTGGGTGGGGAACTCCTGGCCTTCCACCAAGATGACCACGTCGCACAACAGCCCGTTGTTTCTCTGCTCATTCAGGCTGCTGAGGATGTCGCTGCTGTGATCGGGGAACGGGATCCCTATGGGGCCGTCCACGCCACCCGCCATCTTCGATGCAAAAGGCTACGAGAGGAGGAGGAGGAAAAGAGCAATGAGTCACGGGGACCTCGGCCACTCGGAGGCATCACATCGCATGGGCACACTCCCAAAGCAGAGCAGGCACCTGCCCGTCGATGCCAGCGTGCTCTGGAGCAAGCACTAGCCATTGGCTACTGTGCCCTCTGTACCTTCCCACGTCCCCCTTGAGTCCACCATCTTGCCCAGAGCCTGAGACTCCATGAGCAGGCAAGGAGGGACCCGTTCTTACCCTCACTCTGGGGAGGAGGAGGAGGAGGAGGAGAAACACAGCCCAGGTGCTCTCCCAGTCTGGAAGAAGAGCTGAATTAGCACGGATGCGGGCCAGGGCCAGCAAGCCTCAGCAAGGACCAGGGTTAACAGAGCCAGAGGGCATCTGGACCCAGCTGGTAGCAGTGCCTGGCGTTGGGCTACAATGGCATGAGCCTCACCAGTGGACCCCAAGTCCACCTCGGGGAGTATTTCCCAGTCCCACCACTTCTATTGGAAAGGTCCCCTGCTCATTCAGCCTCGCTGTGCCCAGCCAAACTCTGGATACACTGGGAAAAGCATTCCCATGGCTCATCCCTGGGGTCCCAGGCTCTGCTGCTCCAAGGGATGCGGGCAGTGGGATGGCAGCAAATTTTGGGAAGGTCCCAGCGACAAGCTCAGCACTTGATGGCACCAGTATGTGGGAAGTGGGAAGCACCAACCACCCCAGTCTGCTGTGAGGGGTTAAGAGCCAAGCTTAAACATTCAAATCCAAGGTACCTGCTTGGGACAGGGGCCTCTGAGGTGGCCAGAGAGGAGACTGGTGTCACCAGCAGCAGCAGAGCTGGCGCAAGCCCCCCCTCCCAGCATCCCAGAAAGGCTTCGGCAGAAGCTTTTTCCAAAGCTGAGGGTTGGTTTGGGAAAAGAGAAATACATCAGTCAGTTGCTCCTGATGTGCCAGCACGGCAGAAAAGGATCCACTTGACTTTAAACACATCCTCCCTTCCAAGGCTGAAAAAGCCAGAGCGAAGCGAGTGGCTCTGATGGGACGGGATCCCCCTTTGCTGGGAGAGGGGGAGCAAACACCAGCAAGAGCAAAACTTGCCCTGAACAAGCCCCTCAGCTCCCCCCAGAACCAGCCTTCTGATGCCTAAATTGGCAATAACATTCCCCTCCTCTCCGTCTCAAGCAGCAACCCCCTGTTCCTTACACCAGAGATGCTTTCCCCCCCCATAAATCAATATATTCACCCCCACCCCCGCCCCAAACACCGGGGCTAATGCGACCTGCAATATATCCTCACGTGAATAATTTGGTTCATAAAATACCTTTGGCACAAGCATTAAGTATCAAAGTCCCCAGTTTCCAGCTGGGGAAACTGAGGCACGGCAAGAAGCAGCCCTGCCCCACACAATATGGGAGGGGGGGAAGAAGGGGGGAGAGAGGGGGGCGGATGAGTCAGGGCCAGGGTCAGAAGAGAACTAATTATGGAGGAAGCAACTCCCAGCCCCACGTTAAAGCCCGGGGAGGCAGCAACTGGGCTGCAAAACAACGCTCGCTCCCCAACACACACGTCCCCCCCACAAACACACCCCAATTCTGGGCAGATTTTTCAGCAGTTCTTCCTATTTTCTTATTTTTAAAACATTTCATTAATCCAAGAGAAAAAAAAAAACAAACAAAAAAAGGAATTAAAGAATTTCTAATTTCTCCACCTTCTTGTTTTATATAAAGAAAATGCAGGAGACGGCAGCTCCGAGTCCACAAAACGCCTATTTGAAGCAACCCCCTCAATATTAAACCACAATAATGTATAAAGCAGCATTAGGTTCATCACGCAGACGTGATGGGGGGGCTGGGGGGAGTGGAAGAACCAGAGGAGTGGGGCTGGATGCACAGGGCACCCGGTGCAAGACCTGCCACCAACACCAAGCACCGAATCAAGGTGTCTTCTTGGGACACGTGGAAGAAGGACACCAACTCCAGAGCCACCTCCTGGGCTCCCGCAGCAGCAGGATTTAAACTCAAAGCCACTATTTCACTTTTTTTTTTTTTTAAATAAGAGGTCCTGGCTGGGGAGGAAAAGGTGGCTGAGTGGCTGAGTGCAGCCTGGGGACCTGGAAAGCACCACTCTGAATTCCAGCACCGGCTCCAGGTATGACCTTGGGCAAGGTCACTGCATCCCTGCATCCACAGGGGGTCCCTTGGACCCCCCCTAGCCCCCCAAGTGGCTGGGTGACAGCAGGGGAGGCTCAGCAATCGCTTGCCCCATTGCCACCAGGGCACCCCCAGAGCTCCCCAAATCCCCCCCCGGTCTGAGCCATCACGGCACATCACTCCCCAGAAAAGGGGGGCTGATACTCTGCCCCCCCCCCAACACCTCCTGGCCTGGAAAACGACACTAAAACCTTCCGCCCCCCCCTTTCCCCTCTAGATCAGATGCTTTACAAAGCTGCCCCCCCCCCCATCTAAACAGAACTTAAGCTGTGTGTAGCATTTTGAAGCTTCTTGTGGGCAGCTGAGCTTCGGCACCCACACAACCGGGCTTTGTCGGTGGTGGTGCCCGGCTCTGGGGACCGAGGGGGCCTGGGGGAGCGAGTCGGGTGGTGCAGGAGAGGTCACCCCCCCCTCTGTCCCCATCCCCGGTCAGGGGGGGGCCAGGACAATCAGCCGGACAGTGTGGGAACGGCTGCAGGGTCATGAGACTGCGGAGGGCTGGCATGGAAAGTTGTACAACTTCGCAACTCATTCTCCTCGCACAACACCCCCTTTGTTGTCCCTCATCTGCGGTGGCTGAGAACGTGGAGGGGCAAACCGGTTGCCCTGAGGCTCCCCCCCCACCTCTCCATGGCCAGAGACCACCAGGCTCCTTCCCCAAACGTCGCAGCCCAGCCTGTAAAAAAAAAAATCACACCCTTTTCCCTTTTTCCAGGGGGCTGAGCAGCCGGAGAATTACCGCCCGCACAGGGCTGGGTGGCTCAGGGGATTAGTAACCAGAGATGGAGCCTTCCCACCTTCCCAGGTTGATAAAAAACACCCCACCAGGAGCCAGCACGGGCCACAATGCAGGGTTGGTGAATTGGATGAAACCCTCTCGGAAAAAATCTTGAGGGCCAGGTGACAAGTGACAAGAAGCGCTGGCACCGCCACCCCGGTTAGTCCCCTCCTTGGCAAGAATAAGGGCTGAACGGGCCACCAAGGGGGGAGCCTTCAACTACTGACCTAAATTTCCCAGGCAGCTCTTTTCTCTCTCCGTACCCCCCAGCTGCACAAAAGGCATCATCCCCTTGTTGAGCCAGACTGCGCGGCTCGGCAGGGCTGCAAAAAACGCCACATTTCACCCCAAAAGTGGCAGCGTTCGAGAAATTAGGGAATCGTCCTCCCATAGAACCTGTCACAGGGGAGGGGAGCACCCTCCACTTAAAATACGGCCCGTTTGAAAGAGAGGGTTTACAACCCCACAGAGCTCTGGGATTTATTTACAAACCTCATTTATAAACCTGGCGGAACGGGACACGCATCCTGGACTATTTGGGTAAATCTTTCGGCGGCGCCGAGTCTCCTATCCCGGAGTATTGGGCTAAATCTTTCAGCGGCGCCGAGTCTCTTCTGTGTTTCCAAAATACTAATGCTTGGGCCCAGCTCGAGCCCCCCCCCCAAACAGCCCCATTCCAGGCAGGGGAAAAAGAAAAAATAATAAAAAAATCATTTTTGGGGGGGCGAGAAGCACCACCGACCTCACATTTGAGTGAGAGGAGCCATCGGCCTCCCCAAGACAGTGGCCATCCGGGCCGTTCCGCATCATGCTGAGGCCAGCTGCAGTTTGATGCTGCTCCTCGATGCTAAAAAGGTTCTTTTCTTAAATTTATCAACTCAACTCCTTTCAGACCTAGGAGAAGAACCAGGAAAGAGCAGTGCGGAACGTTAAACCGAAACCCCTGAGCTTGCACTTTACTCCCCTGGCGTCCAGCGGGATGTCACCCAATCGCTTTCCTCCAGGAGCTCTGGAATTTGACATTTACATTCAAATGAGACGACCACATTAAGATGGGATCACAACCAAAAGTGCTGACAAAACGCTGCTTAATTACTAGTTTTCCCCAGACCCACAGTGGGTTTGGTGTTTTGTTGTGTTGGGTTTTTTTTTTTTTTTTCCTTTTACTTCTTGGCTTTACTTTAAAATTTAGCCGGGAAGAGGAGAGGAACCTGAGCAGCTTACGAGGGCTCTGAAATATGCAGGTATCGGGTGTAAGAGCTAAGTCACCTCAGGTTGGGGAGTGTTTTAAACGTGCTCTTCATCTGGAAAAAAAAAATAAATCCCAAATGGCTTTAAAAAGGCAGGGCTCTCCCCTCCCACAGCAGTGCCACCCACTCCAGAGGCACCCAGGAGAAGCTTTGAGTAACACCACACACCCTCCCCAGGCAGAAAAGGCAAATTATCATCGCCTTTTTCCACCAAGAACAAGGAGAAATGGCTTTAGGGCACTGTGACAATCCACAAGGCAAAATTTCCTGGGAATAACTGCATTTTGAGCTATGGCGTGTTGTTATATTTGGCCTCTTGCAGCTCGAGGTACCCAAGGAATGGAGATCATGAGTTGATCCAGTTGGTGGTCCGTAATAAGTGGTGTTCCTCAGGGGTCAGTACTGGGTCCAGTCCTCTTCGATATAGTCATCAATGACATGGATGAAGGGATGGAATGTTGCCTCAGCACTTTTGCAGATGATATAAAACTGGAAAGGGGTGGCTGACACACCAGAGGCTGTGCCACCATCCAGTGAGACCTGGACAGGCTGGAGAGTTGGGCAGAGAGGAACCTGATGAACTTCAACAAGGGCAAGTGTAGGGTCTTGCACCTGGGGAGGAATAACCCCCTGCACCAGCACAGGTTGGGGGTGACCTGCTGGAGAGCAGCTCTGAGGAGAAAGACCTGAGAGTTCTGGTGGACAACAGGATGCCCATGAGCCAGCAATGGGCCCTTGTAGCCAAGAAGGCCAATGGCATCTTGGGGGGCATCAGGAAGAGTGTGACCAGCAGATGGAGGGAGGTCATCCTGCCCCTCTGCTCTGCCCTGGGGAGGCCCCATCTGGAGCACTGGGACCAGTTCTGGGCTTCCCAGGTCCAGAAGGACAGGGAACTGCTGGAGAGGGTACAGCAGAGGCTACAAAGATGATGAAGGGACTAGAACATCTCCCTCATAAGGAAAGGCTGAGGAACTTTGGTCTTTTCAGTCTGGAAAAGAGAAGACTGAGGGGGGATCTGATCAACACCTATAAATACTTAAAGGGTGGGTGTCAGGAGGATGGGGCCAGTCTTTTTTCAGTGGTGCCCAGGGACAGGACAAGAGGTAACGGGCACAAACTTGACCATGGGAAGTTCCATCTCAACATGAGGAGGAACTTCTTCACTTTGAGGGTGGTAGAGCCCTGAACAGGCTGCCCAGGGAGGTGGTGGAATCTCCTTCTCTGGAGACATTCAAACCCCACCTGGACATGTTCCTGTGGGACCTGCTCTGGGTGACCCTGCTCTGGCAGGGGATTGGAGGAGATGATCTCCAGAGGTCCCTGCCAACCCCGTATCATTCTGTGATTTCTTAGAGGCAAGGCACATATGACAGAGTCAGGGCAGACTTTGGAGCAGCGCTGCTAGAAAAGAATTATTAAAATAATGTTGCTATATTAAACAAAAAACCCAAGTCAGTGGTTTGCTGCCCAAGGCCCAAACATTATCCCAGCCCTCACTCACCACCGACTGGGGAAATGGGCATTTTCTCCCTATGAATAGCTCACCCCGATTATAGGTCACACAATGCAAGTCCTTGTCTCTTCGCTTTATATTTAGGGAGCGACCATCCCAGTTCCCCCTTTCCTTATTCCAGCTGTCAGGACACACCTGGAAGCCTGGATCTCCCGAGCTAAATGGCAGCTCTCTGGCCACTGGGAGCCGTGAGCCATCATCTCTGCTGACACCAAGCTCTGCAACATCCCAAGGACAAGCCCAAGCAGGTCTCCCTCTGCCCAGGATCCACCCTAAACTATGCAGAGGCCTGGGGAAACACACCTAACACGCAGCAGAATCAAGCCAAAAAGGTGGGAAGATGGTAGGCAGGAGGAAAGGAAGCAGGGTGTTTTTGCCTGCTTGGGAAAAGTCACTTATTTCAACCACTCTACGGTGCTGTTAAAATTCAACCGCGCTCTCAAAAGGAATGCGCTGTCGGCAGTTTAGTGCCAAACTATCCCAATTATGTGGACCTGCAAAACAGATGCATGTTCTCGAGAGGAAGACCCTGCACATCAACAGAAACAAACTGCATGGTAAGAAAAAAAAAAAAAAAAAAGAGAAAAATAAAAGCATACCGACTTATTTTTAAAAAAACAAATCTACATTTTCGATAAGGCAACAGGAAGAAATCTTAGCAGGTAATTGAGCCAACAACAGCAAAAAAGAATGAATTCCAGCTTTCTTATTTCTTAACTGGACATCGCATCTGGGGTAAAACACCAAAAGACACATATGACCAAGATCACGCAGCTATTGAAGTGAAGAGATCAGAGCAGGATGAGCACCCTCCAAATATCTGTGGGCTCTTGGTGGACAATATGGCTCTGTCTTCGGGAAACAGGCATCCCCTCCAGCCCCCCGCGAGTCCCCGGCCGAAGGCACTGGCTCTGGGAAGCATCTTGTCCCCCAGCTCTCAATGCAGGGTCTCTGTTCCAGCAGCTCTAAGCGCTGGATTCATGACACGAAGACTTGTGTAAGGAAGGAGATTTGACCACATCAGGAGGATTCGGTCGGTTCCCAAACAGGCACCGGGGTCACACAACCAGCTCTGGTTCCTCCAAGCTGGGTGGTTGGTTTTCATAGAATCATAGAATTGCCCAGGCCAGAAGGGACCTCCAAAGGCCATCTAGTCCGACCTCCCCGCAGTCAGCAGGGACACCCCCAACTAGACCAGGTTGCCCAGGGCCTCGTCGAGCCTCTCCTTGAATATCTCCAGGGAAGGGGCCTCAACCACCTCCCTGGGCAACCTGGTCCAGTGCTCCACTACCCTCACAGTGAAGAACCCCCTTCTAATCTCCAATCTAAATCTGTTCCCCTCCAGCTTGAAGCCATTGCCCCTCGTCCTGTCACTGCAGGCCTTTCTAAACAGGCTCTCCCCAGCCTTCCTGTAGCCCCCCTCAGGTACTGGAAGGCTGCTATTAGGTCTCCCCGGAGCCTCCTCTTCTCCAGGCTGAACAACCCCAGCTCCCTCAGCCTGTCCTCGCAGCAGAGGTGCTCCATCCCCCTGATCATCCTTGTGGCCCTCCTCTGGACCCTCTCCATCAGGTCCATGTCCTTCTTATATTGAGGGCTCCAGACCTGCACACAATACTCCAGGTGAGGTCTCACCAGAGCAAAGTGGCAGAATCACCTCTCTGGACCTGCTGGCAACGCTTCTTTTGATGCAGCCCATCCTTCCAACCACCTGAGCTTTCCAAGCGTCAACATCTTGAATTTAACACGAAGTGGAAAAAAACAACCGAGACGCTGCGACGACACGCGATGGGGCAGCCTGAGCTCCTGGGTTCCATCCACCACCCTCCGTTTCAGCCCAACTCGATGAACTTGCACCACTATCAGGTAAGCAAAACAGCCGGGGGTTTTCCTTCCCGCTGCCAGGTTGGACCTGCCAGGGAGGTTTGCCTCTCCCTACTGTCTAGAAACACACACCTGGGCAGCGGAGGAAGCTCCAGCACAGAGTCAACCCTTGTCATAGGACTGTTTCATACCGAGGTAAAAAGGAAATCCACCCCAAAACCTGCAGATAGGTCAACAGCTCATCCTTCAGCACGGATCACCCTCATCTTAGAGGAGCCAAAGCGCTTTATGAGCCGTATAGTGATGGGAAGAAACACTGAAACCACCACAGAAACTACAAGCTCAGGGGCAGGATGCAGAACTATTGAGCAGCGCAGAAGTTGAGGCAGGAAAGGAGAATCCCACATCCTGCTGCCGCTGCCAAGGGAATGCTGGTAGGAAGAAGAGCTGGTAATTGCTCCCACTGACGTCTGGACAAAGCACTGGAATTCAATGAGCATCACGGGAACTTTAATGACCACAAATGATCAAGAACCTCGATTTTTCCTTCGTATTAAAAAAAACTACTATTAATCATCCCCTCCTGCAGCCAGAGCACCTCGGAGATAGGAGCAGCGCCAAGAGCTGGCTTTGCCTGTGGTGGTGTCCTCTCCTGGGGCTGGCCAAAAAGGGGCAGATCTGCTGAGCTGGGGGAGCAAGGACAGCCCACCACCCCCCCCAAAGCCAGCAGCCAGCCATTTCCGTGCTCAGGAACGGCTGCATCCTGTGCTCATTCAGAGGAGCCTGCGTAGGTCTGATATATTTGGCAGAGCATCTAAATCGGGCTGGAAGAGCTGCATTGAAGAATTTGGATGAAGAAGTCCCAAGCCCACGTTACACCGGCGTTTCAGCTCAGATGTCAAACCGGGCTACTGAAGGGATGACCACCAAGTCTCTCATCAAGGTGCCACGTCGCCCAGCGGCTCCTGGACAGACAGGTTTTGGGGGTAACTCAGTAATCTCCCCGCTACCTCAGGCAAACCGTGGCAGCTGATTGCAGGTATCCCCAAGAAACCAATTTGAATTTTACACCTCAACCCATTTATAATCTTTGCAGTATTCAAAACCGGCCCCCTCCCGGCCTTTCCCACTGTGTCAGCAGTGGGAAGAAGCAGAGAACTTCACCGAGACACCTCGTGCCAAGCCAGAACCAGAGCAAGAGCAACCAGAACGGGGCTCCTCAACTCCTCTGGCAGCTCCAGGTTGTAGAACAAGAGGCAGAAGAGATGGTGTGACCATGACGGAGCAGGGAGATAACGACTACTGAGGTGGAGCTGGTCCCCGTGGTGCTGTTAATGAGATGCTGGAGGTCTGGGATTCCTCATCATGCTGGAGGAAATCATCAGGGACGCTGCTCCGTGAGATGCTGGAGGTCTGGGATTCCTCATCACGCTGGAGGACATCATCAGGGACGCCGCTCCGAAAGCGCACCAGGAAGGAAAGGGCACGTTGCTCTTCATTTTTTTCCAAAATTCCTTGAATTTAAATGCTTTTCACACAACGGTCCAGAAGAGAAAGGATGTGCCAGATGTGGCTTTTTACTCGTTGCACGGACAGCAAAAAGACAAGTGCTGCTGAGGCAAAGGCTCACAACCATCAGCTTTGACACCAAATCCAGGGTCTGACCAACCAACTGACCCCTCAGCAAATCCCACCCCCATTCCCCTCTCCCTGCCTCCACATTTTGATCCAAACTCTGACCTCCAAGCACAACCACAGCACAGAGAAGTGTCGCTGCTGCTGACCAGGAGAATTAAACCAAAAGCAGCAGAGGAGAAGCACACAGGGCTCACTCTGATGTGTCCCAAGTGCTTGGGGACAGGGGGAAAGCTCTTTGCATCTCCCAGGACACAGTCTGTGGCTTTCACATAAACCTAACGGCCTTCACCGCCCGGAGAAGACACACAGCATGGCTCTGACTCTGAAGATGCTGGTAGATAACTTCCACAATTAAGAAAATGGACAAGGGATGACCAAATGTCACGCTCTGTGATGCTGCTGATCCCTACCCACGTCTGGAACCGGGAAGACATTTCCTTCCAGGGCACAGCGCAGCCTCGCAGAGCGCAGGGGGAAGTTGGGTTTCCGCTGCAGCATCGACGACCGGCAAAAACCAGAAGTCGACGTAGACCCCGACCAGACAGCAGTGGTCTGCTCCCTCCTGCCATGTCACGCCATGAAGCACCATGGCCAGGCCTCTGCCGGACCCGTTACGGCACAACCGAAAGAGACAGCATGGCATGGTGTGGCACAGAGACAGCATGGCATGGTGTGGCACAGAGACAGCACGGCACGGTGTGGCACAGAACGTCCCCAACCTGCCACCCCTCCAAAACCATCCCGCACCCGTCAACACACGTCCCCTTTCGCCGCTGACAGCAACACCCAGGACGTACTAAGACTTCTCTCATGTTGCAAGGTTAGCTTGAACTGGTTACTCCACCCAGACCTCCTTGCCAATTTTCTCCTTTGTCATCAGAGACCATATTTAATCCAGCAGGAATGCACCTTGGTTCGAGCCCGTGTACTCAGGGACCCAAGGCCAACGCGTGTCCCTTGAGCTTCGGCGCTTGCAGGGGTTCATTTTTGCACCCCCATCACCAGCACCATTGCTCAGCCTCAAGCTTTCTCAACATGATGGTCCCAGGTCCACCACGTGAGGTCTACGTGCTGGGACCACCACCGAGCAGCACTGACAGCCACCAGGTACCAGGAATTTCTTCATGCTGAGAAGAAATGAGCCACCATCCACCGAGGAGGTCACCCAACGACCCTCAGACACTGCTGCAAAACCCACCTTCCCTCCAGCAGGGCTGGGTCTGAACCGCTCCTAGGCCTCCCTCTTCTCCTCAACCTGCTGGAAACCTCCGAGCACGGCATATGGGGCTGGGAAGGCCAACCAACCTCATGTTAATGGAAGCTGCTTGTTTTGCTGCTGAAACAAACTCTTTAAAAGCCAAGCCCAAGTGTGCCCACACGCCTGGTGCCACAGCCCTCTGACGGGTTTGCTCCCACATAGCTCCCTTGTTGCCGTACGGCAACTGAGCGGCTCCCTGAAAAACCACAGCGGGGTTTTCGGGAGATCCTGCAAAATACCAAGCCCCTAGTTCTCCTAAATACTTTAGAAAGCCTCAGAAGTTACACACGAAGGGGAAAAAAAACCAAAAAAACCCCAAAACACAACACAAAAAAACACAAAACATGAAATTCTGCATTTCAATCCCGGCTAAAGGACCAGCCCTTGCCCAGGAGCTCAGTGTGTACGGAAGGTTTCTTTTTCAACGCCCCAAGAGCCTGGAGGCCCCAAGATTCATGTGGAAATAAGCTGCCGACGTTTCAGAAAGGCAACATTCGACCCCATCCTCAAAGGGAGCAACTGAAGACTCCTCATGAAGAAACAAAGCCGTCGCCAGCTTTAACCCACCACTGGGTGAAGCCCGAGGGCTGAGCGGGGGCTGCGGGGCCACCGGCACTTCCCAGCCTCTCAAGGCTGGATGAAAACGAGAGCTTTAGAGGGTAGTATTTTTATACCTTCTTCCCCTTCAGAGACCAGGTAAGACCACAGACCAGCAAGAGGCTAAATCCTGCACACCCTACTCTGGCCAAAAATCTCCCCAAAGTCACCACCAGTGTTTTCTCCAAGGAAGGCCGACAGCATCTACCCACTTTGCACCACGTTCTCCCTCCCGTCGAAGCTTCTGTCCATCTCCTGAACCAAGAGAACCATAAGAACTGCTCAAAACCCACATCCCCCCATTCCCACAGCATCCATCCATTTCCCGAACTGCTCCCAAGCCCCAAAATCAACCTGTCCCTCTCCCACCCCGCTGTCATGTCACAGGTTCCCCTTCGCAGCCTCCGCATCCTTCTCCTCCAAAAAAACAGACTATTCCTGCCCCATTCCACGGCAAAGCTCTAGCATTAATCTCATTTCCTCAAAACAGCACCTCGAAGACCAGTTGTCTCCTCCTCACCAGGAAGGGGGGGGGGGGGGAAATAAAGAATAAGATTGGAGTTTAGTGACAAAGCGGAGTGTATCGGGCAGGGCAGTCCCTTAGGTAATCCCTAGTTTGGGGATAAAGAACTCATCTCACCGTTCTTGACTCCCCGTGACGTGCAAGAAGTGAATCCTGAGAGCAAGCATGCCACGTGCTTCATCCCCGGCAACGCCGTCCTGCCATGAAGCTCTTCCTCCCTCCTGGGTGCAGGAGCGGGCAGCGCGGGGATGAAGGGAGGGAACGCTGAACTGGTACCGCGTGTACTCTGCCTGTTGGGGCAAGAGGCTCCCAGTAACTAGAGAGCAGCAACCTGTAGCTACAAGCCCTGCGCTGGGTAGGTGCTCGAGCAAACAAACAAAAAAAAAAAAAAGAAAAAAGAAAAAAATACCCCCAAAAAACCCAAGAAACCAACAAAAAAAAAAAAAAAAAAAAAAAAAAAAAAGAAATCTACTTACTAGTTTCCAGTTTGCCGGTGGGAAAGAAGTAGGTGCACGAACCAGGAAGGAAATAGGGAGCCCAGCTGCAGTTTAACAGCAGGCAAGAGGGAGTTAAAACACAGGGCTGGGATGCTTGGGAGCATCCTCTGCTGTGGGGAAGGAAAAAAAAAAAAAAAAGCAGGGCAGCAGCCCCTTCCCGCAGCAGTGAGCAGATCTCAGATGGGCATTGCCGAACCGCAGGGGGGGAAAGGAGGAGGAAAACCCTCCTGAAGGTGCTAAACCCTTCCCAGGCAAAGAAAGCACCCAGCAAGTGCCAGCGCTGCGTGTTCCTGCCCCTGCCCCGGCTTGGAAGAGCCCGGTGAGAAGAGTTTGAGGCAGGGAGGCTGTCCTCAAGGAGATCCCACTCCCTCCAGCCTGGCCCTACGCATTTTTTTAAGGGGTCGGCGAAGCGACGGCGTCGGAAAGCGTCGGATTGCCAGGGGATCTGCGGCTCAGCTCACCGCCGTGGCCTTGGCTCCCACCTGCAGCCACGGGGCAGCTCACACCAGTTTCCAGTTTCTCGCACCTTGTCACCTTTAGAGAGGCCGTGGAGCCTTAGAGTTTCCTTCCACCTGCAGCCCGGGATCTCGCAGGAAAATTTACAAGTCCCCTCAGGCAGTTGGGTCTCCAAAAGGGGAGCAGGATCCCCACTGTGATTCGAGGCACAGAAGGGCTTTTTTTGCTCTGTTTGAGCAGCATCCGGACTCTGCTCCAGGAGCCGGCGCTGACACCGGGGAGACGGGGAAAACTGAAACTATGCACGGAAGGAAAACGATACGGGCAGGGAGCTGGGTGAGAAACAATTGTCCCTGGATACTCGCAGAGGATCCTGATGCTCGTCTGACCTCGTTTGCTCCCGCTCCGACGTCCCACCGGAGCTCGGAGATGCTCCCGGAGCAGGTACGGGGACAGACACACAGCTCACACCAATCAGGCATCAAACACAACCCCTTTGGATCAAAGGGTCACAGGACTGGGTACAAACGCTCCTCTCCGTCCTAAAGACTGTCTGTCTTTCTCCCTTTCCCCGAGTTCTGCTTGTCAAAAGGCTTTTAATTACAGCTTGAAAACCAGTCTCTTCAAATCTGAGGTTAAAGGCTGGTTGAGAGCAACTGTTTATTGCTTTGACTATGCAAGATAACGAGTAGGATTCTAATTGTTTGCCACAGAAGCCTTCTCTTTCAATAAAGGCAGCATCCTGAGACTGGGAAAAAACCCTCAAGTGTCAGTTTTAATCAAGATTAAACCACAGTTCTGAAGCATTTAGGCTCCCTCTCAAACGCAGACCTGGAATTTCACAGGTCCCTCCTCCCCCCCCCTCTCAATTTTAGGGTTCGACTCGATCCTGCAGAGTTAAAAACCCAGCACTCGGGCAGCACTTTATCCACCAAAAGAGGTCTGGAGTAACACAGGCAGTGCAAGCAAAGCATCGTGGCGCCGGAATGAAAGCAGAAATTCCTTCCCCCATTTGCGTCCCATGCCGACATCCAGATTCTCACGCCGGGAAAACAACCGTCATTTCCAATTCAGCTTTCAAAAAAAGTTCACAAAACCACAAAAGCAAACCCACCGCATTCACCGTGTCAAATTAATTCCACCCAGCCACGGCCGGCCCCGCACCTCCACAAAAGCAGAGCTCCTTGGTCAACCCACGACAGGGCTAAAAAGATCATCCTCAGACCCACTACCACAACGCAACGAGATGCATATACGAGCAAAAAACCAAATTAAATTAAAAAAAAAAAAAAAAAAAGGCATAAGGAGAGTTGCAGATCAGCAGAAAAGGAAGAACTACTTTCATTCACCACCAAATTTATTAAGAGCTCACGCCTTGCAAAACCCTCCCCTAAGTTACTAACGCAATTAAGGCTCGGTGGAAAAATCCCACCATCTCACCCATGTTTGGGTTGCGCCTCTTCACTCCCTCTTTCACCAGAACAAGCCTAAACAGGGGCCAGAATGAATATTAAACAAGAACGGCTCCTCTCTAATAAAGTGCTCAGTTTCTCTGTCTCTCTTTTATCTTTTTTTTTTTAAAGTCGTTTAAATCCCAACATCTCCAGCAAACCATCAGAATGAAGTCAGACCGTCTCTTCCTGATCAGCCTCCAGAAGTGCCCACATGCTGCAATTTTCAACCAGAACCGGCAGAAACATTCAGAAATAACACGTTTCCTTAAAAAAAAAAATAAAATCCAACCAAAACTCCCAACGCTTTTTAAAATGACGAGATGACCTTTTAGCTCCGCTGCTGCTGCGCTGTGCACAACTCCAACCCTCATTAGGTTGTAAATTCTTCCAGGCAGAGACCTACTCTCCCTGTTGCCTACAAAGTGCTTCTTATATAAGTTATGGTTTCGATAGGCAAGACAATTAACAGCACGGGGAACCTGGCTGATCTTGAACTGGGACCAGCAGCAAACTCTTACCAAGAGTCCTTGAGCAGAGAGAAACTTTTGCTGCCAGGCCTCCTGCTGCCCTGCGAGTACGAGGGTCTCCAGGAGCTGAGGAGGAGGAGGAGGAAGGAGCGGTCACATCGGTTGCCGGTGCACGACAGGAACTCTTGTTTTCAACACAGAAAGGCCGGGATTTAAAAGTTCTGGTCAGAGGAAGCCCCGGGTGCCGGGAGTCCCGCTCCACACGCAGGTCTGAGGGCTCTTCCCACACAACTGGAGGCACGAAGCCCTCTCCCCGGGCAGCAACCAGCTCGCCTCCATTTTCAGACCATGGTCACAGGACAATCTGCCCGTGACTTTGCCTCCTGCCATCAATAGTGCTGCTGGAGACGCCGGCGGTATCTTGGGGGGACTCAGCCCTGGGCACCCCCGAGGTTCGATTTCCCACCCCACTGCCTCAAACTCCTCAACCTCTCAAGGGAAGAGGGTGAAGATGAAGGAAGTGTCCCCCACCTTGGCCTTGCCCAGGGGATGCTGCCCCTCACGCCAACCTCGGCCTTGCCCGCTGGTCCTGCGCCAGGCGGGGGGAGAGCAGCTTATCCTGCCCGGGCCCGGCCCCGACGGCTTTCAGGGCCCCAACCACCGAGAGAGGGGGGGGAAGAAGGGGGGGGGATTATCACTGCCAACCGCCGCCGGCAGCCCGACCCCCCCCCGCTCCCAGGGGGTGGGTGCGGAGCCGGCCGGGGGGAGATAAGGAAGGGGTGAGGGAAAAAAAAAAAAATCTATATATAATAAATAACCCCCACAGAGGGAAGGCCAGGGCTGGCAGGCCCGGGGGGAGGCCGGAGGGCCCGGGCAGGCCGAGGGAAGGCCGGCTCCCCGCGGGGACGACCTTGGGGTGCTCGGGGACGAGCATGGGGAGCCCCAGCCGGGCCTGAAGCGGCCCTACCCGGCGCCCCCGCACCGGCCGGGCTGACGGGCCGCAGGCCCCGGGGGACCCCACCCAGCGGCCGGGCCCCCCCCC
>NW_015090917.1:664860-666771 GCF_001431845.1 Calidris pugnax | reverse complement strand
AGGACCCCCCCCCCCAAAAAGTGTCAGTGCAGGAGCATCAGGCACCCCATGGAGGTGGGGGGGGGCATGGGACAGCACCAGGAGGGGGCCCAAAGCCCCCTCCCCAGCCCCTTGGCATCACTAAAAGCACAAGAAGCCTATAAAATCCAGTTATTTTTAAATTTTGATTCTGCCCTGAGGTGGCAGAGCTCGGCCTCACCTCTCCCTGCTTCTTTTCACCCCAAATATTTAAAAGCCATAAATATTTCACACCAAATATTTCGGGAGTCCATCCCGGCTCCCCTTCGGCACAGGATTTAGGGCATCGTTCCTCAGATCTCGCATCGGGAGCTGCCTCCTGCCAAGGTAATTCCCTTATCACCCATTTCCACGGGGCAGCAGCAGCCAGAGCCACCGCCACGGCCGGCCCTGTCCCCAAACACAGCCTGGAGCGGTGGCACTGGTGACACTGGTGTCACTGGCCAGCGGGAGGAGACACCAGGGCTGCGGCTCCGCAGGGGTTAAAGCCACCTGCAGCACAAGAAAAGGTCCCTAAAAATGTAAAGTGGCATTGTTCATTTATTTCTTTCCTTCCCATGATGAAAATACTGCTTTTTAAAAAATAAATAAATAAAAAAAAAAAATCAATAATTCCACCAACAAAACGCTCGATACTTTCTCCTCCTCCAAAAGCCAGCACCAAAACGAACTGAAAATACCCTAAAATCTTTCTGGACTGGCCTCATTCTCCATCTCCCACTTCATTTAAGAGGCAAAACCATACCCATGAGCACACCCCCACCCCTAAATCTGGGGTCACCCCCCTGGTTTGCCTTGGGGGGGGGGACAACACTGTGGCCCCCGGAGCTTTTCCCCAAAAAGGGCAGTATCTTCACCCTTTGCTGGGGAGCAGATGGGGGTACGAGGGGTTTTGGGGTTACCAAGTCATGGGGTTTCCTTTTTGGAGGGGCTGGGATGGTGGGACCCCATGGTCCAACGGGGCAAAAACAGCCTGAAAAAAAATCACACCCCCCAAAAAAATCCCACTGAGCTTCCAAAAATCATCTCCCCCCTGGGTGGGCTTGGGGCAGGAGGTGACAACGAGGTGACAGCAGGGAACTGCCACCCCCCACATCGTGGCCAGTGCTGGTGGGGATGGATCTGGCCACCACGGCCCCCCCCCGGCGTGGGGGTTTTGCAGGGTCTTTCCCAGGCAGGAGGGGGATGTGACAGGAAGGGATCATCAGCCACGGTGGCCTTGGGACAAGGTGGGTTCAGCACCTCCTGGCCAAGGGGAGTGGTGGGGTCCATGGGGGTCAAGGGCTCTGCTACAGCCACTTGTGGAGTGGGTGAGAAGCAGCTGGAGGAGGGGGGGGGTTCACCCTTTTCACCCCCAGGAGATGGTGGGGTCAAGAGAGAGACCACCAGCTGTGGTGGACAACTGACCTCTCTGGGCTGGAAGGAGCCAGGGAAGGGAAGCCACCTCTCCCTGTCACCTAAAGGTGACAACCATGGAGCTCCCTGGGAACTGCTCTCCCCACAGCCACCCCACAGCTCCCACAGCCACCCCACAGCTCCCACAGCCTCCATCAAGCCCCTTCCCCAAATCCCCCCCGTGTTCCACGAGGACAGGCTTTAAACCAACCATGATTTAAGAATAAAACCCAAGAAAAGACAAATCTCTCCCCGACCCACAGGTGGGAGCTCATTGCCACGCTCTTCTCCAGCATAAATCACCCCGGGGGGGGGGGGCCCACCTTGTCCCCCCCCAGGATGGAGACCTCGGAGAAGGTTTCTCCCTTCCCAGCATCACCCATTTCCACGTGAAAACCAGGGAGGGGAAGTGTCTGCTCATCCCGGTCCCACCTCACACACACACAAGTGTGCACACACACACACACACACACAAAATTATTCAATTATTTTCCTTTT
>NW_015090917.1:662779-664625 GCF_001431845.1 Calidris pugnax | reverse complement strand
GGGGGGGGGCATGGGACAGCACCAGGAGGGGGCCCAAAGCCCCCTCCCCAGCCCCTTGGCATCACTAAAAGCACAAGAAGCCTATAAAATCCAGTTATTTTTAAATTTTGATTCTGCCCTGAGGTGGCAGAGCTCGGCCTCACCTCTCCCTGCTTCTTTTCACCCCAAATATTTAAAAGCCATAAATATTTCACACCAAATATTTCGGGAGTCCATCCCGGCTCCCCTTCGGCACAGGATTTAGGGCATCGTTCCTCAGATCTCGCATCGGGAGCTGCCTCCTGCCAAGGTAATTCCCTTATCACCCATTTCCACGGGGCAGCAGCAGCCAGAGCCACCGCCACGGCCGGCCCTGTCCCCAAACACAGCCTGGAGCGGTGGCACTGGTGACACTGGTGTCACTGGCCAGCGGGAGGAGACACCAGGGCTGCGGCTCCGCAGGGGTTAAAGCCACCTGCAGCACAAGAAAAGGTCCCTAAAAATGTAAAGTGCCATTGTTTGTTTCTTTCTTTCCTTCCCATGATGAAAATACTGCTTTTTAAAAAAAAAATAAATAAAAAAAAAATCAATAATTCCACCAACAAAACGCTCGATACTTTCTCCTCCTCCAAAAGCCAGCACCAAAACGAACTGAAAATACCCTAAAATCTTTCTGGACTGGCCTCATTCTCCATCTCCCACTTCATTTAAGAGGCAAAACCATACCCATGAGCACACCCCCACCCCTAAATCTGGGGTCACCCCCCTGGTTTGCCTTGGGGGGGGGGACAACACTGTGGCCCCCGGAGCTTTTCCCCAAAAAGGGCAGTATCTTCACCCTTTGCTGGGGAGCAGATGGGGGTACGAGGGGTTTTGGGGTTACCAAGTCAAGGGGTTTGCTTTTTGGAGGGGCTGGTATGGTGGGACCCCGTGGTCCAACGGGGCAAAAACAGCCTGAAAAAAAATCACACCCCCCAAAAAAATCCCACTGAGCTTCCAAAAATCATCTCCCCCCTGGGTGGGCTTGGGGCAGGAGGTGACAACGAGGTGACAGCAGGGAACTGCCACCCCCCACATCGTGGCCAGTGCTGGTGGGGATGGATCTGGCCACCACGGCCCCCCCCAGGGTGGGGGTTTTGTAGGGTCTTTCCCAGGCAGGAGGGGGATGTGACAGGGAGGGATCATCAGCCACGGTGGCCTTGGGACAAGGTGGGTTCAGCACCTCCTGGCCAAGGTGGGGTCCATGGGGGTCCAGGGCTCTGCTACAGCCACTTGTGGAGTGGGTGAGAAGCAGCTGGAGGAGGGGGGGGGTTCACCCTTTTCACCCCCAGGAGATGGTGGGGTCAAGAGAGAGACCACCAGCTGTGGTGGACAACTGACCTCTCTGGGCTGGAAGGAGCCAGGGAAGGGAAGCCACGCTCTCCCTGTCACCTAAAGGTGACAACCATGGAGTTCCCTGGGAACTGCTCTCCCCACAGCCACCCCACAGCTCCCACAGCCACCCCACAGCTCCCACAGCCTCCATCAAGCCCCTTCCCCAAATCCCCCCCGTGTTCCACGAGGACAGGCTTTAAACCAACCATGATTTAAGAATAAAACCCAAGAAAAGACAAATCTCTCCCCGACCCACAGGTGGGAGCTCATTGCCACGCTCTTCTCCAGCATAAATCCCCCCGGGGGGGGGGTGCCCACCTTGTCCCCCCCCAGGATGGAGACCTCGGAGAAGGTTTCTCCCTTCCCAGCATCACCCATTTCCACGTGAAAACCAGGGAGGGGAAGTGTCTGCTCATCCCGGTCCCACCTCACACACACACAAGTGTGCACACACACACACACACACACAAAATTATTCAATTATTTTCCTTTT
>NW_015090917.1:653310-662319 GCF_001431845.1 Calidris pugnax | reverse complement strand
GGAGGGGGTTGGGGGGGCTCAGCCCTCACATGGCAGCGCGGGTGGGCGTGCTGGGCTGGTTGAGGCGCAGGGTTTTGCACAGCCAGCCAGCGAAATCCACCTCCTCCACTTCCGAGCGTTTGATGAAGGTGTGACTCTGGAAGCCAAAAGGGGAAAAAATAAGAGTTAGGAACATCCACAGCTTCTCCCCAGCGCCCCAAATCATAGAATCATAGAATTGTCTAGGTTGGAAGAGACCCTTGGGATCATCGAGTCCAACCATCTCCCCTACTCTACAAAGTCCTCCCCTACACCATGTCCCTCAGCACTGCATCTAAACGGCCCTTAAACACAGCCAGGGATGGGGACTCCACCCCCTCCCTGGGCAGCCTGTTCCAATGCCCGACCACTCTTTGGGTGAAAAATTCTTTCCTAATGTTCAATCTAACCCTCCCCTGTTGGAGCTTGAAGCCGTTCCCTCTCGTTCTGTCACTAATTACCTGTGAGAAGAGACCAGCACCAACCTCTCTACAGTGTCCTTTCACGAAGTTGTAGAGAGTGATGAGGTCTCCCCTCAGCCTCCTCTTCCTCACACTAAACAGTCCCAGCTCCTTCAGCCGCTCCTCATACGATTTGTTTTCCAGCCCCCTCACCAGCTTCGTTGCCCTCCTCTGCACTCGCTCCAGCACCTCCAGATCTCTCTTGGATTGAGGTGCCCAAAACTGGACACAATACTCCAGGTGTGGCCTCACCAGTGCTGAGTACAGGGACACAATCACCTCCCTACTCCTGCTGGTCACACTATTTTTGATACAAGCCAGAATGCCATTGGTGCCACAGCACAGTTGTTGATCCCTTCCAACCCAAACCATTCTACAACTCTATGATTTTGAGGAATGAGTTTCTTCCTGGTGTTTTAATCCATGTAGTTGACGCTGGCACGGGAGGAAAGAGGATTTAAAGGAGAGGGGACCCTGCACAGCCCCTGCCTGACCCAAATGCTGCTCTCTTGGGGCTGCAGGTCCTGCACCCACCACGGTCCCTGCTTGCTCCTGGCCAGCAAACTCTGCTCTCCCAGGGGCCAAGGGTAATGGAAAAGCACAGGCAGGACAGGATGACCTTCATCCAAGGGCACTGGGGCCATGAGGAAACAGGCCACCTCCTTTGCAAGGGTTATGGGAGAAGACCCACATGTAGCTCACGGGCTCAGCGTGATGCTGAGGTGAACATGGTTAAACTGGGCTCATCGAACCAAGGGCACTGGGGCCATGAGGAAACAGGCTACCTCCTTTGCAAGGGTTATAGGAGAAAACCCACATGTAGCTCACGGGCTCAGCATGATGTTGAGGTGAACATGGTTAAACCGGGCTCATTGAATGGTTGGAAGGGACCTTAAAGCCCACCCAGTGCCACCCCCTGCCCTGGGCAGGGACACCTCCCACCACACCAGGTTGCTCCAAGCCCCCTCCAACCTGCCCTTGAACCCCTCCAGGGATGGGGCAGCCACAGCTTCTCTGCCCAACCTGGGCCAGGCTCTCACCAACCTCACACCAAAGAACTTCTTTCCCACATCTCAGCTCCATCTCCCCTCTTGCAAGGTCTAACGTTTCCCCCTCCTCCTAGGGCTCCCCTCCCTCATCCAGAGTCCCTCCCCAGCTTTCCTGGAGCCCCTTGAGGGACTGGAAGGGGCTCCAAGGTCTCCCCGGAGCCTTCTCTTCTCCAGGCTGAACCCCCCAACTCTCTCAGCCCCCCCTTCCAGCAGAGGGGCTCCAGCCCTCCCAGCATCTCCATGGCCTCCTCTAGCCCTGGTCCAACAGCTCCATGTCCTTCTGCTGTTGGTGGCCCCAGAGCTGGAGGCAGCACTGGGGGGGTGCCTCCTCAGAGCAGAGGTGCAGAATCCACCCCCTCGCCCCCCTGGCCACCCTGCTGGGGATGCAGCCTGGGATGCAGGGGGGATTTCTGGGCTGCTAGCTCAGATTCAGCCCACATATTCCTATTTATCTGCCCAGCTCAGGAGGTTCCAGGCACCTCCACAGACACAGGACAACTGGGAGGTTCCCATCCCAGGCTCTGCAGGGGCCAGATACCATCAGTGCCTTTAAATCAAAGGTAAAGTGAGCCACTCCCTCTCCCAGGCTCGATTTTGCTCATCTTAAGCTCAGCCTTGGGAGTTTCCAGCCTTTTGAGCAAGGGAAGCACAGAGGGACAGGACAGGGCAGCAGATCTGGTGCCACCCCACACTGTAGAAAGAAAATTGCCCTCCCCCAACTTACCATCAGCATCTTCAGATCTGCCCGTTCTGCTGGATTTTTAATTAAGCTGAAATGAGAAGAACAAGAGAGCAAAACCAACGCTGAGACCTTTCTTGTGGGAAACTGATTATCTGGCCGGAGAGGTCTCCAGCTTCACCAAAAGCCCCGTGGCCTCCTGGCTGCTTTCCCTGGGAGCCCCAGAGGATGGAAAGGGCTTTGAAAGCACCATCTCCAGCAGCCCAGCTCCCAGGGAGAGCTGCAGGATCCATCTCTTCTAGACCATGTCGGGGAACAATGCCCTGCAAACTGAGAAAAGGACCTAAGGCTTAGCGGGGATTGGTGATTTTTACAGTGTCCAACCTCTGTGATTTAATGAAGATGCTGTGGGAGCATCTTCAGGTGTCCCCCCACCACAGCAAAATGTGGAGAAGAGGATGGTGAATGCCTGGTGCCTGTGGGTGACTCATAGCCCCAGCAATCTGCCTCGCCACCCCCCCGCCAGGCTCAGATTTAGAAGGTGCTGGGATAGTGCTAAGCATCACCGCAAATAAACCGCTTTTTTTTTCCAACCCTTCCCAAGGCAGGAGCTCCCAGCACAAGGCAGAATCCCCCTGCAGCCAGGCAGAGATCACCTCCAGAGCAGGGAGAACACTGCATTACGCCAAACCTTCTCTGGGGGGAGCAGCCTGCAGAGCTGCCAGGGAGCTCATAAAGGCCTCTATCTTCAGCCATAGGATCAAACCCTTACCATTTATTTACAAACTCCTGGAAATCTTGCGTGAAAACTCCGTTTGGCAGCTTGGGAGGTGGCTGCAGAGAAAAGAAGATGGGTTTTTCCTGCATCGCTGTGTGTTAATGGATCAAAAAGCAGAACCTGACCTACAGTCTTTAATGAGCTGCAGAAAAGCTGTGCTCTCCAGCTATCATCCTCCTCCTCCTCCTCACTGCCCTTCCCCACCAGGGACCCAATTCCCACCATTTCTCACCCTGGCAGCAAACAAGCTACTGCTGCGGGGGGACCCCATGCCAAATCCCAGCTAAAACTGGGAGAGACCAAAATTGCAGTGTCACAATTCTGGATCCAGACTCACAAATCCCAGCTCTGGAAACACCTACGGCAGAGGAAGCATTCTAGAAACGATAATTGGGGGTCAAGTCTTGTCACCTCGAAAGGGGAAACTGCTCTTTCCACTTGTTGGTGGAACAGACCCTACTTTCCAAGTCTGGTAGGACATTTCAACCTGGGATTTTAGCAGCCATCACCCTCATTCAAAGGGCTTCATCTGAGAAGACTTCAGCGTTCACCCTTTGCCGATCTAGGGAGGAGCACATTCAAAATGGGCAGTTGCAGAGGGAGCAGGTCATTACAGCCAAGAGCTCCTCTCACTGCTCTCCTCTTTCAAGGGAAGCATGAACTTCCCCCTGCAGAGCCTTTTTCCACGACCAGGGATGCTTTTGCGGTACAAAAAGATGGGAGGAGGGAACAGGGGAAAAGGAAAGGACGTCAGTGTGGCTCAGAGGGGTTTGCTATCCAAAAGCCCCTGCTCAAGCAAAGGTTTTGGAGCCCACCCTGACTCAAGAGTGGACACGACACTGTGGTACCTGAGGGAAGGTCCAGCAGAGCCGACAATTAAGAAACACCCACCTCATTAACTATATAATCCAGCAGTTCAAAGATGGCCATGGCAGGCCGGTTGTCCATCCCGTGGCCTGCGTGGTTAAGATGACAAAAAAAAGAGTGGTAAGAGGCTGTTTGGGGACAGGGAAGGGCCTCATATGGTGTGAGGAGCAACGTGTGCTGCAGGAGTTTTGCTGGGAGAGGCAGAGGCACCCGCTGGGGAACCGACTCACGGTTAAAAAAGCAACGAAGAGAAAACCAAAGCGCATTCCAAAATTTCAGATTTCTTTCACTATGCCTCCAGTCCAGATTTATTTCCTAGCTTGGAGCGTTTGGAGAGGACCAGACCATCTGCTGTGGCAGGCTGGCAGTGCTTCTAGAGCCTTCTGCTTCCAAGCAAATGGCTCAAGCGGAGCCTTCTCCAAATCCCTGCGCTGGTTTGGTGCTTCTGCGAGAGCTCCCAGCAAAGCTTTTCCCCAAAAGCTGCCTCTAGCTCGAAAGGAATCATTTGGGAACACGGGCAGAGCCTGAGGAGCAACAGGGGCTGTGACAGTGTTCCTCAAAGCATCTCCTCCAAGGGGCCCACATCCTGAGAAAGCACAGGGTGCTGTGCTGTGTGGCTTAAGCCCTCCTGTGGGACACAGCAGGGTCTAAAGGCAGATGAACCGAGCTCTCCAAAAACCGTAACAGACCCTGGTTGGCATAGAATCATAGAATGGTTTGGGTTGGAAAGGACATCAAAGATCATCTAGTTCCAACCCCCCTGCCCTGGGCAGGGACACCTCCCACTAGAGCAGGTTGCTCAAGGCCCCATCCAGCCTGGCCTTGAACCCCTCCAGGGATGGGGCAGCCACAGCTTCTCTGGGCAACCTGTTCCAGTGTCTCACCACCCTCAGAGTAAAAAATTTCTTCCTGAGATCTAATCGGAATCATTTTTCTTCCAATTTAAAACCGTTTCCCCTTGTCCTATCATTACCCTTCCTGGCAAAGAGTCCCTCCCCAGCTCTTCTATAGGCACCCTTCAGGTATTGAAAGGCCGCTATAAGGTCTCCCCGCACCTTCCTCTTCTCCAGGCTGAACAACCCCAGCTCCCTCAGCCTGTCTTCATGGGAGAGGTGCTCCATCCCTCTGATCATCTTCTTGGCCCTCCTCTGGACCTGTTCCAGCTGGTCCATGTCCCTTCTGTGTTGAGGACTCCAAAGCTGGACACACTATTCCAGGTGGGGTCTCACCTCCCCGTGCCAGACTGGACTCCTGCCTGCGCTCGTCAGGAATTACAAACCTCCACGGTAGTTAGATTCTGCCGGAGCATTGTCACAGCTCCAGCTGCTCAGCAGAGAGGGGCCTCCCTAAAAAACACTCACCTCCCCCCTACAACCTCATCCAAAAGGGCCTTCGGCTCCCCCAGCCGCATCAGACAAACCCCCAACCCCTTTCTCCCCCACCTCTGCAGGTTGTTTCCAATGCATACGACAGCCCCTACCACTGACGGGGCGTCCTGGGGGCCTGGCCCGCGGCGAGATGCTGTGAGGCTCTCCCTCTGCCCCGTCCACCACGGGACGGCCAAATATTGCTTCCAGTTCCTTGGAGTCTGGCGGGGGGATTGGGTACCTTCCGATCGACAGCTCCACTAACGACAGACCCATGCTCCAGATGTCGGACTGGACCGAGTAGTGGGTGCCCTGTAACCGCTCGGGCTGGAAGGAAAAGATCACAGAAAACAGGCTTTGAGGCAGAATATCAATGTGCAAAAGTCGTAAATATCACGTGCTGAAACGAAACAGGTGAGACCTGATATATCCCCACGGCCTCTCCGGCTCTGCTCTCCACCCCTTCTCCAGGGAAAGGACTGGCTCAAAGGGGATGCAAAAAGAAATATCATCTGCAAACATAAAGCACTTTGATGCATCTCATCAACAGCTACAGTGGAGCAGCATTTACAGCTGCTTATACTTAGGAGTCCAGAGTACACAGTAGGAATCTATTTCTCTGTATGCCGAGATCTAATGAACTCAATTTATTACTGCATTTTATTTTTTTTTCCCCCCCTAGTCATTCCTGTTAACGCCCAAGAGGAATCCGAGGAGCAGAAAAATCCACTCTAGGCTCTTGCCATAGAAATAAAAAAGAAAAAACTATAAAATCAAATGCAAGTCATCCACACTGGCAGCTTTAACTCAGCTGTGCAGAGGAGATCCTGCTTTTAAATAGCCACTGTCTAACTATAACCGTACTTGAGTAACCATTCCCAAAATATGAGAGCAGCTCAGCCCTAAGCACAGTCCCACGGCCTCCCTAATGACCCACCGCTCGCTCCCAGCCATGACCAGGCACGGTGTTGGGGGGGAGACCCCCACCTCCCCCCTGCCTTTCAGCCAGCAGGACCTGGGGACTCAGAGCCAGTCAGGGGAGTAGTTTTATTGTCATGGACACCATGTTATCTGCAGTTGAGCTGATGCTGATTATGGTTTTCATTTAAAGGAGGGAGGCACAAGCAGCTCTTCCTGAAGTTCACTCTGGCTGGCTGACTCCAGCTTGGCTTTAAATTCCCATTAGCCCCCACCTGCACTAGACTGGCTTTACCCCCATTTTTCCAGTGAGCACACATGCTCACAGCAGCACAGAAGGTGCCTGTATCAGCATCCATGTCCCCTTCACACTCAGTTTCTTGAGCAGAGCTTTGCATGCAGGAAGAGAAGATGTTCTTGAACCCACAAACGCTTGCCAAAAATCAAATATGGAAGTATTGGTAGGATCCAAAATGTCTTTCCATGCAACTCTGCACCCCAACATGCACTGCTGCTGCCTGAGCACAGGTTGGAGACAACAGGACACCAGCTCCTCGAGAGGATTCTGCTTCTCCAGCAGAGGACAGGGCCTCAAAACACTGGGCTCACCCTCAGTGTGAACCAGGAAGGGGACATTCTGGGTGTGGATGGAAACACAGAGCAAAACCGTGAGCAAATTGGACACCACACCCCGATTCTGTAAGAGCAGAGTTGAACCCAAATCGTAAAAAAAAAAAAACAACAAACCTGAAACACAGAGCAAAACCGTGAGCAAATTGGACACCACACCCCGATTCTGTAAGAGCAGAGTTGAACCCAAATTGTAAAAGAAAAAAAAAAAAGAAAAACCAGACAAAAAGCTGAAAGGAACTTACAGACATGTAGGACCGAGTTCCCACAAAAGAGTTTGCCATGGAGTCAATGAGTTGGCCGCTGACCCCGAAATCACACAGCTTAATCTCCCCTCGAGAATTAACCAGGATGTTTGAAGGCTTCACATCTGACAACAGCAAGAGAGAGGAGCGTCAACGCGACCGTAGGTAAAATACAGGGCTCTTGTACCGCAGGCAGTTATTTTTAGGTTCCTCCTCTCACCTCTGTGCATGATTTGGTGCTTCTCTCTCAGATACGCCAAGCCTCGCAGAACCTAGGAGGAAACCAAGGACAGGATGAGATCAGAGCTGGGAAGGGAAGTGTTCTCCCTTTGGCAGGACACGTTGCATAAACTCCGGCTGCTGCCACACCGCAGCGTGGCGAGGAAAAACACCCCGTAGTGTCCATGTGTCTCAGGGTTTGCAATTTATCACTTAGTCCATCACAGATCTTGGGTTTACTGCCCAAGAAAGCTTCTCCCAAACCTTCTCCAACAGAGGCCAACATCAACTGGTGCAATGCAAAGGGCTGGGGCTACGGAGAGCGGTTGGGAACGTGCATTAACCTCCCCTCTTGCCCACACCACTGCCTCTGGGTTAGGACAGGAAAGAGTATATGGGGAAGCAAAGAAAACTTCCTAAGGCAACACAAGCATTATTCCCAAACCATGCCCAGCAAATCCTTCCTGGAAGCCTGAAGAGCCAATGTAACTCACCGCTATACTGACTTTCCCCAAGATCTCCTCGGGAATTCTTTTAGCTTCTTTCAAGACTTGATCCAAAGAGCCACCATCCTAAAATAAAGAACAACAAAATGATCAAGACACCAATCTCCATCAGGAAAAGGGGGCAGCAGGCTGTACAGGGAAGCATGCCCAGGGAGGGCAAGCAGTATATCAGCAGTACACAGCATCCCAGCTCAACCGCCTCCAACAACTCAGCATCAAGCATGCTCCTTTTACAGAGGAAAAAAAAAATTATAAAAATAAATAATTATCTGGTGATCAGAGCTCAAGCTTCCTGCTGAAAACTATTTTAATGCTATCTTCCATCAGCTCTACTTCTTGTAGTAGTTCTTGGCTTCCTTTCCCCTAGTGGCAAAGGCGAAGGCGATACGGTCAGCGCTGATCTGGAGGAGCGACAACCCCGTTCTCTGCCAGAGACACCAGAAAACGCGCTCTGTGCTTCACAGAGAGCTCTGCAGAGAGGCAGGTTTACAACATTTCCGTTTGGCCAACCCCCAAACCTCTGCTTCCGCTTTCCAAAAAGTCGATCTCTCTGTCATTTTGACATCTAAGCAGAAGCCTGCAGCTCCTGCCAGGAGCACGGTGGCCTCCCTGCAGCCAGAGCAAGGACCATGGCGGCTGTCAGCGCCCCAACCCGTTTCACCAGCAATTTCCAGTCCTGGGGAGATAGATTTAGGAGCGGAGGAGAAATAGATTGAGGAGCAGCAGTTTGCAGAGAAGGAACGGGGACTCACCATGTGTTCCATGCAGATGGAGATCTCTCCATCACTGTAGAAGGCTCCATAGAAACCCACGATATACGGGGAATTACACTCGTGCAGCACCTGCAGCTCCCGGATAATCTGATTCCTGATGGCCGGCTTGATTTCTAAATGAATCAGCTGCCAAGAAAGAAAGAAATATTCCAGGTGAGACACCTGGAAAAACTTAAGAGGAACCAGGTGAGCAAGTCCTGAGCATTGGAAAGAATAAAAAAAAAAAACATCTTCAAGGGAAGCTAGCTCTGCTTGGGCATAGACTTTTTACTATTTGCAGACCAAAATTAGGGATAAAGGGAGAGGCAGAGCCCTGTGGAGCTTGTCAGTAACTGAGGCAACCAGCAGCCACAGAACACATGGAGATGGCACAGGACACGGAGCGGAAAGACAAGTCAGAAGTTTGATGCAGGTCTGACTCAGCAGACGGGAACACTTTCACAAGCTCTGGAGGTGTTGTAAGAAGAGGTGCTCTGATATCAAGGAAACCACAGAAAGT
>NW_015090917.1:646229-649512 GCF_001431845.1 Calidris pugnax | reverse complement strand
GGCTGTACAGGGAAGCATGCCCAGGGAGGGCAAGCAGTATATCAGCAGTACACAGCATCCCAGCTCAACCGCCTCCAACAACTCAGCATCAAGCATGCTCCTTTTACAGAGGAAAAAAAAAATTATAAAAATAAATAATTATCTGGTGATCAGAGCTCAAGCTTCCTGCTGAAAACTATTTTAATGCTATCTTCCATCAGCTCTACTTCTTGTAGTAGTTCTTGGCTTCCTTTCCCCTAGTGGCAAAGGCGAAGGCGATACGGTCAGCGCTGATCTGGAGGAGCGACAACCCCGTTCTCTGCCAGAGACACCAGAAAACGCGCTCTGTGCTTCACAGAGAGCTCTGCAGAGAGGCAGGTTTACAACATTTCCGTTTGGCCAACCCCCAAACCTCTGCTTCCGCTTTCCAAAAAGTCGATCTCTCTGTCATTTTGACATCTAAGCAGAAGCCTGCAGCTCCTGCCAGGAGCACGGTGGCCTCCCTGCAGCCAGAGCAAGGACCATGGCGGCTGTCAGCGCCCCAACCCGTTTCACCAGCAATTTCCAGTCCTGGGGAGATAGATTTAGGAGCGGAGGAGAAATAGATTGAGGAGCAGCAGTTTGCAGAGAAGGAACGGGGACTCACCATGTGTTCCATGCAGATGGAGATCTCTCCATCACTGTAGAAGGCTCCATAGAAACCCACGATATACGGGGAATTACACTCGTGCAGCACCTGCAGCTCCCGGATAATCTGATTCCTGATGGCCGGCTTGATTTCTAAATGAATCAGCTGCCAAGAAAGAAAGAAATATTCCAGGTGAGACACCTGGAAAAACTTAAGAGGAACCAGGTGAGCAAGTCCTGAGCATTGGAAAGAATAAAAAAAAAAAACATCTTCAAGGGAAGCTAGCTCTGCTTGGGCATAGACTTTTTACTATTTGCAGACCAAAATTAGGGATAAAGGGAGAGGCAGAGCCCTGTGGAGCTTGTCAGTAACTGAGGCAACCAGCAGCCACAGAACACATGGAGATGGCACAGGACACGGAGCGGAAAGACAAGTCAGAAGTTTGATGCAGGTCTGACTCAGCAGACGGGAACACTTTCACAAGCTCTGGAGGTGTTGTAAGAAGAGGTGCTCTGATATCAAGGAAACCACAGAAAGTAAAAAAAAACAACAAAAAACTATGAAGATTATGCATGTGAAAGAGCAGTTACTTTACTCCTTGGGCTCCATGTAGTCAGTTAACAGAGCTGTAGGGAAGCCAGAGGCAAGGAAAGACAATGGCAGGTCAGAAAAAAGAGCTGCCATTACTGTAAGCTCCAGGACACCCAACCCCAGGGACGTCTGTCCTCACAGTCTCTGCCGAGCCGCCCCACGCTGCAGCTGGCCCTTGCTTCAGTTTGTGAACACAGAGCTCCCAACAATCTCAAAACCACCCACCGATACCTAACACTCCCAAATCAAACACTCTGGAAGACTTTGAGATCTCAGCTCTGGACGAAGCCACCCAGAGAATCAGATTTGCTCATGAGACCCACTAAACCATCCCAACAGCAGACGAGACCAGAGACTTCCAAGGAAGCCATCCTGCAGATGAGCAGTCACGCTGTTCTCGCCCAGCACTGCCTTTTCCAACATGCAGATGAAGCATCTCCTCATTTTCTACTGCAGGGCACCACAGCAGAAGATGTCACCTATAAATCCACATCTGAGATGAACCACTGTCACCACCGCTTGGAACCACCTTGGAGACCTGTTAAGTGGGTGGCAAGGAATGTGTGTGCGCCAAACCCATCCCTCCACCTGCCTTTCCAGTCCTCATTAGCCACCACCTAGGAGCCCCAAGAGATCTGCTTCTATCCAGTTGAGCTGAGTTCATTAAAACCAGCTTCACTGGAGGAAAAAAAATAAATAACAAACTTCTGTTTTCACACAAGGCACACAGGAACCTGGTGCAGAGAGCACAGCCTCTCTCAGGGCAGAGCTTGGAGACAGGCAGAGCAGCTTGGAGATGAAGAGGGAGAGGCTCCACCTAAAACCTGGCTGGGGGCACCCAGGACCTCGGTCCTGACCCCAGAAATGCAGGTTGGGTGCAGATGGGTCACAATCTTCAGAGAGATTCCAACCAAAGCCGGCTCCCCCAAAGCCAGGGCAAGTGCCAGACCCCCTCCAGCACAACACCACAGCCCACTCTTACTCCTCCTCCTCCTCCTCCCCTCATTACCTTCCGTGCCATAATGAGCCCTGAGGGTTTGTGCTGCACTTTGGTGACCACCCCGCCATTGCCAGCCCCCAATTCGGAGATCCTCTCAAAGTCATCATCCTTCAGCTCGCCAACTTTGGCTTTCTGAGTAAGGAAAGCTTCCAGGCGCTTCTTCTGCTGCTCGTCCAACTCCAGTTCCTCGAGCTTCTTCTGAAGGTCCACAAGGTTTGCCCTGGAGAAGGGAGGAGGAGACAGAAGGGATGGTCAGGAGACTGCGAGGGCAGCGCCAAGAGAAAGTTTGGGGCTTTTTTAAAGGAAGCAGAGGGAAATAACTGAAAACTGTCATCTGACACAGACTCAGACCCTGAACTTGCAACGAGACCAAAGCAAAGCTCTGGAGAGAGGCAGGGCTCAGCTTCAGTGCTGACAGGGACACTGGGACAGTGAGATCCACAGTGCAACATCTGCCCAACACGCACATCTCCTCTGGAGAGGAGCTTCAGTGCAGTCAGCTGCTTTGGGAAAGCCAAGGAGTAGGAAAAATCCTTCAACCCTTTAAGAAGCAGCAGAGCCCAGCCTAGCTGGGAAAGAATAGCAGCACCAGCACCCTCTCCCTCCTCCTACAGCTTGTGTTTCACTGGGAAACACGAGAAGGGCTTTCCAGGGTGTCCAGCAACCCCCTGCTCCGTTACACCCCTTCCCACAAACCCACCGAGCACAAAGGGGTGTCTGTGCTCTCCCAGCACCTGCTGCCCAGCTCCCATTGCCCGCCCAGGCTCCAGCTGCTCTGTCCCATTTGCTGCCCACCCTTTATCCCCCCCACGCACCCAGGGCAATGGTTTGGGAGGGTGTCCTTCCACCCCTATGCGATGCTCTGCCTCTCCCCAGCACTGCCTGTGTCCCCCAGCTCCACCACCCCACACATCCTGCCCATCCAGCCCTAATTTTTGCCCCAAATCCTCCCCTCACACCCCCAAGCCCAGGTCCCCATCCCAGCCCTGACCTGGTCTCTACACACCTCAGGCTCTCCCTGAGCCTCCTCTGCCACCCCCAACAAACTTGGGGGCCAGATCAGCTTCCACCCCTGCCCCACCCCC
>NW_015090917.1:633031-645863 GCF_001431845.1 Calidris pugnax | reverse complement strand
GGGGTACCTGAGGCGGGGGGAGGCAGTGGGTGGCAGCTGAGGGAGCGAGCGAGTACTAATTACCTTGGCAGTAATTAGCGACCCAGCAATTAGTAGGAGACCCCCTCGCCTCCTCCTGCCCCTGTCAGCCCTGTCCTCCCACCTGATCCAGGCAGTAGGCCCAGGGGATGCTCGAGGGCCTTAATGAAGGTGGGCAATTAGCAGCCCTACAGGGCTAGCATGGCGCCAGGCGGGCGAGCGCCCTTTGCTCGGTTCCAGGGGTTCCCGTCTCCGCTGCTCCCGGGGCCATAAACCGGGGAGAGCGGTCAGAGGGCATCGAGTGGCAGATAACGGGCCGAGGCCTTGTCCTTGTGCCACACCTCGGTCACCCGCCGCCTTACTCACCCCTACCTTCGTCACGGGGAACCGGCAGGGAGGGGCTCGTCCCGAGGATGATGGGGTGACTTCACCCTGGGGCGGTGGGAAGGGATGAACACAAACCCTAGGTCGCCCCTGCTGAGGGGGGACCTCATTGCCCTCTACCGCTCCCTGACAGGAGGGTGTAGAGAGGTGGGGGTTGGCCTCTTCTCCCAAGGGAATAACGACAGGAGCAGAGGAAATGGTCTGAAGTTGGGGCAGGGGAGGTTTAGATGAGATATTTGGAAGAATGACTTTCCTGAGAGAGTGGTCAGGCACTGGAACGGCCTGCCCAGGGAGGTGGTGGAGTCCCCAGCCCTGGAGGTGTTTTAGAAATGTGGTGGTGGAGTCAGAAACATGTAGACGTGGCACTTCAGGGCATGCTCTAGTGCCCGAGATTCTTGTTTTTTGTCTCTCTGTGGGTGTGTGTGGTGTGGGTATGTGTGCTTTTTTGGCTTTTTTTGTTTTGGTTTTTTTTTTGTGGTTGGACTCGATGATCTCAAAGATCCCTTCCAACCATGAATATTCTGCGATTCTGTGTTCACGCCCCCAAGACAGCCACTGGAGGGGGGGAAATTAAGGCAGGGAGGGTGCTGTCAGCCCTCACAGCAGGCAGCGGCCCCGCAGGCAGCAGAACTGAGGCGTCAGGGCCAGCCCCGGCCACAGGGAGCAGGGGGGGAGCAAGGTTTGTTGTTGTCTGCCATAAATGGCAGAGTCCAAGGCAATGTCTTCCCCGGATGTTCTCAACACCTATAAAATGTGATTAATGCTGATACGCTCATCTGAAAAAAGGGAAATCATCCTTAAAAATGGGTGAAAGTTCATGGGCAGCAGCGGTGCCCGGACTTCGCTCACCAGCCCCAGGCCCCTCCTGCCCCGCTCGGCGGAGGAGGACAAAAACATTTGGCTAATGAGTTACGGAGCGCAGCGGGTCCATCCCTGGGGCGGCCCTGCCATTGCTCACCACCGTCCCCAATCAGGGACGGGAGATTTTGCAATCAGGGACGTTATTTCTGTGCAGTTGGAGTTTAAACTTTGCCACTCGGGTCAGGGCAGTACAGAGGAAGAGGAGGAGGTGGCCGGGCTCGGTGTCCGCCCTGCTCCCCTGTGCACCGAAGGGGTTGAGAAGACAGGACGGATCCGTGGGAGTGGGATCTCACGCAGGTACGTCCTGGGTGCCAAACTCAACAGTGTCCCTCTACCTGATGGTCCCATGGGGCCACTAGGGCTCACTGGAAGGACTAAGGATGAAGGACAGGGTGTGATAAAGCCCCTTGCTTGGGTTGGCCAGGCAAACATCATGGTAATGACAACCGTCCCCAAACCTGGCTTGAAGGAGACTTGAGTTGGTGCTTAATAGGTTGGGAAGGGGAGTTGAGTGATGGGTTGGGTGGTTGGGGGACGTGGGTTGGGCGGTGGGTTGTGTAGTTGGGTGGTGGGTTGGTTGATCAGTCAAACAGGGAGTTGACTGGTCAGTCAGTCAGTGGGTTGGTTATTTGGTCAGTCGGTCAGTCGGCCAACAGTTTTGACCATTTGGTCTGTTTCTTGATTGGTTCATTGCTTTGGCTGGTCAACCAGTTGGTCTGTTGGTCAACTGGTTGGTCAGCTGGTCAGTTAGTTGGGTTGTCGGTCAGCTGATTGGCCAGTTGGGCCACTGGTCAGTTGGCCTGTGGGTTTTCTCTGAGTTTGGGGTCTCGCGCAGTGCCTGGGGTGGCAGTGGTGGAGCAGGGCTGAGTCCCCTCCTCGGGGTGGGCCAGTAGCAGCAGTCTCCTCCTCCTCCTCTGCTGTTACCCAAAATGATTAACTTGATCTTCTGGAGCAGTCGCACACACAGACAGGGCCGGACAGGGGAGCTGACCCAGCCCTCAGGCCTGGGCACTCATCCCACCCCCCAGCTTGGAGGGCACGGTGGGGCTGGGGCAGCAGGGTGCCTGCAGAGAGCCCCTGGCCCTGCAGTTCTCTTGGAGGAAAAAAATAGAGGATTTGGGAGTTTCAGCTCCTGGAAGGAGCTGGGGGGCCACCGCCGTGCCCCCAAGCCCCTGCGTGACTGTGCTGTCCCTCCCGCATGCAGGGCTTTGCCAGATGTGCCCACATGTTCTCCCGTACAGGTGCTGGCACATGTGTGTGCACGTGTTCACACACCCATGTCTGTGTGGGCACACACGTGCCCATTGCATGGTCACGGGGTTGCGTGCACACACCGCTCCACACACGCGTGTGCCAGCATGGCCACACGCACCCATCCACATGGTCAAACAAATGGTCACACGCATGTAGATACACCTCCCTGTGGTCTTGCACACGTGTGCCCATGCCCAAACATCACACACCGCTCCACACACGCGTGTGCCAGCGTGGCCACACGCACCCATCCGCATGGTCAAACAAAGTCACACACGTGCACACGCGTGTCGATACACCTCCCTGTGGTCCTGCACATGTGTGCCCATGCCCAAACACGCTCCCCGCTCCCTCTCACCAGTCTTGTGCCCACCCCACAATTTGGGGTGTCCCTGGGGCTCTGGGGTAGGGAAGAGACACAGGGGACAATCATGGGGGACTGAGTTACAGACCTGACCCCGCCATCTTGCAGCCATGGCCTCTGGCGTGGACAGCCTTGACAGCCTCGACCTGCTGGACCTCCTCTTTGACCGCCAGGACGGGATCCTCCGTGGCGTGGAGCTGGGGACGCCACCGGGCACCTGGCACGAGGACAGGGTGAGTCCCCTGGGGCTGGGGGGGTGCCATCCCCACCTCGTCCCTGCCTCTGGGGGAAGAGCCCCATCCCCTTTGCCTGGGAGCTGGGACCACCCCACAGCGTGGGCAGCTCCTTTGGGTGATGGCCACTCCATGGTGACGGGCGTCTGTGTCCCCACAGCGTGCCCAGGACAGCGAGGACTTCCTCAGCTCCATCCTGGGCTCTGGGGACTCGGTGTCAGACTCACCCAGCTGGTCCCCGGCTGCCAGTGACAGCGGGGTCTCAGAGGACCCCCCCTCCGACCAACTCGACAGCCCCCCCAGGTGCTTTGACAGGGGTCCCAGCGAGGTCCTGTACCCCTACGCCAACGCCTGCCGAGCTCTGCCCGTCCCAGGGGGGACTGGGGTCCCACAACCCGATGTCTCCATCGATTTGGGTGAGCCACGAGGGAGAGACTGGGCAGAGGAGAAGGCTGGGGGCACTGGAGGGACTGGGAAGGACTGGGGACACCAAGGGGCTGAGAGGGGATGGGGGAGATGGGGTCTCTCAGGGATAGTGAGGAACTTAGGGGAACTGGAGGGAACTGGGGAGAACTGGGAGGTGTGGAGGGCTGTGGGAGGTGCTGAGGGGAGTGGGGAGAGCTGGGGTGAACTGGGCAGACTGGGGAGAACTGGGAGGTGTGGAGGGCTGTGGGAGGTGCTGAGGGGAGTGGGGAGAGCTTGGGAACTGGGGTGAACTGGGCAGACTGGGGAGAACTGGGAGGTGTGGAGGGCTGTGGGAGGTGCTGAGGGGAGTGGGGAGAGCTTGGGAACTGGGGTGAACTGGGCAGACTGGCGTTGGTGGGAGAGACTGGAAGAGGAGGGAGGTTTGGGAGGGCAGGGGATGCTGGGGTGGGCTGAGGAGCGTAGGGTGCTCTGGGGGGATGCTGGGGCAGGAGCAGAGGGACAGTCTGGGGGGACAGAGTCCAGGGCCACTGCACTGGGAGGTGGCAGCAAGTCACTGTAGCTCTGGTGCTGTGGTGGGGGTGGGGGTCCTGCCTGGGGGACACTGGGGGACACAGGACTGCTGACAGCCTCTGCTGTCCCCTCACCCAGACATGTGGCACCCCGGGTTCTTCCTGGAGGAGAGCCAGGACCTGCCCGTGGTCTCCCCACCCCCTGCATCCTGCACCCTCACCGTCAAGGACCTGCTGCTCTCGGGCAGCTCCGACGCTGTAAGTCCCCACCTCTGTGTCTCCATCCCTTCTTGTCCCTTCCTGGACCGCAACCCCATCCCTGTTCTATCTCATCCCTGTCCTTTCTGGACCACGATCCCACCCTCAGCCTGAAGCACATCCTCATCCTTGTCCCTTTGCCCATCCCTCCCTGTCCTTGTCCCCTTCCCTGGATCATGGTCCCTTTCCTCCCCATCCCTGCCCCCTTCCTGGACCATGATCCCCTCTTCATTCCTGTCCCCATCCCTCCCCATCCTCCCACTTATCTCCTTTCCCACACCACGGTCCTTTCCCTGTCCCTTCCTGGACCACAATCCCATCATCATGGTCCCCACCATGGTCCTGGGGGGTCAGGTGTGGGGTGACCCTGCCACTCAAGGCCATCACCCCCTGGTGTCCCCACAGCAGCCACAGGTGCCCGGGTCCCTGCTGCGGCAGAGCCAGGGGCAGTTCCAGGAGCTGGTGCTAACGGAGGACGAGAAGAAGCTGCTGGCGAAGGAGGGGGTGTCCCTGCCCACCCAGCTTCCCCTCACCAAGGTGGGTGCCACCACGCCTGGGGAGGGGGGCATGGAGTTGGTGGGGTCCCAGCCCCAGCAGCCCTGACCCCCCCACCCCATTCCCCCCAGTACGAGGAGCGGGTGCTGAAGAAGATCCGGCGGAAGATCAGGAACAAGCAGTCGGCTCAGGAGAGCCGCAAGAAGAAGAAGGAGTACATCGACGGGCTGGAGAGCAGGTATGGCCCCCAGACCCCTGCTCCAGGCACAGCTGGCCAGTGGGGGGGCACGCTGCTCCTTGCCTGCTCCCCCCCAGCTGTGTCCCCCCTCCCCTGCAACTTCGTCCCTCCCTCTCTGTCCCCAGGATGTCAGCCTGCACCGCCCAGAACCAGGAGCTGCAGAGGAAAGTCCTGCACCTGGAGAAACAGAACTCGTAGGTGTTCCCGGGGCAGGATGGGGACAAGGCAGGGGTAGGATGGGGCTGGGACCTTCCCCCCTGCATCCTGGCCAGACCTGCTGGGGGGCAGGAAGGGTTTAGGGGTGCTCACGGGCTCTCCCTGTCCCCAGGTCCCTCCTGGAGCAGCTGAAGAAGCTCCAGGCCCTCGTGGTACAGTCAAGCAACAAGGCAGCGCAAACAGGAACCTGCATCGCGGTGCGTGGAGCTTCCAACCCCCCCCCTCCATGGCCTCTTTGCTTCCAGGGAGGGAGGGAGGGAGGCTCAGACCCATGGAGATGTGTTGGCAGGGGGGGATGGAAGGGTGGACAGAGGGATGGACGTATGCCAAGGCAGAGGAGTAGATGCTTCAAGGTTGGATGGATGGATGGATGGATGGATGGATGGATGGATGGATGGATGGATGGCAGAAGGGAGAGATGGATGGATGGAGGAAGGGATGGATGGAAGAAGGGATGGATTGATGGAGGAAGGGATGGATGGATGGACAGAGGAAGGGGTGGATGGAGGAAGGAATGGACGGATGGATTGAAGAAGGGATGGATGGATGGAGGAAGGGATGGATGGAAGAAGGGATGGATTGATGGAGGAAGGGATGGATGGAGGGACAGAGGAAGGGGGGGATGGAGGAAGGAATGGACGGATGGATGGAGGAAGGGATGGATTGAAGAAGGGATGGATAGATGGAGGAAGGGATGGATGGACGGATGAATGGCAGAGGGATGGATGGATGGATGGATGGATGGATGGATGGATGGAGGGAGGGATGGACGGATGGATGGATGGCAGAGGGATGGATGGATGGATGGATGGATGGATGGATGGATGGATGGATGGCAGAAGGGAGAGATGGATGGATGGAGGAAGGGATGGATGGAAGAAGGGATGGATTGATGGAGGAAGGGATGGATGGATGGACAGAGGAAGGGGTGGATGGAGGAAGGAATGGACGGATGGATTGAGGAAGGGATGGATTGAAGAAGGGATGGATAGATGGAGGAAGGGATGGATGGACGGATGAATGGCAGAGGGATGGATGGATGGATGGATGGATGGATGGATGGGGAAGGGATGGATGGAAGAAGGGATGGATGGATGGAGGAAGGGATGGACGGATGGATGGATGGATGGAGGAAGGGATGGATGGATGGATGGGTGGATGGAGGGAGGGATGGATGGAAGAAGGGATGGATGGAAGGACAGAGGCACTGGCAGGAGCATGTGCAGGGGGACAAATGGAGGACCACCACCCTGGTTCTGCCACCGGCCCCCTCTTTAGAAACCATGTCCCAGAACCTGCTGCATGTCCCCTCTCCACCACAGCGTATAGTAACGTCCCCCCTCTGTCCCCAGGTCCTGCTGCTCTCTTTCACACTCATCGTCTTCCCCTCCATCAGCCCCTTTGCCCCCAGCAAGGCTGAGGCGAACGGCGACTTCGGACCCGTGCGAGGTGAGGGCTGCGCCGTGGCCGTGGCAGGACCCACGGGGCACCGGAGCGGGCCCTGACCCTCCTTCCCACTCAGTTTTCTCCAGGTCCCTGCACAACGCGGCCGCGTCCCGCGTGGCTTACACACAGCCCCAGGCTGGGGATGAGAAGACCCAGGAGCCGCTGTGGTCAGAGCGTCTGGATGAAGACCCTGAGACCCTGCATGAAGCCTTCGGTGTCCATGCCTTCACCCCACGCCCAGACAAAGTCTCCCCCCGTAACGGCACGCAGCCGCTGGCCTCCGAGGGGCTGAGCCACGGGGACGGGGACCAAGGTGACACCATGTCTGGGGACAGCACCGCGCCGCACCGCGGCCTGGCATCGCTGGCTTGGACCGAGGGTGGCCACAGCAGGCCCGCGGTGCTGGAGCCGGCCGAGGAGCTTTAAGCAGCACCCAGGGACCACGGGGGATGCGATGGGGGTGGTGGCTCCGCACCCCATCCCCTATGGGACGAGCCCTGGAGGTGGCCCCTCTCGAATCTGCCTCCGGGCGCGGGCAGGTGCTGGACCCACTTGGCTTCGCTTGTATCTGTGAACTGGGAAGATGAGACCGGTTCCCACTGGCCTTACTGGGAGGGAAGGGGCTGCTCCTGGCCCCTGGGTGCAGCAGGACTTGCAGAAGGGACACAGGGTCACCAAGATGGGGACGAGGGGCCCTGGGCTGGTTGGCTATTGATGTTGTGACTGGTTGGTTTTGTTCTTTGTTTTTTTTTTTTTTTTTAGCTTTATTTTAATCTTCAAATAAAAAGTATTTTAGAAAAAAAATCCACCTGCTTTAGCGTAATTTTTTTTTTTTTTTTTAAGCTTTATTTTAATCTTCAAATAAAAAGTATTTTAGAAAAAAAATCCACCTGCTTTAGCGTAACATAGGGTGGTCTGTGGGGTTTGGGACAGGGCCACCTTGAGCCCAGCAGAACTGGGACATGTGGCCAGTGCCAGCCCAGGGCTGCCCTGGGCTAAGCAGGAGGCGGAGGGGAGGGCGGTGGGACGGACACACCATCCCCCAGCCCCACATCAGCACCCGTCCCCCTCCCTGCCACCACCCAGTGACGTCCCCCCCAGGTCACCAACAGGACCAGGACTGGCTTGTCCCAACCACTGCCCAGCTCCAGCTTCATCTGAGATGGCATCAGCCACCCCTGGTGTCACCGTTGGGCACCCATGTCCCTCTGCCCCCCTGGGGGGGCTGCTGGACCCCCCAACCACCTCCTTGCAGAGGAGGAACCAGCCGCTGGGGCCGTTTCAAGCAGGGCCGGCGGGTGCAGCTGCCCCAACACATGATTCAAGTGTTTTTAATACTTACATAAAAAAAGGGACAATGTTTAAGGGTATAAAAAAAAGAGTCGGTAGGAAACAGGGCACAGACGTGTGTCTAGACAGACAGGGAACAGTCCGGGTCAGGTGAGGAGAGGTTCCACCTTCATCTTCTTCACTGTGGTTGGCCCCATGTCCGGGCTGGGACACTCCTGCTTTGGGCTGTCACTGCGTTTTCCCTGCGTGGTCCCAAGGTCGGGGCACAGCCCGCCCGTGCCGTTGTGCTGGGAGAGGGGCTCCTCCTTCTGTGGCCCCTCGGCCCTGGGGTCAAATCCGAAGAGGTGTTCAGGTTTGGGGAGCTCCATGCTTTCCTCCACCACCACCGGCCCCGTCCACTCCGGGACCTCCAGCCCCAAGTGCTTCATCAGCTTCGTCATGACATCATCAACGTAGGCATGGATGCGCAGGTCGGCCTGTCTGTCCTGGGGTGAGCGTGGTGTTAGGGGACAAGCAGAGCGTGTGGGGACAAATGTCCCCTCCCAGGGAGCGCGTGGGGACAGGGCCTGGGTGGTGGCTCAGCTGCACGCAGGCTCCAAGGCTCTCCTGCCCCTTCCCTGAGATATCAACCCCGGCATGAACGTGCTCTGACCCCGTCTGGCACCGCTCCCCGGCCACCCCGCGGGCTGGCAGGGCTCTATCGGGGGGTGGCAACACGTTCCCCACCTTGAAACACAGCCCTGAGACGGGGATGTGGGTGCAGAGCCAGGCCAGCAAGCCCTGGAGAGTGGGATGAGGACAAGGGAGCTCTAAGGACATCCCTGAACCCCCCAACTCTGGTTATTCCAAAGCAGATGAGCTGACCTCCTCTTCCTCGTGGCACAGGTTATTTGTGCAGTTACTTCATCGAACTATAATTCCCTGGAGGATACATCATGTTTGGGCCGAATTTTTACTCCACTCTTAAGATTTATGTTCCATTTCAGATGAGCTGACCTCCTCTTCCTCGTGGCACAGGTTATTTGTGCAGTTACTTCATCGAACTATAATTCCCTGGAGGATACATCATGTTTGGGCCGAATTTTTACTCCACTCTTAAGATTTATGTTCAATTTTTAAGTGTTTATGGAGAGTAAAAGGTTTAAACCCTCCAACAAGGGAAGCCCAGCCCGTTTGCTCACTGAGCGAGGTCACCCTCCTGCCTGGCCACCCGGGAGGGGACGGTCGAGCCTCTCCTTGAATATCTCCAGGGATGGGGCCTCAACCACCTCCCTGGGCAACCTGTCCCAGTGCTCCACTACCCTCACAGTAAAGAACCCCCTCCTGATCTCCAGTCTAAATCTGTTCCCCTCCAGCTTGAAGGTGTTTATGGAGAGTAGAAGGTTTAAACCCTCCAACAAGGGAAGCCCAGCCCGTTTGCTCACTGAGCGAGGTCACCCTCCTGCCTGGCCACCCGGGAGGGGACGATGTGTGGGGATAAACCCGTGATGGGGCTGAAATACGTGACCGAGGCGAAAGGAGCAGCGTGGAGCGAATTGCTCTGAAAGCAGAGCACTGAGGACACTCTGACTCACGTGTTTGGTTGCTTGTAGGTTGACAATGACCAGCTTCCCTCCTCTCTTCTTGGTGATCAGCGGGAGGTTGCCGCTGGGTTTGATTTGCAGAGAGGTCCCCAAGGTGACAGAGAGATCGGCTTTCCTGCGAGGAGAAGACAAAACCATCCAGGGCAGAGAAAAAGGCTTTTTGCAGGCTGCTTCTCCCACCCTGCTCCAGCACGGACTCTCCCAGCTGGGAATTTGCTTCCAGCTGTGGTCGGAATTTGCAGTGGTTTCTCTCGGCCACTTTGGGAGAGGGTTGGGCGCTGCCGTGCTGTGGGTTCAGCCTCAGGGCTGTGAGGCACAAAATGTGACCAATAAGAGCTGGTCAGGGTCAGCCCAAGGCAGAGGACACGGAGCCCGGGCAGCCCCCCAGGACACCACGAGCCACAGGTGTCACCAGCCATGTGGCACAAGGAGCCCAAGCACAGTACCTGCAGGCTTCATCCGCCAGCGTCAGGTCACGGTCGGGCAGGGAATCCTCCCAGTCCAGAATGGTGTCTCTTAACTTCCCTCTAGAAAACACACACAGGGTCCATGGTTTCTTCTGCCAGGCAGGAACAGGCAGCAGAGCTGTCCCCAGAGGGGACAGTGACCCAGATCCTGTCCCAGCACTGTGAAGGGACAGAGAGCGCCCAGACAAGCCCAGAGGAGCCACCAGCAGGTGAGGGGAGGCCCAGAATTCACATGCCTGAGGGATTTTGTGGCTGGTGCTGCAACACCACCGAAGCTGCAGCTGTTTTGCTGTCCCAGGTCAGAGCTGGGATGTGTCTTCCACTCCCCAGTCTCAGAGCTGAGCCAGCAGAGCTCTGCCCCGTGGCCCAGAGCCCCCAGCTCTGCTGTGTCTGGTGAGCCCGGGTGAGGAAGGACGAGGGGCACGGGGAGCATCTCTGGTTGCCTGATCACCTCAGGGTACCTCCAGCTGCAGAGCTGGAACTGCTGTGCTTCCCTCCCAATGGTGAGCAGCAGTGGGGCAGCGCAGTGGGGGTACCCTGCTGTAGGGGAAGGGGCTCTCCAGAGCTGCCACCCCACAGCAGGACATTCCCCAGCACCAGGACACGCTCAGAAGAGGCTGCGTGGCCTTGGAGAGGTGAGTGCTGGGTTCCTATCTGGGCTTTTGGAGATCTCCCCTACACCCTCTACTTCTTCAGTTGAGCCAGGGGGACGGTGGGCTCAGCCCTGCAAAGCCAAATCTGGGCACCAGAGCCACCCCGTCACCCCGTGTCCCCCTCGGGAGCCCCCCATCCGGCCTCCCCGCAGACGTACCTGCAGGCCCGCAGCCCCCGGGCTTTGGTGACGCTGCACAACCTGCCCGTCGGCTTCAGCCCCATGCTGCCCACCACCGTGTCCCGCACGTACTGCCTGCGGGAGAGAGATGATGCCCTGCAGGACCCCAACAGGCAGGGAGGTGGCACCTGCTGTGACATTCCCCCCCCCCAATAGGGGGGGGTCCAGAGCAGGTCCAGAGAGGTGATTCTGCCACTTTACTCTGCTCTGGTGAGACCTCACCTGGAGTATTGTGTGCAGGTCTGGAGCCCTCAATATAAGAAGGACATGGACCTGATGGAGAGGGTCCAGAGGAGGGCCACGAGGATGATCAGGGGGATGGAGCACCTCTGCTACAAGGACAGGCTGAGGGAGCTGGGGTTGTTCAGCCTGAAGAAGAGGAGGCTCCGGGGAGACCTAATAGCGGCCTTCCAGTACCTGAAGGGGGCCTACAGGAAGGCTGGGGAGAGCCTGTTTAGAAAGGCCTGCAGTGACAGGACGAGGGGCAATGGCTTCAAGCTGGAGGGGAGCAGATTTAGACTGGAGATGAGGAGAGGGTTCTTCACTGTGAGGGTGGTGGAGCACTGGAACAGGTTGCCCAGGGAGGTGGTTGAGGCCCCTTCCCTGGAGATATTCAAGGAGAGGCTCAACGAGGCCCTGGGCAACCTGGTCTAGTTGGGGGTGTCCCTGCTGACTGCGGGGGGGTCGGACTAGATGGCCTTTGGAGGTCCCTTCCGGCCTGGGCAATTCTATGATTCTATTCTATGATTCTAATACGGTACACTTCACTGGGGGAAGCAGGGGGTGGCTCAGAGCCACAAGCAAACGACTGGGGCACCTCAGTCCTTCATTGGTCTTTGCCAGCGTTTTCTAACTGGGCCACAAACTGGGATGGAAAATCCAGCTCGTAGCCCTTTCCTCTCCCCTCGTCTCCCTCTCCCTCTCCCTCTCTCCAGCTGGCAGGCACAGCCCCTGCTGCAGGCAGCCCCACTGGCACATCCTCCTTGCCAGGAGGAGCAGGATTTGCTGAGGGCCTCCCAGGCAACGCAGAATTCCCAGAAGGTTCCTTTCCCACCATTTGGGAGGGTTTAGGATGCAGAAGAACAGGTCTGTCACCCTGCACAGACTGCGCTAGAGACCTGCCAGGCAGAGAGCCCCCCCACCCACAGCACATGCAGGGCCTCCATTGCTCCCCGGGGGTGGCAATAAAGCCCCCACCCTGCTGATGTCCCCCCCCGGGCTCAGGGCTCACGTACTTGCCGCATTTCACGCACTCTTCCACAAACATGTTCCCGTGGAGCTCAGCCAACTTGTCCCTGCAGGAGAAAACAACAGCAGAGGTGAGCTGGGGAAGTGGGGAGCGCCCTGGGGCAACTGGGCCAGCTGCCTAAACGCCCCCCCCTTAGCCCCCTCTCCTCACCAAGGGCCCTCCATCTCAAGGGCTTCCCCGCTTTCCAGCTCTGCCAGATCATAGAATGGTTTGGGTTGGAAGGGACCTCAAAGATCATCGAGTTCCAACCCCCCTGCCCTGGGCAGGGACACCTCCCACCAGAGCAGGTTGCTCAAGGCCCCATCCAGCCTGGCCTTGAACCCCTCCAGGGATGGGGCAGCCACAGCTTCTCTGGGCAACCTGTTCCAGTGTCTCACCACCCTCAGAGTAAAAAATTTCTTCCTGAGATCTAATCTGAATCTTTTTTCTTCCAATTTAAAACCGTTTCCCCTTGTCCTATCATTACCCTTCCTGGCAAAGAGTCCCTCCCCAGCTCTTCTATAGGCACCCTTCAGGTATTGAAAGGCCGCTCTAAGGTCTCCCCGGAGCCTCCTCTTCTCCAGGCTGAACAATCCCAGCTCCCTCAGCCTGTCTCCATAGCAGAGGTGCTCCATCCCTCTGATCATCTTCGTGGCCTCCGCTGCACCCGTTCCAGCTGGTCCATGTCCTTTCTGTGCTGAGGACTCCAGAGCTGGACACAGAGCTCCAG
>NW_015090917.1:627674-632921 GCF_001431845.1 Calidris pugnax | reverse complement strand
GGGTCTCACGAGTGCAGAGCAGAGGGGCAGAATCACCTCCTGAGACCTGCTGGCCACACTTCTCCTGATGAAGCCCAGGACACGGTTGGCTCTCTGGGCTGCCAGCGCTCACTGCCAGCTCATGTTGAGCTTCTCGTCCAGAAGCACCCCCAAGTCCTTCTCCTCAGGGCTGCTCTCTCCAGCCAATCTCCACCCAACCTGGATTTGTGCCTGGGGTTGCCACGTCCCAGGTGCAGGACCCTGCACTTGGCTTGGTTGAACCTCATGCAATTTGCACGAGCCCACCTCTCCAGCCTGTCCAGGTCCCTCTGGATGGCATCCCTTCCCTCCAGCGTGTCAACTGCGCCACCGAGCTTGGTGTCATCAGCAAACTTGCTGAGGGTGCACTCTATCCCACTGTCCATGTCTCCAACAAAGATGTTAAATAGATCAGAGCTGCCAGGTGATGCGGGGTGACAGGGACCCTCTGCCATGGCCTGAGGACAGGGGGAATTATATTAGGTATAGACAAACGTGGCTGCATCAGAGCAAGGCACCAGTGCCAGGCAGGCTCTGGGGACACTGGGTGCCACAAAACAGCCTGGCATCCTGCAGGGGGGCAGCTGGACCAGCAGAGAAGACTGTTGGTCCGGCCACCGAGTGTGGGGGCTTCCCTGTGCCGAGTATGGCCATCACATGGAGGCCAAGCAAAACTATGGGACGTTGAGCACCACTGTGTTCATTTAATGCAAGAAAAACTGTTCAAAGGGAGTTTGGGCAGAGCTGTCCCCTCCCGCGGGGCAGGGGAGACCCAGAGGACACGTTCAGATCCTGCGCCATCATTTCATCTTCTACCCTACAGCCACCAGAATCGGGACCAAGGGGAGGGATGGCACGTCCTGGCTTTTTAATTTGGAATGTTTCCATCCTCAGCACCAATTTTAACCCCTGTCCTCACCCAGCCTCAAATCTCCGTGCCCTGTGGTAACTGGGAGCTTTGATTTTTTTTAGCACTCGCTGTTTCTCTCTGTCCTTGCAGGGTTCCAGCCTTCTGCCACTTGTTTTGACTAAAACTACACCCCCCGCCCCGAGCTCAGTTCCAACCTCAAAGCACAGAAGCCAGAGGAAAACAAGGCCACGCTCTCCCCCCAGTGCCCCACCGGCGACTGGGAACCTCCTCCAGGGCAGATGGAGACAGGACTGACTTGATTTCCCCTGTTTTGGCCCCAGTTCAGCAGCACTTACTTAAGTACATGCTTTGCTTGGGTGGAAGAGCTGTGCTGAACCCGCCTAGGAGCCAGTGGCACCAGGCTGCAGGGAGCACAGCTGAGTTCTGGTCATTATTTCCAATTCTTTTTATCACATGGTTGTTTAGTTTAAAAAGGCAAATGTGGCACAAGGAGCAAGAACCAGGACTCGGGGCTTTTTCATAATAGGAAATACCCCCTGGAGGCAGCTCAATGCTTCAGCCTGCGACGGCTGAAGACATTTGTGAGAGGCATCTTCTCTGAGGTCCCATTCACGCTCCTCGTTCTCATCCCAATTCCCTTAATTTTATTTTCTTACTTGAACTCAGCTGCTCTCCTCCTTCCTTTCCAGGCAGTCTGCTTCACAAGACAATTGCTCACTGGTCTTAAGTGCTGGAAATGGGTTTTATAACAGGCTGAAGTTTCTCGAAGGGAAAAGAGCCTGTCGCGGCGAGCGTGCTAATGGAAAGGCAGGGTCCTTTGAGGACATCTTTGAAATGGCCACCGCGCTCCTAAATGCACTTCAGTCCCCACCCACGCAGGGAGCAGGGAACTCGTACCCTCAGCTCCTGCACGTTGCAGCTCCCCACGGAGGGAACATGGCGCCGCAGGATCCCTGACCTCATCGCGGAGGGTGAGGAGATCATGGACCACAGCTGGTAAGTCAGACCAGCCCCAACGGCAGTGAGGGGTCTGGAGAACAAGTCTTGTGAGGAGAGGCTGAGGGAGCTGGGGGTGTTCAGCCTGGAGAAAAGGAGGCTGAGGGGAGACCTTCTCGGTCTCTACAGCTCCCTGAAAGGAGGGTGTAGCCAGGGGGGGGTCGGTCTCTTCTCCCAAGGAACAGGCGATGGGACAAGAGGAAACGGCCTCAAGTTGCCCCAGGGGAGGTTCAGATTGGAGATTAGGAACAATTTTGACATGGAAAGGGTTATTAAGCCTTGGAATGGGCTGCCCAGGGAAAGGGTTGAGGCACCATCCCTGGAGGGATTTAAATAGTGCTTAGAGACATGGGTTAGTGATGGGTTTTATCAGAGTGAGGTTGATGGTTGGACGAGATGATCTTAAAGGTCCCTTCCAACCCGGACAATTCTATGATTCTATGACTCTCTCTCCCTTTTCCCACCCTTGCAGTTTTGTAAATTTATTGAGAGTCAAAGTACTTTTTAAGGCATTTTGGGCCCAGGTGTGCTTTCATCACTGGGGCAGCACTGCCTTTATTTTCTCTCAAGAAATTCAATTTAAGCCAACTAAAATAGCACAAGATCCAGCGCTCTGAGACGCAACGCTGGTAAAAAACTGGGCGACAGGCATCTCTGTAAGCAGCAGGAGCAGTTTTGGATGCTCTTGTCCTCCCTCCTGTCCCTTCACCCCTCTGGACAGATACAGAGGCAGCAGAAGGGACCGTGTGGTGCTCTGAGCACAGTTCCCAGGAGCACATGCCCTACTTGAAGCCAGCATCTCACTCCCTGGGCCACAAGCCCCCAGGCAACCACACAGCCAGGCTGCTCAGAGTGATGGGTGGGAACATGTGACGGCTCAACACCGTCACCTCTTTGTTCTACTTGTGAACAAATGGCTTCTGGGGACACTTCTAGAGAGCATTGAGGCTGATTTCTACTTCCTCACCCTCTGAATTATTACCATCACCTCTCTGCTCTATATTCAAGCTGGTTTAGGTTCCCTTTCCCACACCAGCACATCCCAGTTTCCGCTCCCAACACCAGCGGGCAGACAGCTTCTAAGCCAGCCTTGGAAATCAAACCCCAGCACCAAACACTTGCACGTGAGGCCACGTTAATTGGGCAGCAAGAGCTGGTGGTGGCAGCAGCAGGGACAGGCACGAGGGACTTGGGGACAGGGTGGGAGAGGCAGTACCGTGGGAATCCTGAGCGCACGTGAAGGCCATCCACGTTCTGGCTGACCAGGAATTTCAGGATGCCGACTCTCTGCAGCTCCAGCAGCGCCATGTGAGTCTTGGAGGGCCTGGCATTCTCAAAGGTAGTGTCGAATTTTGGGGAGAGCCCCTTCTCTTCCATAGTCCAGACGCCATTGGGCCCCCTGTGGCATTGGCGACAGAAAGAGCGAGAGTTGAGAGCTCAGGCTCTAAAAAGACAGTTGTAAACACATCACAAGCCCTGTCAATAGTGGGTGAAGGTCAGGGATCACTAAGGATTTTTGTCATTGATGCTTCTGTGGGTACAGCTTAACGTCAAACGAGTGTGCAGGAGGGAAAGGGTATTTTCAGCTGGAGCCAGGACCAGAGAGGAGGAGGGATGGAGTAGGTCTGGCTGGGGTAGCAGGAAGCACAATCCACAGCTTTATGAGATGTGAGATGGACTGGGAGGAGGTCCCAACCCCTTGCCCGTTGCCCACAGTCCTTACCTGAAGTCGGGAATCCCCGAGGAGGTGCTGATTCCAGCCCCCGTGTGAAACACCACGTTGGAGGAACTCCTGATCAAGTCCGCCAGCTCCCGCACCTTCCTCTCCACCTCCTCCGGCGGGTCAAAAATCTGAGCAAAAGAGACAAACCACCAGGGGAATGGAGAGATGCAGGGATGGATCCTACGCACCTCCCAGCACAAAGACCCAGTAAAACCACAAATCTTTCTTATCCACCAAAGAAAAGACGATTTGTCATTCCTTGATGACAAAAGCATTTAATCAGGGAGAAACAGCGTTACATAAACCATCTCCGGGCAGGGTAAGGGCTAAAAACACCGAACGCAGACGAGGGTATTTATTGCTCTTGCTGACAGGCAGCTGATACCCCAAGAAGTGGCTGGGCTCCAGGGCACCACTGGGCAGCAGCAGGACAGGAGCAAACCTGGTGCCACCCCACGTGTGCCCAACTCCAGCTGTCACCAGCACAGCCACCGGCTCCACGGACGGAACAGGGCCGAGGGACAGCGAGCTGCGCAGGACACCACGGAGGTGGGGGACACAGGGACACTGTGGCTGGATGGGACCATGTGTCCAGCTGGCTTTCTGGCAGGGGCACAGGGTTTCATTTCTGCAAGATGCTTCTCCAGCCTGGGCTCCTGAGGACAGGCCCCTGCATGTCCCTGTCCCCTCACCCCAAAACCTGTTTTAAGCTTCCTGAGTACTTCTGGGGGGCACCCCCCGGTGCCCAGGACAGGCCCCTCACACCCACTCCCTGAGGGTCCCTTCTGGGGATCTAAGGGTCCCAATATGCTGGGAACCCCCTGTAGCTGGGGGACAAAACAGGGAGATAGTGCTGGGCCAGGTCAACAACAAGGAGAGAGCCATGGGGTGGGCCTGGGGGGATAAGAAGGGAGCCATGGGGCAAGGGGGGACATGGAGGGAGCCATGGGGTTGTGGGGGAACAAGGAAAGAGGCATGGGGTGGGCCTGGGGGTGGTCATGGAGGGAGCCACGGGGTTGGGGGGAGACAAGGATGGAGCCATGGGGTGGGTTTGGAGGAGCTGTGCATCTGGGCTTGGGGGATGCAAGGAGGGAGCTATAGGGCAGGAAGGACAACGAAGCAGCTGTGGGTCTGGGCTGAGGGAACATTGAAAGAGCCACGGGGATGGATTGGGGAGGACAAGGAGGGAGCCATGGGGTGGGCCTGGAGGAACCATGGGGCAGGGCTGGGAGGGCCCTGGAGGAGCCATGGGGCAGGGCTGGGGGGACACAGAGGGAGCATTGGGGTTGGCCTGGAGGGAGCCATGGGGCTGGGCTGGGAGGTACACAGAGGGAGCCATGGGGTGGGTTTGGAGGAGCCGTGCATCTGGGCTTGGGGGAACAAGGAGGGAGCCATAGGGCAGGAGGAACAACGAAGCAGCTGTGGGTCTGGGCTGGGGGGCCATGGAAAGAGCCAAGGGGCTGGATTGGGGAGGACAAGGAGGGAGCCATGGTGCTGTGCTGGGGGACACAGAGAGCCGTGGGGCTGGGTTGGGGGGTGACAGGGAGGGAGCTATGGGGTGGGCCTGGAGAACCATGGTGCTGGGCAGGCCATGGAGGAGCCATGGGGCAGGGCTGGGGGGACACGGAGAAAGCCGTGG
>NW_015090917.1:614940-627061 GCF_001431845.1 Calidris pugnax | reverse complement strand
CCAAGGGCATGGGGTGCTAGGGAAGGGCAGGGGGTGCCGGCAAGGGCTGGAGGTGCCAGGGAAGGGCAGGAGGTGTTGGCAAGGGCTGGGGGTGACATAGAAGGGCTGAGGATGTCAGGGAAGGTCAGGAGGTGCCATCAGGATCAGGAGGTGCTGGCAAGGGTTGGGGGTGCCATAGAAGGGCAGGGGGTTCCAGAAGGAAGGGCTGGTGTGCCAAGGAAGGGCTAGGAGTGTCAGAAAGGGCAGGGGGTGCCATCAAGGGCAGGGGGTGCTGGCAAGGGCTGGGGATACCATGGAAGGGCAGGGAGTGCCAGGGAAGGGCAGGAGGTGCCATCAAGCGTAGGGGGTGCCATTAAGGGCAGGGGGTGCCAGCCGGTGAGGGCCCATCCGTGCTCCACACAACCTGCAGCCCCTCATTCCCGAGAGGGTCATGGAGCCTGACCTTGCTGCCCCCAGACCCCTCCAGCTGCCCCTCCGGCCCTGGCCCTGCCCTGCCATGTCCCCTCACCTCCCTATCCCCAGGCATTTCAGGGGTGCAGGCTGACCCCTTTGCCAGACGGGGCTGGTTCCCCCGAAGCCCCCCCCCAGCCGCCCGGCGCTGCCAACTGTAACCGCAGCCGGGCCGTAACCCAACTCCCTGGCGTCTGGTGTCCCCCTCTCCGGGCGCTGCGGCCGGTGGGGACACGCGGCCGGCGAGGACGGGGCTCTGGGAGCAGCGGGTCTGGGGGTGGCTGAGCTGGTGGCGGTGGGGGAGAGACCCTTGAGCACGGCCGTCCCCTGTCCAGGTGCCACAAGGCTGAGGCTGGAGCTGCCATGAAGAGCCTGAAGGCCAAGTTCAAGAAGGCAGACGTGAGTGCCGTTCCCAGGGACACGGGGACCTGCCCTGGGATGTCCATGGGGACATGGGGACTTGCCTTAGGATGACCCAAGTTTCATGGGGACAGAGAGACCTTCCCTGGGATGTCCACGGGGACCTAATTGGGCTGTCCCAAATTTCACAGGGACCTGAGGACAAGGGGATCTTCCCAGGATGTCCCCAGTGTCACAGGGATGTGGCAACCTGGCCTGGGACATGGGGTGGCTGCTCAGCATGGGGCCAGCAGCCCCATGGAGGTCGGCACTGCCACCCTGGCCGGTGGGATCGAGCTCCCAGTGCACCCAAAGGTGCCATCGTTGGGAGCGGGGCAGAGCAAAGGAAAAAAGGCAGCAGCAGGGAGAGGGAAGTGGGTCCCAGCTCCCCTCCCTGTCCCCTCCCTGGGGATGGCTGCCCGCTTTCCGGCTGCCACAGCCAGTGGAACCAGCATGTCAATGCTCCTCAATTATTCAGCACCCGCCTGGCGTGGTGCCGCAGGCTCTTGCCACCCTCCACACCTGGCAGAGGGTGACAGTGCTGTCCCCAGTGTCCACGGCACTGGGGGATACACGGCTGGGGACACATGGACACAGGTTGTACCCCTTCCACGTGGAATCTGCAGGCTTGCCCTGCTCAGGGTGCTCTGTGCCTCAGTTTCCCCACACTGCCCTGGATACTTCTGGGAGTGGGAAGGAGTGAGAGGCTCCTGCTGCCCCCGGGGGCTCTTCCAAGGACTCTTTGCATTTTTGGGTCCCCCTCCTTGAGGGGAGTTTGCTGAGCCCCCGAGGTGCAGGTCCTGCCCCTCCCTTGGCCCCAGGGCTGGGGTGGGAGGTAAGTCTGTGCCCCCCAGGGCAGGGGGGTCCCACGTCCCCCTCCTCGGGGAGCAGGATCTGGGTGGCAGGAGGATGCTCATCCCCTTGATTTGGGGGTGCATTGCTGCTTCACCCTTAAGCATGGGGTGGGAAAGCTCCCCCTCCAACACCTCCCACTTTAACTGGGACCAGACTGGGTATTGGTCCCTGACTGGGACCTTGGTACCTGCTCGGCGGGAGGGATGCGGGGATGCCTGGAGCTCTGGATGCTGAGGAGGGAGGGAAGGAGGGAAAGAAGGAGGGACAGAGGGGTGGAGGGAGGCGGATCCTGGCTCCCACTGCGGCAGGAGCCGGCCCCTGCCCGGGCAGCGATGCTGAACCGAGCTGGGGTCTGGGGCCCACGGCCTGGAGCCCCAGCCTGCCCTCGCCCAGGCGGGGGGCAAGGGGTGCATGGCTGCCCGCCGCCTCCTCCTCAACACCATGAAGCAGATCTGCCTCTGTGCCGCTGCCTCCTTTGCGGTACGTCCCTCTCCTCCCTCTCCGGTCCCCTTGGGTCCCGTCCTCCGGGGTAAGCCGTGTCACCCCCACCCCACCGGGGCTCCCTCCGTCCCCATCCCTGTCCCCGGGGCTTGGCTGCATTCTCTCCATCCTGCTTTGTCCTTGCATGACAGGGGTGTGTGTGGGGGGGGGGAGCAGGCACCACCCTCCCAGTTTGCCCTGTAACTCTGGGAGACTGGTTTATTCCCTGCCCTTGGACGGGATCCCCTGGCCCTGCAGGGCTGGAGGGACTTGAAGGGCCACCAGGCTGGCACAGTGGCACGAGTCCTGTGCCTGGCACAGGGCACCAGGCTGGTGAGGGGCAGGATGCCAGCAGCTCCCGAAAGGTGACATCCATTTCCTGCCGCCGCGGCCGCAGTGAGCTCTGGTTTGTTCTCAGGGGCTGTGAGGTGAACCCAGGGCTTCCCGTGCCAGTCCTGTCCTACTGCTTGGGGTCAGCAAACCCCCCACCCAGCCCCAGTCCTGTGCAGGGGATCAAACCAGGACAGCCCCATAGATCCCAGGGAGGCTGGAGCCATCCCGGGGGACCTGCTTTCGCTGCCGACTGTGCTCACCCCAACTGCGCCCCTTCCTTGGTGGGGAGCAAAGCAGGGCTGGGAATGGGCTTGGTGAGGAGCCCTGGGCAGGGATGGGGCTCAGGGTGCTGGCTGTGTTTAGTGTTGGGGTCACTGGGGTGGCTTGGGGGGGGAGCAGGCAGTGTCAGCTCGCTCCCAAATCCTAGCCATCCACAGCAATACTGGGGCAGCTCTGTAAATCCCCTGCAAACTGGGATGAGGAGGGTGAAGGGGATCTTCATCCCAGTCATCTGTCCCAGCTAAACCCTCCTGGGGCACCACAGCCCCCAGGAAAGGGGTTGGCCCAGGGGTGGCGACCCCAAGGGACAGGATGAGTGGAAGAGAGCAGGGATGGGGATGAGGACAGGCACCCAGCACCCTGCCCGTCCCTGGGGACAGCACACCCATCACAGCTGCCTCTGGGCTTCATTGCAGAGCCAGGACTGGACCAAGAACGATGAGAAGCTCCTGCAAGCTGTGGACTACAACGATGCCGGGAGGGTGACGTCTCTCCTCGTTCGCAAGGGCCTGGTGGCCACCAAGCTGGACTCGGAGGGCAAATCTGCGTAAGTGCTGACCCAAGTCCCCAGGACACCAGGGACACGGGGCTGGGGACAAGGCTGGGGGCCAGGGACATGGGTCTGACAGCCCCGGTCTTGCTGCAGGTTCCACCTGGCCGCCATGCGGGGGAACGTGGACTGCCTGGAGGCCATGCTGGCTCATGGCGTGGATGCCATGACCAAGGACAGCTCAGGTGAGAGCACCACGTGCCCCCAGCTAATGCCATGGACCAGCCGGGGTCACCAGTGCTCCTTGGTTGTTCCCACCCTACCAGCAGGTGTTGAGGCTGAGGGGACAGAGTTGACACCTGTATGAGCTGTAAATTGTCCCAACTTCCTATGAGGACTCAAGCACTGACCGGTGGTGCTCTTGGGGACTCAGCCCCAGTCCAGCAGATCCTGCTGTGTGCCCATCTGTCTGTCTGTCACCCAGCTGGTCCCCTCTGCCACAGACCCATCGTCTGTTCTCTGACCTGTCCATCTGTCCTTGTTCCCAGGTTTCACTGCCCTGCACCTGGCATCTAAGCATGGCCACCCGCAGTGCGTCAGCAAACTGCTGCAGGTACCGGGGCTGGGAGCGCGGTGCTGCGAGGGAGGGAGGGTGCTGTGCCAGTGAGGTGTCCTCTTTGTCCTTCAACTCCCTTCCCTCACCAGTGGTGGTGGTTGACATGGTGGTTCCTGGCTCTTCCTGGCACTCTGTGATGCTGCCCAGCATCTGCTTTGCTCTCCACCATGCCAAGGAGCCACGGCTCTCTGTCCCCTGTCCTCCTTTAACCCAGGTTCTCTCCTTCAGGCCTCCTGCCCTGTGGACGTGGCTGACAGCAGCGGCCGAACCGCTCTGCACCTTGCAGGTGAGTGGGGACAGTGCCAGCCCCGTCCCACTCGTGTCCCCATGGGAGGCACAGTGCTCAGCCTCTGTCCTTCTCCCCAGCGGTCAGCGGCTGCATCTCCTGCTCCGAGATCCTCTGTGATTTCAAGGCTCCCTTGAACAGCAAGGACAAGGTTGAGATCCTAAAGGGGGCCTACAGGAGAGGTGGGGAGGGACTCTTGATCAGGGAAGGGAGCCATAGGATGAGGGGGAATGGTTTTAAACTGAGAGAGATTTAGATTAGATATTAGGAAGAAATTCTTTGCTGTGAGGGTGGTGAGAGCCTGGCCCAGGTTGGCCAGAGAAGCTGTGGCTGCCCCATCCCTGGAGGGGTTCAAGGCCAGGTTGGAGGGGGCTTGGAGCAACCTGGTCTGGTGGGAGGTGTCCCTGCCCAGGGCAGGGGGTGGCACTGGGTGATCTTTAAGGTCCCTTCCAACCTGAATCATTCTATGATTCTATGATCCCTCTGCTTCCTTGCCCTGGACAATGCTGTGTGTAGAGCAGCCAGGGGCCAGGCTGGGGCTGCCTCTGGGGTGGAATGCAGCGCCTGGGGTTCCTGGGGTGAAAACACACCATGAAGTGGGATGTAGAAATCTGGGAGATGATGGGAGCGGGGTGTCCCACGGGGGGATGTGAGCCTCATCTGCGCAGCCTCACCCAACCTGACTTTGCCCAGGATGGCTCCACGCCGCTGATCCTCGCTGCCAAGATGAGCCACTCAGAGCTGTGCCGGTACCTGCTGCACCGCGGGGCGGCTGTCAACAGCCGGGACCTGCAGGGGAGGTGAGTCCTCACTGGTGGGGACTGGGGGCAGATGGGGAGACAGAGGAAATGCCCCCCCTCACCTCTCTGCTCACTGCTCTGCTCAGGACAGCCTTGATGCTGGCCTGTGAGAACGGCAGCGTGGAGACGGTGGAGGTGCTGGTCAACGCCGGTGCCCGGGTGGCCGTGGTGGACTCCACAGGTCACGATGCCGCGCACTACAGCCTGGCCACTGGCAACGTTCTCATCCAGCACTTCCTGCAGGAGGCTGCTCAGCGCCGGTCCTGGGCCAGTGGTAAGGCAGCCGTGCCACCCTGGTGCTCCTCGTCCACGGGGCATGGACCCAGGGGGGTGTTTTCACCCCCTGCTTTGGGGCAGGGATGTCCAACCCATGGATGGAAGAGGTTGAGCAAGGCTTGGGGGGCACATGTCCCCTTTTGCCACATGCTGGGGGTGTCTTCGCCCAAGCTGTCACCAGCCAAGGGCTGGGAGGTGGTGCTGAGCCTCAGTTGGCTGTCTCGGTGTCTCACACATGCTTGCACACACGTGTTCACACTTGTGTATCAGCCAGTGTGTTTGTACGTGTGTCTGGGTGTGCGTGTCTGCATGTGTCTCCATGTCTGCACATGTGTGTGCATCCCTGCAATTACACACTCATGTATATCCCCATATTTGTGTGTGTGCCCCGTGTGTGCACACTTCTCTCCCCCCTGCACACACGTGTGTGAGCCCCCCTAGTGCCCCCAGAGGAGCACATTCAGAGGTGTCCTCACACACGCGTAGGCTCTGCCTGCTGCCCCCTCCCCTACAATCCCCTAAACCTCCCCAATTTCTCTTTCCTCCTGCTCTGCCCTACAGAAGAGGAGACAACTGAGCAGACATCCCAGGTAAGGACTGGGACTACCCACCTCTCATCAGGGCTGGCCCCAGCCTCTGAGTGGGGGTCCTCAGGAGCCCTGGGGCTCCCCAAGGTGGCAATGGCTCAGGAAGAAGGGAGGCCACTTTAGATGTGATGTCCCCTCTGCCCTGGTGTCTCCACAGACGTCTTCGCCCAGCCAGTCATCTGTCAGGGAGAAGGACAGCACTCCGAGGAAGAGGAAGGCCCCTCTGCCACCCCAGGGTACCCCCAGCCAGGTGAGAGAGGGGTCCCCCTTAGCTTCACAGCTTCACCCACCCCTGCAGTGGAGGTGATGCTCAGGGACTGGCCTGACCTGCAACGGCAGCTTCATCCTTACTCCCGGAGTGCCTGCAGCACCCCAACCCTGAGCCCCTGCTGTCATCAAGGCCATCATCCCCTTTCTCTCCACCTGTGGGCCCAAAACACCCCTTGCCTGGGGGGCTGTGCTGGCCTTGGGGATGTGTGCCCATGTCCTGTTGGAGCTTTTTTTTCCCTCTCTGGTGTCAAAAAGTACCCTGCACACCCCTGGAGAGCCACCGCTGAGCCTGTCACAGCCCCCTTGCTGAGGACGGGCAGGGGGGGCTGGCAGTGGGGAGGGGGCTGGTAGTGCCCAGCGCTGAGGGTTGGTGGCCACTCGTCTGCAGGAGGACCGGGACGCCTACGAGGAGATTGTACGGCTGCGGCAGGAGCGAGCCCAGTTCTTGCAGAAGATCCGGGGCTTGGAGCAGGAGGAGAAGCAGAGACGGGAGGTATCAGTGAGCCACGGGGACACGGCGGAGATGTCACCGTGTCCCTTGGGAGCAGAGGGGACAGGAGGGATGGGGACAGCATTTATCCCTCCCTGTTTTCTCTCCGTGTCCTGCTAGCGGGCAGAGCTGGATAAGGGCTCCTTGCACTCCATGGAGAAGCAGGTGAGGCTGGCGAAGAGGTCATGGGTGGACTCAACTTTCTGAGGGGTCCTGGTGCTGGGGACTCCATTGGGACTCTGGTGGGAGCAAAGGGGACTCCATGCCCACATCCTGCCCCACAGATCCAGGAGCTGGAACAACGTCTGGCAGCACGGGATGGTGAGAAGGAGCGGCTGGGCAAGGAGGTGGAGGCTCTGCGGAGCCGCTTGTCCTCGCTGGAGGTAGGTGCAAGTGGCAGATGGCAGTGCCAGCAGCTGGGGTGCACGGGGACTGACCCACCACTCTGTACCCCCAGAACGAGAAGGAGAACACGAGCTACGACATCGAGACGCTGCAGGATGAGGAGGGAGACCCACTTGAGTTCCCAGGTAGGGCCCAAGGTCCCCTGTGAGGCTGGGCAGCCATCAAGGAGGTGGCACCCCATGGTGGGGAGCGGAGAAATGGGGAACCATGGCACCGAGAGTCCCTGCACCCCATAGGGGCAGAGCTGCTGCTCTCCAAGAAGACACTGAGCCCCTCGGCCGAGGAGCTGCTGGCCACACTGCAGGGGCAAGTACAGTCTCTCACCGTGCAGAACAAGGAGCTGAGGGACAAAATACAGGCAAGTCCCCGTCTGTCCATCTGTCCCTCCCTGCCTGTCTCCTGGCCCCCACTGGCCTCACCGTCCCCTCCCCAGGTGCTGGAGAACTACGAGCGGGACGAGAGCCACCCGTCCACCCCGGGGGACTTCGTGCCCGCCAGCCTCTATAATGCTCTCCAACGTGAGCTGGAGCGGCTGCGGGCGCAGCGCATGGAGCCACTGCGGGGCACGAGGGACGAGGCCGGTGGGCAACCGGAGAGGCCAACCGGTGCCTCGGAGCAAGGCCCGGGGCAAACCACGGAGGGGAGCGTGGTGCAGCAGCTCGGCGAGGAGCCGGCCTGGACCTGGGGCGAGTGCAAGGCGGTGCTGGGCGAGTTGCGGGTGCCACGCACCCAGGCCTCCTCTTCCTCCTCCTCCTCCATGGCCCAGCAGGAGGCCGGGGCTGAGCTGGCGGAGGCCCGGGCAGCCCTGAGGCAGGCGCAGGCGGCGCTGGAGGAGCGGGAGCAGCGGGTGAAGGAGCTGCAGGCCCGTTTGGAGGCTGTGGAGGCGACGGCCTCCCTGGGGGCCTCCCTGGAGGAGGCGTCGAGGGAGAAGGAGGCCTTGCTGGAGCGCTGCAGCCGGGCGGAGGCGGAGGCAGAGGCCCTGCGGCGGGAGCTGGAGGCCAAGGCGCGGGACTGGCGAGCGGTCGGCGGTCCCGAGGCAGAGCCGGGGGTGCTGGAGAGACGGGTGGCCGAGCTGGTGCGGCAGCAGGAGGAGGTGACATCCCAACTGGGGCAGCTGCGGGAGACGCTGGGCCGCAGGGAGGCCGAGCTGGGCAACTTGAGGGAGCAGCTGGCGGCCCGGCCGGTGGGCCGGCGGGAGCACGAGGAGACGCTGGCGCGGCTGCGGCAGGCGCAGGCGGAGGCAGAGGCCCGGGTGTCGCGGGAGGAGCACGCCCGGGCTGTGGCGGCGCTGGAGGAGCAGGCACGGGCGCTGCGGGAGCGGGCGGCTCAGCTGGAGGCGGCGGCGGAGGCCAAGGGGCGCGAGGCCGCCCGGCTGGAGGCTGAGCTGGCAGCAGCCGTGCCACGGGGAGAGCATGAGGCAGCACAGGAGGGGCTACGGGCCGAGGCAGCCGCGCTGGCCCAGAGGCTGGGTGAGCTGTCGCGGCGGCACGAGAAGACGTGCGAGGAAGTGTTCCGGGTGCAGCGGCAAGCACTCTTCATGAAGAGCGAGCGGCAGGCGGCGGAGGAGCGGTTGGCCAACGTGCAGAAGCAGCTGGCAGAGGCTCAGGATGAGGCGCGACGGCTGCGGGAGATCCACGGCCACGCTGAGGACTCGGCCCGGCTGGTCAGGGAAAGGGACAGGAAGGTAGGGGACAGGGAAGAGGGGTCACGGGGTGTCGAGGGGCTCCTGGGAAGGGAGATGGTGGCCCAGACACCGCTTGGGTGGCTTGAACTGTTTGCGTCGCAAGGGAGATGCACTTTGAAACTTGCACACACACATGTACACAGATGTGTGCACAGAATCACAGAATGGTTGCGATTGGAAGGGACCTCTAGACATCATCTCCAACCCCCTGCCAGAGCAGGTCCACCCAGAGCAGGTCCCACAGGAACGTGTCCAGGTGGGGTTTTGAATGTCTCCAGAGAAGGAGACTCCACCACCTCTCTGGGCAGCCTCTGCCAGGGCTCTGACACCCTCACAGGAAAGAAGTTCCTCCTCATGTTGCAAGGGAACTTCCCATGGTCAAGTTTGTCCCTGTTACCTCTTGTCCTATCCCTGGGCACCACTGAAAAAAGCCTGGCCCCATCCTCCTGACACCCACCCTTTCAGTATTTATAGGTGTTGATCAGATCCCCCGTCAGTCTTCTCTTTTCCAGACTAAAAAGACCCAAGTAACCCTGTAACCTCTGCGTGCTCTGCAGATCACTGAACTCTCCAAGGAGGTCTTCAGGCTGAAGGAAGCCCTAAATGTCCTCCCTGAGTCCCGGGGGCCACCTCAACCACCCCCCGAAACTGCCGCACTCCAGGCCAGGATCCGGGCGCTGGAGGAGAAGTTGGTGGTGGGTATCTGGGGGCTTGTGGCCATCACCTGGGGGGTTCTGGGCTTCCACAAGCCCCCAGTCCCATGCTCAAACCTGCTTGCTCTCTTGCAGGAGACAGAAAAGCGGCACAGCAAAGTGGTGACACTGTACCGGAGCCACCTGCTCTACGCAGTGCAGGTGAGGTGGGGACGTGGCTGTGGAGGAACTGGGGACACTGGTGTGGGGGAATGGGGCACCACCCAGCCACACATTGGGGCCCGCATGCATGTGGGAGGCAGCAAGGGGCTGGATCCAGGGATTGCCACCCCAAGGGTGATTGGGCCATGCACAGAGACTCCCTGATGTCCCCTCTGATGTCCCCACCAATGTCCCCTCCACCCCAGGGCCACATGGACGAGGACGTGCAGAGAATCCTGTGCCAGATCCTGAAGATGCAGCGGCTGCAGGAGCAGGGCAGATAAGCCCCTTCCAGCGTGGCTGTGCCACAGGGGTTGGTGGCACAACCTGTGATATGGCTGGGGGGCCAGGCCTGTGACAGCACCCTACGGGCCCCTTCGCTTCTCCAGGCAGCACCCTGTCACTGGCACACACACCCCTGAGCCACCCACCCCACACTGGGGGCCTGTGCCAGCCCCCCTGCTGCCCCCCGCACCCCAGCACAGCAGCAATAAAGTATTTATACTCACGCCAGCAGGACGGCTCATTGCTGGTGGAGGGACAAGGGTGGGCACAAAGGGCTGGGGGGGAGGACACTGGCAAAACTGGGGACAGCAGGGGATTGGTGCCATCACCTCCTCCAGCCCCGATGTCCCCAGATGGGAGTGGGGGAGTGGGTGACCATTAAGGAAGCGAGGTGGTGGCATGGGGAGGGTTGAAACCCTTTTGGCCACCCCTGAGCCACCCACCCCACACTGGGGGCCTGTGCCAGCCCCCCTGCTGCCCCCCGCACCCCAGCACAGCAGCAATAAAGTATTTATACTCACGCCAGCAGGACGGCTCATTGCTGGTGGAGGGACAAGGGTGGGCACAAAGGGCTGGGGGGGGACGGGACATTGGCAGAGCTGGGGACAGCAGGGGGTTGGTGCCATCACCTCCTCCAGTCCCGATGTCCCCAGATGGGAGTGGGGGAGTGGGTGACCATTAAGGAAGCAGGGTGGTGGCATGGGGAGGGTTGAAACCCTTTTGGCCAGAGCCGAAACCTGTGGGTCCGGGGCAGGGAGAGGCCCCGTGTGCAGGGATCCCGGTGCAGTCAGGCTGTCCGGTGGGTCCCCACTGGGGACGGTGTTTCCTGCGTGAGGTATTAGAAAGCAGCCCTGAGGAAAGGGACTTGGGGGTGCTGGTGGATGAGAAGCTGGACATGAGCAGGCAGTGTGCAGCTGCAGCCCAGAAGGCCAATCGCATCCTGGGCTGCATCAAAAGAAGCATTGCCAGCAGGTCCAGAGAGGTGATTCTGCCACTTTACTCTGCTCTGGTGAGACCTCACCCCTGTTTAGAAAGGCCTGCAGTGACAGGACGAGGGGCAATGGCTTCAAGCTGGAGGGGAACAGATTTAGACTGGAGATGAGGAGAGGGTTCTTCACTGTGAGGGTGGTGGAGCACTGGAACAGGTTGCCCAGGGAGGTGGTTGAGGCCCCTTCCCTGGAGATATTCAAGGAGAGGCTCGATGAGGCCCTGGGCAACCTGGTCTAGTTGGGGGTGTCCCTGCTGACTGCAGGGGGGGTGGGACTAGATGGCCTTTGGAGGTCCCTTCCGGCCTGGGCAATTCTATAATTCTATGAAGTGGGCTGAGGCCGGCCGGAGCTGTGGCTTCCTGCACCGGCGGCGACAGAGCCTCTGGTTCCAGGTGCCTGGCCTTGCTGCGGTGAGCGTGGCGGGGGACAGGGCTCCCCATGGGGCTGGGGGAGTAGAGGGGTGTTGGGGGCTGAGGGTGGCCCCACAGCGCCTGGGTGGGGGGCACCGCGGGGAGCCCCTTGTCCATGATATGGGGAAAGCCAGGCATGTCCCCCCCCAGGGGCTGAGCCAGCCCAGGGCCAGGGTGGATGAATCATAGAATCACAGAATGGTTTGGGTTGGAAGGGACCTCAAAGATCATCTAGTTCCAACCCCCCTGCCCTGGGCAGGGACACCTCCCACTAGAGCAGGTTGCTCCAAGCCCCATCCAGCCTGGCCTTGAACACTTCCAGGGATGGGGCAGCCACATCTTCCCTGGGCAACCTGTTCCAGTGTCTCACCACCCTCAGAGTAAAAAAATTTTTCCTGAGATCTAATCTGAAGACAATGAAGACAAGGGCAGGATCTGTCCCTGTGCTGCTGGGCTTGGTGACAGCAGGGAACTCAGCTCAGCCCCCAGGCTGGGTTTTGGGGGGGGGGGCTCTCTGTGCCCTGGGGGCCATCCAAACATACTGTCCCCTTCCCCAGCCAAGGCCCAGAGCGACTCAAAACCCTGATTCTCCACGGCCTGAGGTGGTCTCCAGAGCGCTCTTCAGGGCTTGGCGACCTCCTGGGGTCCCACCCTCGCCCCCCGGAACCTCCTCGCAGGTCTCCGCGGGCGGGCGGGCTCTTGGCGAAGGGCACAGCTCGCTGACGGACGGCAAAGACAGCCAATAGCAGGCGAGGATCCGTCCCGTCAAACCAATGAGCGGTGGGGGGGCGGGGCTGTTAGCCAGGAAGTGGCCGTGGGTCTGCGGCCTTGTCGGAGCGGGAGGCGGTGGCCGTGAGCTGGGGGGGGGGATGTGTTGCAGAGG
>NW_015090917.1:601387-614930 GCF_001431845.1 Calidris pugnax | reverse complement strand
TGGGGGGGGGGGGGCGCAGGGCAGCTGCCGGACCGCGGCCCAGTCCCGGGGCTCTGTGAGGGGCGGAACGGCTGCGGTGCTGCCCCCTGGTGGTGTGTCCCCGCGGCGCCGCCAGGGCGCGCTGTGGGCACATGCGCGGCGGGCTATGCGCATGCGCACCACCGGGTGGCGCTGTGGTGCCGGTGCTCAGCGCTGCCGCCGCTGCCCAGGGCCGCGCATGCGCAGTGCGGCCGGCGGGGCCGGGAGTGGGGCCGGTGGGGTCGCGCAGGCGCAGTGCGGGCCGTGGGGCCTCCTCAGTGGCCCCGGCATTCCAGGCCGCAACACCCCACACCGCCTCGGATAGTGCTGTCCTTAGCGTGGCCCTCTTCGAATTCCTCTTGCTCTCTCAGATTCCTCCTTTATTTCTTTCTCTCTGAGCGGCCTTTTGTCCATCTGGGCCCTTCAGGACCTCCCTGCTCCCCTCACGAGGCCTGACAGCTCCTTCCTTGTGCCCCACAGAAGTGTTTCACCTTTGTGGCTTCCTTTGGAGCCCTCTTGTTCCCTCAGAGCCCCTCCTGGGTCCTTTTTTGTGCCTTGGAGTGTTTTTTTTTGTCCCCTGTGGTGTCTAGGATGGTTCTATGCAGTCTCTTGCCCTGTGTTGACATCAGTATCACAGAATCACAGACTGGTTTGGGTTGGAAGGGACCTTAAAGTTCATCCAGTCCCACCCCCTGCCCTGGGCAGGGACATTCCCCATCGGACCAGGTTGCTCAAAGGCCCCGTCCCACCTCTGCTCAGATCCCATCTTGAGTTCCTTGTTGTTTCCTCAAGCAAGGGGAGGGCCACCAACAGCTCTCAGTCCTGGCCACTTCTTTGTGGGAAGCCCGAGATGGTGGGTCTCCATTTCAGACCTGTGCTTGATGAGGACGAGGACGAGGTGGCAGAACAAGACCAGAGCCCCACAACCACCATCACCTCAGCACAGCCCTTCCCAGGGTGCTCAAGGGGCCCTGCTGGCCTCCAGACTTCCGTGGCACCTTCACCAGCCTTTGGAGGACCCCAACTTGTGTCCTTCTGCCCTTCAGAGAGCCCCAGCGCCATCACCATGTTCTGCCAGGGCCCGGGCAGCGCTCGTTGTCCTTAAAGTGTGTTTAGGTTTGGAGGACCCCAACTTGTGTCCTTCTGCCTTTCAGAGAGCCCCAGCACCATCACCAGGTTCTACCAGGGCCCGGGCAGCGCTCGCTGTCCTTAAAGTGCGTTTGGCACCTTCACCAGCCTTTGGAGGACCCCAACTTGTGTCCTTCTGCCCTTCAGAGAGCCCCAGCGCCATCACCATGTTCTGCCAGGGCCCGGGCAGCGCTCGTTGTCCTTAAAGTGTGTTTAGGAGTTTATCTCAGGCAGTGAAGTTCCCTCTCGCTCCAGCTGATGGCACGATTGGGAGGGTGTTCGTTAGAGCAGAGATGTTTTATTTCCCAGGAAGACGGCCGGCGCGTTGGACATCGTCCCAGTTCTCCCGCCGGAGCATTCGACACCGTAGAGCGTGGGGCTGCGCCTCGCACCGCGCCGGCGTTCCCACCAGTAAGGAGTTCAGAGAAGAGCCTGTTTCTTATAAAATGAGAAAATAAATACAAGCCAGGCCGAGTCACTGGGTCAGAGATGAGAGGGGAGTTATCTGCAGGACAAGCAACCAGCAGTTTAGGGCTGTAAAGGACTTCCAGGCACAGGAACGGGCTCCCACCAGCAGGAGTTAATGGTATGTCAGTCCACAGGAGAGCTTCCTTCCACAGCACATGTGTGTTTGAGGCAATAATCCCTCCAGGGTTTCAGCTCCTTCTGTGTCTGACTTACAGCTGTGTAACCTTCCAAACACACAGCAAAGGCATTTTTCTCTGGGAAAGTGTCAGCTCCCTTTGGCCTCACGCTGACAATCGGCCATTGTGTGTCCATTCCCTGATCCAAGGAGCAGTAAAAGAGACTCCAAACTGGCTGGGCCCAGCATCTGGGCTTCCCTGGTGCCGTTGTATTAAGCCAAACAGCCTTTGAGTTAATACCGTGGTGTATGGAGTGAAATCAGGTCTCTGGGATGGGAAGTCTGTGCAGTTCGGAGCAGCTTAATGGCTCGGTAACGTGTGTAGGTTAGAAATGCATGTTTACAAGGTCTTGCAATGGCAAAAATTGATTACACATATGGCGACAAATGTTCCACCCCCTGATTTTTTTTTTTGCATTTTGTGGTGTCTGTTGTTTGAGGAAGAAAAAAAATAATAAATTATTTATATTACTTATTTCAAGGAGGCAGAGTTGCTTAGCACTTCAAAGCCAGGAACAATTATTTTTCTTCCTGGATCTGTCACTTGCATCAGTGTATGACCTTAGGAAGGACATCAGCTTTGCTGCTAAATTTCCATATCTTTAGGATAATAACTAATACCTCACAGGATGCTGGAGTTGAACTAGTTAGTATTCAAAAAGATCTTTAAGCTTTTTGTTCATTCAGATCTTCATAAAGCCATTGCTTGCAACACAAGGTTTGCATTCTGAAATCAGTTTAAAATAGCATAAATTCTACATGCTTTCAAAAATGTAATGGCAAATTAATCTGATGGCAAAAATGTGATGGCAAATCCTCTTACGGGATGGTTCCTGTCATCTGAACATTATGTATAGTTTTTGTTTGTTTTCTCTTCATACCTTCTTAATAGAAATCTTTGAATTTGGATTCTGATTAAAAAATGTCCTTGGCAGGGCAGTTTTTTATTGTTGCCTGGCAGCTCTCATAACTTTCACAGATGTTTCTCCGTCATTTACATTCAGATTCTATTTCTGTCGTTTTCTCTGTAACCAAAATGCCCCACTTTATTAATTTCTTTGTAGAAGTCGAGTTTTTGGAATATGAGGCAGCGACCCGAGGCAGTTGGTGTGTGCTCAGTTATCGTGTCTCCAGAGCTGGAGAGGAACATGAGGAACATTTGCAGCTACAAGACCAGCCCCTTTAGTCAACGAAACCGTGGGCCAAAGTTTCACCAGATCCTTTTCTGACAGATAAAGATTATCCCTGAGCACGTCATGGAAGGGACATGCATGAGGGGAATTGCTAGGCTCACTGATGGTGCATGTGCTTTTCTGCTGCTATGTCATAATGTGATTTAATTGGGTTTTTTTTTTTATATGCCAGCAGCACAGCTGGTGGCAGACAGGGAGTGTGTAGCTAAAGCTGAGATTTGGTAAGAAAGGAGCCTGCATACCCTGACTTTCCTGGGTGGAGAGCTTGGCAGTCTTCAATAGATCCTTTCCAGCTTGGGCTTTTCTTTTTCTTTGGCCTCAGAAGAAGGGGCCTGCTGGGGAGCTGCCCCTTTACAAACCATGTCTCTATCTTCTTGCACCTTCACAAGGCTCCCGTGTTTAGTCTGGGGCTTGCTGTAACTTAGCAGCATTAGGAAAGTTAACAATTACAGTAACCTGCAAGAATGCCTGACTGAAAACCCCTCTGTGCCAGGCAAAGGGGCTCCACTGGGGCAGTGAGAGGGTTCATGATGTCGTACCCTCCCTCTTTTTGCTTTTATAGCACTTTAAAGTCTAATAAAAGCTGCTGATTCCCGTTTAATGGATAACGTTGGTTACTAACAAGCTCACCTCCCTCTTAAAAAGCCAACGTCAGTCTCAGGAGATCTAATTTAGGAAGCACACGTAAGGTAAGGGTGTCCTGCAAGGGCCTCTGGGATGGAAGCCACACCAGGCAGTGCTTGGGGCTGGTTGGCTGCCAGACCTTAGAGTATTTTTATCCACCAGCCAAGCTGCCAGAGGCTCTCCTCAAGCTCTGCACCACCTGAGGCTCGGGGAGGACAGACTCACCTTTACAACGGGCCTTAATTCTTCCCAAGTGGGGCAGGGATGCCCTGATGGCAGCAACCAGCAGTGAGCACTGGTGGTGGAACAGATTGGACACCATAAACAAAGGCTCCAGCTCAAGCCTTGTGCTAGAAATCTCTCCTAGTGCCAGCTCTGGTACCATTTCAGCTTACCCAGTTCAGTCTGGTCCACTGGTCTCCTTCTTCTGTGGGTCCTGCATCTTCCTGTTTTCTAAATACATTGGTGCTCACCTGAGGGACCAGTGGATTCTGCTTTAGTCCCCATTTCTCCTTTGCCATGGGGCTGATACCATCTGCTTTTTCTCAGAGGTTTTGCTGTAGGAGGGAGGATACAGTGCTCCAGAGCTCAGAGACTTTAGTCCCTTGTTGTCAAACTATTCCAGCAGAGGCAAGGATGCGTTTCACTAGAGCAAAGCAAAAAGTCTCTATTAAAATACAGAATGGGAAAGGGCTCTTTTGGAGGTTGTGGCAATGTTTGGGTGTGAAAAGGTCTGATAGAGTAAAATCTGCTTTCCCAACAACGACATCTGATTTCAGTGATACTTCCCATTAAGGTGCCATCGTCCTCTTCAAAGTGGTGAGCGATGTTGGAGGACACCAGCATTGTGATATCTAGTGATATGGAGAAGACATAAGTGTTAATGTGGTCACAGCAGTGGTATAATGCAGGTGTGTATGGGCAGATCACCCCATGTGCTTATAGTCACTGTCCCTGGCTTCTTGTGCTTGTAGCCACCTCCAGTCCCCTCCCTGAAGGCCACATGCATTTCAAACCTGCCGTTCCCACTCTGCAATAAGGCAAAGGAATCTGTCTGTTGGTGGCCTGTTGTTTGCACAGCGACACGTCTGTCAGAACACCACAAAAGCATGACATCCCCAGCCATGAATGCTGCTGATGTGAGGGACATGAAGCTAGAGGGGATCTTGGGTGTCCAGAGACGATCAGGAGACATGAAAGCAGACAGCTTCACCCCGTTCAATATGGTCTTCTTTAAACTATGTTTTCACTTTGGATTTGGGCTGCCAATAACTCATTCAAACAATGATCTAATGCCTATGTGAATGTTTGTAAAACCTCACTGCTCTGGCAGGTTGAGTGCTTGCCAAAAAGCAATCACATGTAATTAGGGAGAAGGAATTTGAATATACTGGCCTTTCAGTGCAGCATATTTTCCAGTTGTGTTTGTGCCATTTTAACTGTCTCATTAGCTGGGGTTGTGCTCCGTGTTGGGGTACGTGTGACTTGCTCCTGTCTTCAAAGGAATCTTCTCTGTAGACAGCGCTGCCAAAAACCTGTCTGAAACCTGCCTGGGATGTGGATGAGATACCTGTACCAGATTGATGAGATACCTGTACCAGATTGTTCCTGCAGTTGTGCCCAATGGCATCACTGGCGTGACTTTTGAGGGATGTAAGTATATAAGGAATTCCTTATATACATCCTTGGGGCTGCCACGGTTCTCCAGGGGAATAGTCAGAGACTACACTGTGATCAATTAATGGCCGTACCCTTTATGGGGTGAACTTTGTTCAGGTCTGAAAGCAAGATGGAGCAAAAGGTTTTCAGTCAAGCAGGATAATCAGCATCACACACATACCAGAGTTAGTAAATGGCTCAAGTTTCCCTTGTGTGCAGCTCTGGCACCTGGTTACTGCTCCTTTTCCTTGGTCAATGACAGAACAAACCGGTGGGAGCCTGGCACAGGCAGTGCCCCAAATGGTCCTTCAGGTTCTCCACTCTCTCCACCTTCCAGTGTTTCCTGCTGTTGTCCCCTGAGGAGGCTTTTCAGGCACGTTGAGTCATGAACGAGCACTGGGGGCATCTAAAAGCTCACAGCATTTTGAGGGAACACCCAGGAATACCCTGTGACATTGTTGTGCTGTCCCTACCATCCATTCCCCTTTTAAGAAGTTCTTTTCCCAGGAGAAGAGGGCCACCACGCAGCTTAGGAAAGCCTTTGTAGGACTAGCAAATAAAACTATTAAATGGTCACTGCTCACTCAACGAGAAGTTCCCAGCTCAGGGGGAAATTAGAGCCTGCCCAGGACAATAGATCCCTGAGAAAAAGGAACGAGGTATCCTTTGCCCACGTGGGGTTAAAACTGCAGTCCATGTTCTCACCTTGCACCTGAGGCCCCAAAGGAGATTTCCAAGAAAGTTCAGAATGTTGACATGGGCAGTTTGATGAGAAAACTGTCCTTGAAATTCCTTCAGCATCCTAGAAGTTCCCTTCACTCCCTTGTCTAGTTCTGGAGAACTAGACCTGTTCTGCAGTTCCCGGGGCAGAGCTTCTGGAGACACCACCTTGGACACCACTTCTCTGGTAACTGGACAAGCAGAGCAGGAGTGTCTCAGATAAGCTGCCTCAAAAACAAGGGGAAGCTGAACAGTCAGAATAAGCACAACCTGCCAGGCAAATACATGTAGACCCAGTAGCTGTAGTCATTCAGCAAATTGGGTAGAAACCTGTCCTGACTGCCCAGGCGATGCGTAACCTCTCCATGTATTTGGCCTTGATGAGGAAGAGTATGATCTTCACTCATGTTTTTGAGTCCCGCTGCCTGTGATCTGTTCTCAGCAGTAATTCAACAGGCAAACTCCAAAACACCTGAAGGATTGGCACCAAAGCATGGTTGATAACTCAGGAGGTCAGGGACACTCAGGGGTCAAGTCCTGTGAGACCAGGACCCGTTATTTATGGGAGGAAGTTTTTTTCCTGAACGTGAGGGAGGAGAGGTGGATTCTGCTTTTCGGTGGCCACTGGGGTTTGAAAGCCTAATTTCCAGCCAACAGTCACCACATAAACTCGTGCTGAAGAACCTGACCTGATTTGAATAATTAGAGGTAATTGTCAGCTCTTTCCAAATGACAAAATACTTAATCACCAGCAGATGCTCAGCCAGCCTCACAAAAGGGGCTGGAAACCCATAATGGGATGGGAGCATTGTTGTCCCAGAGGCACCAAGTTTCAGGAATGGGTAGGAATCTTCCTTAGGGTTTTTTCCAATACATGGTCAGATGCTGGGACTGGGGCACTGGTTCAGGCTCACGGACTGGGCATCTCTCCAGAAAATCTGTAAATATGCCACGAGCACACGGATGACTGACGCTGAAGTATTGGGGAACAAGTCAAGATAGAGCAAATTTGAAATGGGGAGCTGAAAGTTTGGGTGACTCCATCGGTTCCTGTTCCACATCTTTGAATCTAGACCCTCCCATCCCTCAGCTGAGAGTCTGGGGTGTTGGAAAGCTTTTGGAGCCCCAGGCATGACAGATGCCTGTGTGCTCTGTGGCAACAGATCCTTGGAACTGTCTGCCAAGTGCACTTCTGGGAAGCTAAGGCGGCCCTGAATTTCAGTGGAAACCCCAGAAGATCTCTGGAGATCTGTGTTCTGCCAGAAGAGCGTGGGAACCTTGGAAGGCATTTTTTTGGAAGGGACTGGACTCCCAGGCCCGGGTGGCAGTGAGGGAGACCTGAGGGGCAGGCGGGGAGGGAAAATGCAAGACTGCAAGAAGCTGGGGGCAAACCCTAGTCCTATGTGTGCATCTCACCTGCCTGTGAGCCAGCCTCTGTATGAACCGTGCCACCCTCTTCCCTGAAGACTTGTTATTTCGTCATGGGAGGAGACTGCTGAAATGGATATCAGGCTGGATATTAGGATATTAGGAAAAATTTTTTCACTGAAAGGGTCATCAGACATCGGAATGGGCTGCCCAGGGAGGTGGTTGAGGCCCCATCCCTGGAGGTGTTCAAAAGACGGGTTGATGTAGTGCTGGGAGGTCTGGTTTAGTGATGATGCTCCTTGTTTGTTGTGTGGGTGTCTATTTTTGTCAGTTAGGTTGACGGTTGGACAAGATGATCTTTAAGGTCCCTTCCAACCTAGAAGATTCTGTGATTCTGTGAAATGAGAGGGTCCTTGGAGATCTGGCGTTATAAAAGGACCCTGTCTGAACATCTTCCCTGCTCTGGCTTGAGCTGCAATGAGCCAACCCTCCACTCTCCTGCCACATCCACTGCCCAGAGGAGAATACTCCTCTGCCCTGTGATCCTAGCTCGCTGTGTCCTCAGGCCATCTCTCTCCCCCAGGAATGTCTCCCTGGCTCCTGCAGCTGCTTCCCTGCGACATGGACAGGTCGCAAGGTGTGTGTCTCCATCCTCGTGGAGGGAGATCACTCAGGGATCTCGGAGCAATGCTGCACTCTGTGGCTTTCTGAACCTCTTTAAGCCCTAGCTCATTCCTCCAGGGCTTAGTTTCTGTCACGCTTAGAGGACTGACAGCATTTCCCTTTTCAGAGCATGAGCTAACCAAGTCTAATGTGAGTGTGAGGTGTTGGCTACACTCACATAAAGCTACACCAAGTTCCCTCAGGATCCATCATAACTCCCACTGGAGTGGGAGTTATTTCCAAACAGGCAAAACCCTGAAAAAAGGAGACAGTGTCTGATGGGGGTAAGAATTCCAATGGAAAAAGCAGGAGACATGGCACTGCCTGAGATATCCCAGTCTTAGCAAGGCACCTGGGTGTGTATAGACACTCTTTATGAGTAGGAATGGGTGTCTCTGGAAGGGTCTGAACCCACCAGAGAATTAATCTGGATTGTTCATTCCTTTATGTTGACTGCAAGTGGTGGCTGGGTGAGACCTGACTTAGAGTTATGTGAAACTTAGGAAAAGGAACGCTCCAAGATGAGGGGAAGGGGCCTGGCTGAGGGCAAATGGCAGGTTTGCTGGTACGATGGTACCAGGCAGAGCTAAAGCAGAATAGATGGGCAGGGAGCAAGGCAGAGCATTTGTAATACTGCAGGAACCAGGACTTCCAGGGGTGTTTTATCTTCTGTACAATGACATGGTGAAAAGTAAAGCGAAGATGGAAAACCCCTGGAAGTGGTGAGAGCAAGGAGTTGTCCTTCTTCTCTGTCCCAGTAGAGGTCTGGGACAGATGGACTTTCCATAGGAAGTGCTGTAATGAAGCGTAAAGATTGCTCTGAAGTGACTCTCAGCACATTTGGTGCATTTTATAGCACACCAGTAGTCATCTATTCCTGTATAACCTCCTGCAGTGGGACTAATAATCGAGAATCCTGACTCTAAACGGACAACTCCCTTAGGAACGTGTCTGGGACAAGAGTTACTCTGGGGTTTTTGAAGCAGGCAGTAATGTGGAAAGAGTGACACCAGCGCAGTTCCCATGAAGTAGGGGGTCTCCATGTGGGCTTGGGTGTGGAGCTCTTCAGCCAAGAGAGGGTGAAAAATAAATCATAACACCTTTGGGGAGAGGTCAGTCTTCCCATGATGTGTTTGTTTAGGGCTGTTACCGCAACGCTGCTGCCACTGCGAGGAGAAAAAATCCAGATCCCAGTGAGTGGTGATCAGAGCTCGTAAAAAGGGAGGTGGAGGGGATGAAGAAGCTCCTCCAGTCTTACAAAAAAGGCCCCAGCTGGAGAACTGTTTCTGGTTCTGGTCTCCCCCGTTCAAGGAGACGGAACTGCTGGAGAGGGTACAGCAGAGGGCTACAAAGATGATGAATGGACTAGAACATCTCCCTCATAAGGAAAGGCTGAGGGACTTGGGTCTTTTTAGTCTGGAGAAGAGAAGACTGACGGGGGATCTGATCAACACCTATAAATACTGAAAGGGTGGGTGTCAGGAGGATGGGGCCAGTGACAGGACAAAAGGGAACGGGCACAAACTTGAACATGAGAAGTTCACCTAAACATGAGGAGGAACTTCTTTCCTGTGAGGGTGGCAGAGCCCTGGAACAGGCTGCCCAGAGAGGTGGTGGAGTCTCCTTCTCTGGAGAGATTCAAAACCCCACCTGGACACGTTCCTGTGGGACCTGCTCTGGGTGGCCCTGCTCTGGCAGGGGGCTAGAGGAGATGATCTCCAGAGGTCTCTTCCAACCCCGCCATTTTGTGATTCTGTGACAGCAGAGAGGCAATTTCCAAAGTCCTGCAAGGACATTTGTAGGCAGCAGCTTGCAGACTGGGGACAACACGGCTCTTTTAAACCCTTTTGTACATATCACCTTCCCCAGGTCTTGCTGAGGGAGTGGGAAAATCCTGCTGTGTGCCACAGGGTATGGACACAACAGCAAGAGCCAGAAGCTCTATAGCCATGAGTTGTTCCTCAGGGTAGTGCCTACAGCCCCCTTGTCACTGCCACAACAGCAAGAGCCAGAAGCTCTATAGCCACCAGTCGTTCCTCAGAGTAGGGCCTACAGCCCCCTTGACACTGCCGATCGTAGAATCATAGAATGATTCAGGTTGGATGGGACCTTAAAGATCTCCCAGTCCCACCCCCAGCCCTGGGCAGGGACACCTCCCACCAGAACACGTTGCTCCAAGCCCCCTCCAACCTGGCCTTGAACCCTTCCAGGGATGGGGCAGCCACAGCTTCTCCGGGCAACCTGGGCCAGGTTCTCACCAGCCTCACAGCAAAGAAGAAGAAAGAAGAAGTTCTTCCCCAGATCTCATCTCCATCTCCCCTCTTTCAGTTCAAAACCCTTCCCCCTCCTCCTATGACTCCCCTCCCTGATCAAGAGTCCTTCCCCATCTCTCCTGTAGCCCCTTTAGATGATGTCTCCCTAGGTCTAGTGTGTTTCGGCTGAGTGCTTTGCTCCATCCCAGCCATGCTCACTCCTAAACATCAGCCTTCCCGTGTCTTGGTTCTTGTCCTTCCCCATCTCTCCTGTAGCCCCTTTAGATGATGTCTCCCTAGGTCTAGTGTGTTTCGGCCGAGTGCTTTGCTCCATCCCAGCCATGCTCACTCCTAAACATCAGCCTTCCCGTGTCTTGGTTCTTGCCCTGCCCACTCAGGCTGTCTCCTCTGCTCCTCCAGATCACTTGGGAGAGGGTTGGCTGCTCCCTAAGGAACAGAGAGTTGGTAGGTGAGAAGGACAATGCAGCTTTCTGGGCTGGATGGTCACCAGAGTCCAGGCCACCAGTGACAGAGCTGGGGACAGGCTCACCTTGGACATAACTCAGGTGAAGCATAGATGGTTGGACTAGATGATCTGAAAGATCCCTTCCAATCTAGGCATTTCTGTGATTCTGAGACTGAGCTGAAGTGGAGCTCCTGGCCCAGGGTTCCCAGGTGAGGCTTGTTGGGGGCCATTAAGTCCTTTGAGTGTACCCAAACCCAGACAGACCCAAGACCCATCAGTCACATGAACTGGATGTGGCCTTAAGCAAAGGCCATTTCTCCACTGCTGGCTCCTGCCAGATCTTCCCAGCCCTGACTCAGGGCCTCATATCCCCTTTAAGATCTGCTTTTTGCGTGTCTCTCCCCGGAGAAGGGCTGGGACGACGCCAGACTCCAGCAAACCGTTCTGACCAGTCACCCAGTGCTGGCAGGTTACTTCTACTGGAACAAACCCCATCTCTTGCCTCTCTCTACAACTCTTCTAGCCCAGACATCCTCCTCTGCTCTCGCTGCCAGGGCTGTAATGAAAAATGGCTCTTCTATTATGTCTGCTTCCATTCGAATCCCTCTAGGAAAGATCTTGCCTTCTCCAGCTCTTTGCTGCTGAAATTAGCACTGGCATCCTGCGGGATTTCGGGGCTTGACTCTCACATCTAGCATTGGGAAGAGTTACCGAGACAAGATGTAGTTGAGAGCCAAATGTCCAAAAGTTTTGCTTCATAGTAACACAGCGAAAAGGAGGCGCTCGGGGAAGGCGGCAAAACGATCCTGCTAAGGCTGGAAAAAAAATAAATAATAATAATAAATGTGTTCTTGGGGTGCTTGCACAATGAGGAAAGGGTTAAGCTGTGGCACAGCCCAGAATGCTGGAGTGGGCACTGGGATTGGAACCAGAATGACAGTTTTAGGTCACTCACAAAGCTTTCTAATTATGCTTTTTTTTGGGAAAAAAAAAATAATAAAAGTGGTGTGTTTTATTCTGTAAGTGCTGAACATTCCACAATTGCTGTGTTTAATAAATACAGCGGGGGCTCCTAGGAGACTGAATGGGGCTGAATGAATGAAGTATGTGGGACATCTGAAACCTATTAGTTGGAGCAAACTGTTAGAGAGGCAGGAATTCTTCTCTTTTTAAAAATATTTATACATTTTGCTTTAATGTCAGGCCAACATCTTATTTGGGGTTATGTTCCAGTGGAAGGAAAGGTGTGTCGGGGGGAAATGCAGGGGGAGGGGAGGTACATTTTTGGTTTGGTCCCAAAAGGAGCAGAAGGGCTGTGTGGCTTTAGTCACATATTTTCCTCTCGGAATTGAATCCCACCACATGGAAACATCAGGCAACATTGCCCCAGCCTCGATGGGGGATGAAGGTCTTGGGCCTCACTTCATCCTGGTTTGCGTTTTGGGTAGTCAATTGGGCTAGCTGGACCTGGAGCACCTCGCCTGGGGCACCAGGAGGACTCTGCTGGCCTCACAAGATTAGGTTTGTGGATACCATGAGATTTAGCTCCTTTAATCTGGTTTTGATATTTAGAGAAGAATTAAGAACGTGCAGCCAGAGTCTTCTCCAACACATGGAGAGCTCCATGAGGTCAGAGCATCACCAAGAGTGACGCCACATCCCTCCCTGCTCTGCTCAGCACTCTCTGACACAAGGTTTCCACCCAGGCTTTTCCTTCTAGTGTGGAAATTAGCTCATTTCCTTATTAAAAGGCAGAAAAATAGGGAAGATGGATGGGAAGAACCAGAGACCAAGCAGAGCTAACAGCTCTTTAGGACCCATTTCACCTCCACAGATGTCTCAGGAAAGGACTTCAGCAGAGAAACAGTTGACAACACCCAGCTTCAGTCTTGACATACTTTGAGCTGGATTTTCCCTCTCTAGTGGCAGCCTCAATTGCTAAGAGGCCAATGACACCCTGGAGAAGCAGTGAAAAGGGACAAGGACCCCACTTTGTCTACTCTAATGTTCCTATTCATGGTCTGCTCTCTCTTCGCCGCCCACTACTTCATTGATCTCACCTGCATTCCCAGGTTCTTTTTCCTCTTCTAAGATGTCTACAAACAGTGAAATGCACAGATTCTAAGGACAACTGAGAAAGGTATGGGGTCTTCTGTCCGCATATGACATGTGACATCAGCAGCTGCAGGATCATTAAATTGAGAGGAAACTCAACACTTGTTAAGTTTACCTTGGGAGCCAGGTGATACCAGAATCAGTGATGCTAGAAGTCAAAGAAAGGCCATGGTCATAGATTAACCAAGTGAAATCCAGCCTTACAGAGATGATCTTATGCCCATTCCCCAAATCATGCCACTTTAAAAATGTGTCCTGTTAAGAGATTCCCTGGTCAATGGGAATGATTTAACTGGTTTTCCTGGACTCCAGCTTCTCCCAGAGATGGCTGTACTGAATGCAGGGTGTGTGGGTATGTGTGTGTGTGTGTTTTTCCTGTCTTCTCAGTACCATGTCCATGGTTCAGCCTGGGTTTGATGCCAGCCCCTCCTTCCAGGTAATAACTGAGTCTGTCAGCATGGAGCTGGAAGAGATAATTTGCGTCAGAATAAATAATCTGAGAGCTGGCATAGGTTTTGACCAGAACTGGAGAGTTCTTGGGCTGTGAAAAGCTCCTGCTCATTTGTAAATGGCAAATTCAGGCTCCCTTGCTGCTTGGTTTTGTCTGAACGCAGAGGCTAAATACCATGAGAATGGTTTGTTTTATTTCTGACTTGCCAGAAACCAGAGATTCCTGGGGGATATCCAACCCAAC
>NW_015090917.1:572475-594366 GCF_001431845.1 Calidris pugnax | reverse complement strand
CGCACCACCCTCACAGCAAACAAGTTCTTCCCCACATCTCAGCTCAGTCTCCCCTCTTCCAGTTTATAATCCTTCCCCCTCCTCCTATGACTCCCCTCCCTGATCAAGAGTCCTTCCCCATCTCTCCTGTAGCCCCTTTAGATGATGTCTCCCTAGGTCTAGTGTGTTTCGGCCGAGTGCTTTGCTCCATCCCAGCCATGCTCACTCCTAAACATCAGCCTTCTCATGTCCTGGTTCTTATATAACCTCCTGCAGTGGGACTAATAATCGAGAATCCTGACTCTAAACGGACAACTCCCTTAGGAACGTGTCTGGGACAAGAGTTACTCTGGGGTTTTTGAAGCAGGCAGTAATGTGGAAAGAGTGACACCAGCGCAGTTCCCATGAAGTAGGGGGTCTCCATGTGGGCTTGGGTGTGGAGCTCTTCAGCCAAGAGAGGGTGAAAAATAAATCATAACACCTTTGGGGAGAGGTCAGTCTTCCCATGATGTGTTTGTTTAGGGCTGTTACCGCAACGCTGCTGCCACTGCGAGGAGAAAAAATCCAGATCCCAGTGAGTGGTGATCAGAGCTCGTAAAAAGGGAGGTGGAGGGGATGAAGAAGCTCCTCCAGTCTTACAAAAAAGGCCCCAGCTGGAGAACTGTTTCTGGTTCTGGTCTCCCCCGTTCAAGGAGACGGAACTGCTGGAGAGGGTACAGCAGAGGGCTACAAAGATGATGAATGGACTAGAACATCTCCCTCATAAGGAAAGGCTGAGGGACTTGGGTCTTTTTAGTCTGGAGAAGAGAAGACTGACGGGGGATCTGATCAACACCTATAAATACTGAAAGGGTGGGTGTCAGGAGGATGGGGCCAGTGACAGGACAAAAGGGAACGGGCACAAACTTGAACATGAGAAGTTCACCTAAACATGAGGAGGAACTTCTTTCCTGTGAGGGTGGCAGAGCCCTGGAACAGGCTGCCCAGAGAGGTGGTGGAGTCTCCTTCTCTGGAGAGATTCAAAACCCCACCTGGACACGTTCCTGTGGGACCTGCTCTGGGTGGCCCTGCTCTGGCAGGGGGCTAGAGGAGATGATCTCCAGAGGTCTCTTCCAACCCCACCATTCTGTGATTCTGTGACAGCAGAGAGGCAATTTCCAAAGTCCTGCAAGGACATTTGTAGGCAGCAGCTTGCAGACTGGGGACAACACGGCTCTTTTAAACCCTTTTGTACATATCACCTTCCCCAGGTCTTGCTGAGGGAGTGGGAAAATCCTGCTGTGTGCCACAGGGTATGGACACAACAGCAAGAGCCAGAAGCTCTATAGCCACCAGTCGTTCCTCAGAGTAGGGCCTACAGCCCCCTTGACACTGCCGATCGTAGAATCATAGAATGATTCAGGTTGGATGGGACCTTAAAGATCTCCCAGTCCCACCCCCAGCCCTGGGCAGGGACACCTCCCACCAGAACACGTTGCTCCAAGCCCTCTCCAACCTGGCCTTGAACCCTTCCAGGGATGGGGCAGCCACAGCTTCTCCGGGCAACCTGGGCCAGGTTCTCACCAGCCTCACAGCAAAGAAGAAGAAAGAAGAAGTTCTTCCCCAGATCTCATCTCCATCTCCCCTCTTTCAGTTCAAAACCCTTCCCCCTCCTCCTATGACTCCCCTCCCTGATCAAGAGTCCTTCCCCATCTCTCCTGTAGCCCCTTTAGATGATGTCTCCCTAGGTCTAGTGTGTTTCGGCCGAGTGCTTTGCTCCATCCCAGCCATGCTCACTCCTAAACATCAGCCTTCTCATGTCCTGGTTCTTACCCTGCCCACTCAGGCTGTCTCCTCTGCTCCTCCAGATCACTTGGGAGAGGGTTGGCTGCTCCCTAAGGAACAGCGAGTTGGTAGGTGAGAAGGACAATGCAGCTTTCTGGGCTGGATGGTCACCAGAGTCCAGGCCACCAGTGACAGAGCTGGGGACAGGCTCACCTTGGACATAACTCAGGTGAAGCATAGATGGTTGGACTAGATGATCTGAAAGATCCCTTCCAATCTAGGCATTTCTGTGATTCTGAGACTGAGCTGAAGTGGAGCTCCTGGCCCAGGGTTCCCAGGTGAGGCTTGTTGGGGGCCATTAAGTCCTTTGAGTGTACCCAAACCCAGACAGACCCAAGACCCATCAGTCACATGAACTGGATGTGGCCTTAAGCAAAGGCCATTTCTCCACTGCTGGCTCCTGCCAGATCTTCCCAGCCCTGACTCAGGGCCTCATATCCCCTTTAAGATCTGCTTTTTGCGTGTCTCTCCCCGGAGAAGGGCTGGGACGACGCCAGACTCCAGCAAACCGTTCTGACCAGTCACCCAGTGCTGGCAGGTTACTTCTACTGGAACAAACCCCATCTCTTGCCTCTCTCTACAACTCTTCTAGCCCAGACATCCTCCTCTGCTCTCGCTGCCAGGGCTGTAATGAAAAATGGCTCTTCTATTATGTCTGCTTCCATTCGAATCCCTCTAGGAAAGATCTTGCCTTCTCCAGCTCTTTGCTGCTGAAATTAGCACTGGCATCCTGCGGGATTTCGGGGCTTGACTCTCACATCTAGCATTGGGAAGAGTTACCGAGACAAGATGTAGTTGAGAGCCAAATGTCCAAAAGTTTTGCTTCATAGTAACACAGCGAAAAGGAGGCGCTCGGGGAAGGCGGCAAAACGATCCTGCTAAGGCTGGAAAAAAAATAAATAATAATAATAAATGTGTTCTTGGGGTGCTTGCACAATGAGGAAAGGGTTAAGCTGTGGCACAGCCCAGAATGCTGGAGTGGGCACTGGGATTGGAACCAGAATGACAGTTTTAGGTCACTCACAAAGCTTTCTAATTATGCTTTTTTTTGGGAAAAAAAAAATAATAAAAGTGGTGTGTTTTATTCTGTAAGTGCTGAACATTCCACAATTGCTGTGTTTAATAAATACAGCGGGGGCTCCTAGGAGACTGAATGGGGCTGAATGAATGAAGTATGTGGGACATCTGAAACCTATTAGTTGGAGCAAACTGTTAGAGAGGCAGGAATTCTTCTCTTTTTAAAAATATTTATACATTTTGCTTTAATGTCAGGCCAACATCTTATTTGGGGTTATGTTCCAGTGGAAGGAAAGGTGTGTCGGGGGGAAATGCAGGGGGAGGGGAGGTACATTTTTGGTTTGGTCCCAAAAGGAGCAGAAGGGCTGTGTGGCTTTAGTCACATATTTTCCTCTCGGAATTGAATCCCACCACATGGAAACATCAGGCAACATTGCCCCAGCCTCGATGGGGGATGAAGGTCTTGGGCCTCACTTCATCCTGGTTTGCGTTTTGGGTAGTCAATTGGGCTAGCTGGACCTGGAGCACCTCGCCTGGGGCACCAGGAGGACTCTGCTGGCCTCACAAGATTAGGTTTGTGGATACCATGAGATTTAGCTCCTTTAATCTGGTTTTGATATTTAGAGAAGAATTAAGAACGTGCAGCCAGAGTCTTCTCCAACACATGGAGAGCTCCATGAGGTCAGAGCATCACCAAGAGTGACGCCACATCCCTCCCTGCTCTGCTCAGCACTCTCTGACACAAGGTTTCCACCCAGGCTTTTCCTTCTAGTGTGGAAATTAGCTCATTTCCTTATTAAAAGGCAGAAAAATAGGGAAGATGGATGGGAAGAACCAGAGACCAAGCAGAGCTAACAGCTCTTTAGGACCCACTTCACCTCCACAGATGTCTCAGGAAAGGACTTCAGCAGAGAAACAGTTGACAACACCCAGCTTCAGTCTTGACATACTTTGAGCTGGATTTTCCCTCTCTAGTGGCAGCCTCAATTGCTAAGAGGCCAATGACACCCTGGAGAAGCAGTGAAAAGGGACAAGGACCCCACTTTGTCTACTCTAATGTTCCTATTCATGGTCTGCTCTCTCTTCGCCGCCCACTACTTCATTGATCTCACCTGCATTCCCAGGTTCTTTTTCCTCTTCTAAGATGTCTACAAACAGTGAAATGCACAGATTCTAAGGACAACTGAGAAAGGTATGGGGTCTTCTGTCCGCATATGACATGTGACATCAGCAGCTGCAGGATCATTAAATTGAGAGGAAACTCAACACTTGTTAAGTTTACCTTGGGAGCCAGGTGATACCAGAATCAGTGATGCTAGAAGTCAAAGAAAGGCCATGGTCATAGATTAACCAAGTGAAATCCAGCCTTACAGAGATGATCTTATGCCCATTCCCCAAATCATGCCACTTTAAAAATGTGTCCTGTTAAGAGATTCCCTGGTCAATGGGAATGATTTAACTGGTTTTCCTGGACTCCAGCTTCTCCCAGAGATGGCTGTACTGAATGCAGGGTGTGTGGGTATGTGTGTGTGTGTGTTTTTCCTGTCTTCTCAGTACCATGTCCATGGTTCAGCCTGGGTTTGATGCCAGCCCCTCCTTCCAGGTAATAACTGAGTCTGTCAGCATGGAGCTGGAAGAGATAATTTGCGTCAGAATAAATAATCTGAGAGCTGGCATAGGTTTTGACCAGAACTGGAGAGTTCTTGGGCTGTGAAAAGCTCCTGCTCATTTGTAAATGGCAAATTCAGGCTCCCTTGCTGCTTGGTTTTGTCTGAACGCAGAGGCTAAATACCATGAGAATGGTTTGTTTTATTTCTGACTTGCCAGAAACCAGAGATTCCTGGGGGATATCCAACCCAACTGGGTTTTGGTTGCTCTATCGCATGTGAACCTGAAACTCTGGGGATCCTCTGACCCCTCCAGCAGTGATTATCCGACTCCTCTCCTGGCATCAAACCGACCCCTTCAAACTGCTCTGCCTTCACTCTTTCAATTTCTTTCATTTCCATCTCACAATAGCTAGATATTTCTCTGGTTTCTCTCCAAGGCTATGAACCGTATCAGAGGCTCTAATAAAATGAGGAGATATCACTCCCAGCACATTTTGTCTCTTCTAAGCTTTTGCTCTCTGAATGAAGGCAATTCAGCTGCTTTGTCAGGGTGGTTTTCACAGGCCCCTATTCCCTCACATTCTTCTAAAGCCTCCTTTGCTCTGTTAAGGGTAGCTACAGTCGTCAGATTTTCTACTATGCTCTGCTCCTGCCCAGAGCTGTGGGTTATCACTGTCTGGTAAATGTTCTTCTTGCCTTATAGGTGGGGTTGGTAGAACAAAGAAAGGGAGAGATTGACCCTGTAATATTTTTTCATGAGCTTGTAACGTTTTGGATGATCCTTCTGCATCCCAGACTGGCATGGAATGAATTTCCTGTCATCTGCCCATTTTCTACCACTGGAACAGCATCTACAAGTACATTGATAGAGCAACTAAAGTGCAAAACACATCTCAGTGTGTAATTTATATTTGTCCTATTTCTCCAATTCCCAACATATGCGAGAGGACTTGTTCTCCTTGTATGAATTATTAAAGGCAGGGTTATTTTAAATCGGAGTCACGATGGATCAGGAGCCATCTCATGGTGTGCGTGCACCACCGCAGAGCTGGTGTAGCCTAACTGCAAGGTGGTGACAGGGAGCGATGGGACGAGGGGGAATGGTTTTAAATGGAAAGAGAGGAGATGGAGATGAGATGTGGGGAAGAAGTTCTTTGCTGTGAGGGTGGTGAGAGCCTGGTTCAGGTTGCCCAGAGAAGCTGTGGCTGCCCCAGCCCTGGAGGGCTTCAAGGCCAGCTTGGACAGGGCTTGGAGGAACCGGGTCTGGTGGGAGGTGTCCCCGCCCAGGGCAGGGGGGTAGGACTTGGTGGGCTTGAAGGTCCCTTCCAACCCAAACCACTCCATGATTTTGGGAAAAGCCTTCCAGCCCTCTCACCACCTCCACTGTCCTCTTCTGGAGGCATTCAAGGACCTTCCTGTCCTTCTCCCATGGTGGAGTTCCTCCCTCCCAGTGCACAAGCCGGCACTTTTACTGCTTCAACTTCACGCCACTGCTGATTGCCCAGGGCTCCAACCTAGCTAGAGCCTTCTGCAAGGCCTCTTGTCCCTCAAGAGGGTCAACAGCACCTCCGGGTCTGGTGGGAGGTGTCCCTGCCCAGGACAGGGGGTGGCACTGGGTGGGCTTTAAGGTCCCTTCCCACCCAGACCATTTGATGATTCCACAATTTTATGAATACCTGCAGCTGCTGCTCCTTGAGCCACAACGGGCTGTTCTCTACCTGAGCTGTGAATGACCTCGCTTTGCATCTTTCACAGCCTGGTTAGCCGTGTCGGAAAAAAAGCAGGACTTCTGTGTTCTCTCCCCCCAGTGCTGGGGCAGAAATGCTCAGACTAACCCCAGCAGATCCAAAGGAGCGGAGCCGGGAAGTGGCCAAGAGCTTGGAAGCAGTTGTAGGCTGGGAGCGGAGCGCGGCCCTGAGCTCAGCGCTGTGGCAGCTCTCCACATGGAACGTGACGGCTTTGGAGAGCTGCACCTCTGCGATCCTCCTCAGTTCCAGGAATGTTCTAGGAAGTGGGCAGAATCCTACTGATGTTGGTGAGAGCTGGAAAAGCCTGATTTCCCCTTGAGATTGCCTGCGGTCTCTCGGAACGCCGGTGTGGCACAGCAGCCATGGATGATGTTTAGGGCTAGGAGACGCGCTGCCCCCCTTTTAACCTGGGTGCTTTCCTCTGTCCCCTTTCATTCAACCAACCCTCTTTCCCTGCAGCCGGCAGAAAATGGGCTTTTTTGAGCGGATACCAAAATAAACATAGTTCTGTCCAACATGGGAGGGGAGAGGGAAGGGGGAGAGGATGGGGCTCAGTTGTAAGAGGAGCACGGGAGGAGAGGATTGTGTATCCCAGCCTCACGAGCGCTGGAAGTGATGCAGCACAGGGAAATACCAAAGGAGTCAGCAGACAGGACCTGAGTCCTTTCTGAGCTCCTACAAGTCTTTACTGAGGGATTTCTCTCCCTTTTGACTGGGGCAGAGACACTATACAGTCAGCGCCGAGCGTTTGGGGTTTGTTCCAAGGTACTTCTTTTTAGTGATGGGGAAAACATAAGCAAGATTCATTTCCTTACTTACGAACAAGAAAATGTAACAGGAATAACACAGGAAGCAGAAAAAGAGGCTGGTTGGGGGTGAAGGGTCTTGTGGAAGATGCACGCGGGGGAATGGCAGTGTGCAGAAATCAGTAATAATATCCTGGGCATCTGAATTCTCTCAGTGCTACTCTGGGCTTCATCGACGCGCTGGGAAAGATTAAAATTGTGCTGGTATATTTGCTTTTTGCTTAATTTGATTCTTTTGCCCAAGCAATATATATACATAAATAAACCATTTGAAAAGTGGATTCAGCCTTTCCTATGAAGAAGGAACCCACGATCCTCTAAAACCCCCTCTGGCAGAGCTGTTTCAGAGACGGTTCCGAAGCAGCGGGATTAGGTCTAGTTTGAATTTTCCTTCTTTCTTTCCGTTGAGCACCCGTGCTCATCCACTTCACCAGGCAGCTGGAATCCCAGGCTCACGGTGGGAGGTTGGCTGCTCAATGAGAAATGCCAAGGAGGGATATTGAGGAATCTGTAATCAGGCGTATGCGGGGCTCTCTGCACCCTGCGTGTTCCCAATGTGTCCCATCCCCTTCTTCCCTTTGCAAAGCTACCTCTGTCCCAAGGTCCTGCTCCACTGACTGTACCCACTTTCTCCATTTGGTCTTCATCCGCAAACTCTTGTCTAATCTCACCCCAGAAAGACAACATTTCATGCCCCCGTGTTAAAAGCAGCAACAATTAATACAGCATTTCAGAGAACGTGACTTTTCTGGGGTTCCACCCCTCCAGCCACGGATGCTTTAGCCCTCAGACAGGATTCCTTATCCCTGGGATGTCTTTGCAAATTGGCCTCCTGGCCATGCCTGGAAGGAGCTCTGGCTGTTTACGCTGTGCTGTAGACTGGGGCTCATGAAGGCTGGATTGTGTTTGGTGGGGCTTTTGAAGTGGGAACAATGCTGCTGTGATGGAGGAGTTTGGCAAACACAGCATGGCCAGACGTTTTGGAGGAGGAGGAGAAGGAGGAGGAGGAGGAGGAAGAGGCCAGTCCCATGACTTTGTACCCAAACAGCCATTCTGAACTTCAGCGTGCCGAGTTCACTTCCCCCTGAAAAACCAGTCCATGCATCCATGTCATCTAGAGTTCACATCCCAATAAAGCAAATAACCTGAAAATAGATGGCCTGGGCTCCCTGACAGAGGCATCAACAAAGTGTGGCTCCTCTTCTTTGGAGGAGAAGAAGAGGCTTGATCGTCCTGAGCCTTGTGATCAAGGTTGACTGGGACAAGCCAAGCAGGACTGTGTCTGGCTGCCTTGCTGGGGACTCTGGCATGTTCCTCATCCAGCTCATTGGCCTTGGCCCATCTTTCTGCCACCTCCCCTTTCTTCCCACTGTGTCCAGGTATCCAGGAGCCAACTCAAAAGAACCTGGTCTAACAAATAACCTGAAAATAGATGGCCTGGGCTCCCTGACAGAGGCATCAACAAAGTGTGGCTCCTCTTCTTTGGAGGAGAAGAAGAGGCTTGATCGTCCTGAGCCTTGTGATCAAGGTTGACTGGGACAAGCCAAGCAGGACTGTGTCTGGCTGCCTTGCTGGGGACTCTGGCATGTTCCTCATCCAGCTCATTGGCCTTGGCCCATCTTTCTGCCACCTCCCCTTTCTTCCCACTGTGTCCAGGTATCCAGGAGCCGACTCAAAAGAACCTGGTCTAACCCACGTCTGCAGTACACTCTGGGACACCAGAGTGTCCAGAGGGGAGGGAGGTGTTGGAGGGGCCTGTTGGGCAGAAGAGTGAACCACTCTCACACCTGGAGAGTCCAGGTTCCCTGTGCTGAACCTCAGGCAGGTTGAGTCCAGCCCACACATCTGGTCCTGCCTTGTGTCAGTTTCCCCTGCTCATTGGCCTTGGCCCATCTTTCTGCCACCTCCCCTTTCTTCCCACTGTGTCCAGGTATCCAGGAGCCAACTCAAAAGAACCTGGTCTAACCCACGTCTGCAGTACACTCTGGGACACCCGTAGGGGAGGAAGGTGTTGGAGGGGGCTGTTGGGCAGAAGAGTGAACCACTCTCACACCTGGAGAGTCCAGGTTCCCTGTGCTGAACCTCAGGCAGGTTGAGTCCAGCCCACACATCTGGTCCTGCCTTGTGTCAGTTTCCCCTTAGAATCATAGAATCACAGGCTGGTTTGGGTTGGAAGGGACCTTAAAGCCCCCCCAGTGCCACCCCCTGCCCTGGGCAGGGACACCTCCCACCACACCACGTTGCTCCAAGCCCCCTCCAACCTGCCCTTGAACCCCTCCAGGGATGGGGCAGCCACAGCTTCTCTGGCCAACCTGGGCCAGGCTCTCACCACCCTCACATCAAAGAAGTTCTTCCCCACATCTCACCTCAATCTCCTCTCTTTCCATTTAAAACCATTCCCCCTTGTTCCATCGCTCCCGTTCTTGATCCAGAGTCCCTCCCCAGCTTTTCTGGAGCCCCTTGAGGGACTGGAAGGGGCTCGAAGGTCTCCCCGGAGCCTTCTCTTCCCCAGGCTGAACCCCCCAACTCTCTCAGCCTGTCCTCACAGCAGAGGGGCTCCAGCCCTCTGATCATCTTCATCTTCCAAACTTCATCCCTGCAGCTACGGAGCCTGTTAGTGAAATTACATATGTTTGTATAATAAGAAAAGTTTATCTTTCCCCCATTCCTTTCCCCCATCCACACTCAATGTTTGATCAGACACTAGTTTATCAAGGCAGGTGCTCACAGAGTTTCATACGGGCCATTATGCTACACACGTCCACCACCTTTTGTCTCCGCCGCCGCAGATGGAGCTCTTCCCTGCAAACTGAAGGCTGCCAGGAAATTGCTTGTGAGCACAAAGAAAACATGAAGGACTTTGAAGAATCCAACTTGGGGGGGGGGGGGGGCTGAAATAGTTTAAGAGGGAAGATTAGATAAAATATTTCATAGCATATGGGGCTTCTTGACCACTCCATTGTTGCCCACCCCCGGCTGTCAGACCCTGAGCAATCCCAGAAGGAGTTAACAGAGAGCTGGGCAGGAGCCAAGAGCTCTTGCCGGAAGCTTATCTTCCCCACCAAAATATCTGATGTCTGCGGCTATGGACATGGTATTGTCCTCATAAAACACAACAATAACAACAAAACAAGCACTGCTATTCACAGCTCGGTAACAAGCCATAAAAAACAAAAAACAAAAAAAAAAAAAAAGAAAAAAACAAAGAAGAAGAAAAAAGCACTGGAAATGTAAGAGTATTTATTAAAATGGAACCATGTGTTTCACATAGTCCTGTCTTCATAAGCTTGTGCACATCACATTGATGTTTATGTTCTCCTCTGGTGTGTGAGGGGTTTTTTCCATGCCTGTTAGTGATTAGCTGGAGGGAGCCTGAATGAACTCATGTCTCCAGTGAGTAGGACCAGGAAACCCAGCACACACTGGGTGATATGCAGCTGCAGGAAAGACACGAGCTTCCTGCAGAACGGCCTTGCTTTGTGTCCCTGAAGAAACGGCTGAGGAAACACAAGAGACGGGACTGAAAGGAAATGGGGAAAGAGAAAATTCCAGGGTGAAAAAAAAGAGGAGAAAATTCACCTCTGGCTCATTGCAGAAAGTGGGAATTCAAGCTCTGGATTGAGAATCTTCCCTGGAGATTTCCCCTAAGACGAATCTGGAGCAAACCTGTCCAGTGTGGGTTCATCCAGTGAGACATAGAGATGGCTGATGTAGATTTATGGCTTAGGTATATCACCTTCGCCTTCTCCTGGGACCCACAGGAGAGTCAGCAGGTCTCTGGAGTCTCCAGTACCCATTAGGTGTCCAGAGGAGGACACCCAAGCTTGTGACAAGGCTGGAAGGCATGTCCTATGGGCACTCTGGGTTGGTTTCATTTGGAGAAGGAGGCTGAGGGGCAACGTCATGGCTCTCTGCAGCTTCCCAAGGAGGGGACATGGAGAGAGGGAGGTGCTGAGCTCTTCTCCCTGGGATCCAGGGACAGGATGCGTGGAAATGGCTCAAAGCTGCATCAGGGAGGTTCACAATTCAGCTTTTTGTTGAGGCCAAGTGTGATGGACCAAGTAGGTGGCAGCTTTGGAAGTATCTCAGACCTCTGTGCTGAAATACACACACATGGAATATTGTTTCTTAAATGAGGAGGCTGATCCTTGAATAGACTCATTGTAAACTCTCCAGTAGCACAAGCAAAGAAGAACAAACAGTTCTGGTCTTTAACAGAGGTCTTCAATTTTATATTAAAAGTTTTATATTAAAAATACAGACATAGAGGGAAAGTTTGGATTTGGACAGGAACGCCCAGGGAAATCAGTTCAGGGGAGGAAACTGGGTGTTCAGATATTTGTAGTTGAAATTGTCAATGTTGTAGTTGTCATTTCTATGTGGACGAACAGCCTGGGGAGGGACCGGGAAGTCGTCACACATACAGGTGTGATGACATTACCATGGTGATACAGCTTCACAGAGCCCAAGGCCAAAAGGGACATTAGATCATCTAGAGTGACCTCATAGATAGCAGAGATTACTGAGTTTCACCCATTTATCCTGGTACTGAGCCTGATCACTCAATGTGACTTGTGCGTTTCCTCCCATGAGACATCCAGCGTCGCTCAGAGGCATCAAGGACCAGGGAATCCATGAGTTCCTCGGCAGTTTGTTGCAATGGCAAATCACTGTTACTGTTAAAAATGCTTTCCGTATTTCTTATTTTTAATCATCGGATTTTGGCCACCAGCTGATCACATTTTTTTTTCCCCCGATGGTAAAAAACTCTTTTTTTATCCCACATTCTCCCCTTCCCCAAGTGATACTCATGCATGGCAACTGATTTATCCCTCAGACTTCCTTTTGTTTCGATAAATGGAGTGGGATAAATGGAGTCCCCACCCTGTGCCAGCCACTTCCTTCAGGCCTTTGATCTGTTTTGCAGCTCCCTTTTGAGAGCCGCTGTGCCTTTAGCTCGCTCCCTTTGATGGCTCTGTCCTTATCCTTGTGGAAAATATGTCCAGTTTGGGGGCTGCAAATGCTCCTAGTGGTACTTTTACATTTTTATCTGCGCCTCTGATGGAAGCTGGGAAGGTCACAGAGCCATAAATATTATTATATGCTCATGGTCCATATCGATGACTGTCTCAACTCGTAACCTGTGTAGTTAACACCCCACCGATGCCACTCCTGCAGTATCTGCTCTTCCAAGGTTTCCTCTGTTACGTCCATACTGTCCTTGGACCAAACGTGTTTATGAAACCTTGTTACTCCAGCAAGCTCCAGAAGTATGGACTGATATTATTTCAACCACCACCCTTTAACTTGTCATTAAATTCCTCCCACAGATCTTTATGACAGACAGCAGAGGGAGCAACACGGGCCACCCTGTTATGCCAGGAAGTCATCTTTGATTGTCCTTCTGTTCCTTCAGGCTTTTCATTCTCCGTCTGGATGAATGTCTTGAATACTGACCAAAAATTAAGGCTCCTGGAAGTGGCATCAGAGCACGCCAGCACCTTTCCTGGCAGCGTTCCTGGTCCCTCCACCAGCTGCACCAGCCCTCCAAGGCTGAGGGCCACCACCTGCACCATGTCAGACCTCAGCCACCAACAGTCTTTTTCAAGTGAATAAGTCATGTAGGTGTTGGCACCGGGGAAAATTCGCTTCTACTGTTAGTCCACAGCTGGCACCAGGCAGGGAGAGCTGAGAAGAAAGAGGGTGTTTTGCTCCTCCCAGGGAAGGCAAAGAAGTAAGAGCTAAACTATTAGCTCCAATCTATATATGTTAAAAGGAAACAGATTTGCTGCTGGCTCTTGATTTATTCTCTCATTACACTGAACTGGAAAAGAGACCCTGCAGGCGATGGGCTAAAGACATTCAGGTTACTATGGCCAAACAATGACATCAGCTGATAGACTAACTCATAACAGAGGGTGATGGTGACTCGCACACGACCCTGACAAGCAGAGCCTGTTAATGAGCCAAAAGAAAAAAAAAAGGAAAATCTATTTCCCCAGACCTTAAAATATTAATAATATTTGCAAGAGGACACAATAGTGATGCAACTCCCAAGAGACACAGGATGATCTGCTGCCAGACAGCCCAAGACGGAGAAACGTCTGCTGTGTGTGTTTCTTAGGAGGATGCTGAAGGCTGCTCTGATCTCCTGGTTTGAGACAGGAATCCCACGTCCTCGTGCTGCTGGCCAGTCACAAACGGCCATCGTAACCGAGTAGTTGGAGACTCACATTTGTTCTCATCGCTTTTGGTGCTTTTCAGTCATTAGTTTCAAATTTATCCTGAAGATTTTGGATTCTTCTTAGATGGCAGGGTTAGACCAGTGACCAAACAGACCCTGGCCTTGGGTCTGTGATGGTCCAAGCTGACACACCACTAATCCCTGGGTTTGGACAAGCCATCCAGCCAGTTACTGTGCACTTTTCAGGGGATAAGTGAGGTTGTGGTCCTGTTTAGATGCCACTGCCTTGTCCTGAGGCAGGAGAAGAGTTTAAGGATGTGGCCATCATCCATGATGTGATGGTTGTTTCCAGGGCAGCAGAACAGAACCTTGTTACATTAATTTGAATGGAGCTGCTTCTCCCCTTCTTTTGGTGTAACGTGGCTTGTGGGGTTTTGCTCAAGCATTTAAAGTACCACAGTTTGCTGCAGGGAGACTACAGGGTGAATTTGCTGCCTGGGATGGTTTCTTGTCCGTGGTGTCGGGCTGCAGTTATGGGATGGTAAGAGTGTTCCAGCACACACTACACTGTTCCAGCACCGGTGGTGCCTGTGTGGTCTGGCAAAGCTCGTAACACAGATGCAGTTTTGTGCAGCACCTTCTGTGGAGGCAAATCCTGGGACAAGAGGTGAAGAAGAGAATGCCCAGGCAGTATGAAACCGGAGAGAAGTTTGCATTTACCAACTGATGCTGCACAGGCAAACAAATCAAAATCTGTGGACCTCCTTGAACACAACAAACCAGCTGCTGTGTTGCAGATGACACGTCACCGGAGAGGAATTAAAGAGGATCCATCCAGGGCAATGCAGCTGCATGGGGCAATGTGTGCCCCCTCAGCGGGTGATGAATGAGCTGGTGGGATGTCATAGAATCATAGGATGCTTTGGGTGGGAAGGGACCTTAAAGCTCACCCAGTGCCACCCCCTGCCCTGGGCAGAGACACCTCCCACCAGACCACATTGCTCCATGCTCTCTCCAACCTGGCCTTGAACCCCTCCAGAGATGGGACAGCCACAGCTTCTCTGGCCAACCTGGGCCAGGCTCTCACCACCCTCACAGTAAAGAAGTTCTTCCCCACATCTCATCTCAATCTCCTCTCTTCTAGTATGAAACCATGTTCCACCTTGTGCCCCTTGTCCTGTCACTGAGAACCACTGAAAAGAGTCCAGCTCCATCATCCTTCAACCCACCCTTTAGATACTTATCAGCATTAATGAGCATCTTTCCTTGTGCTTTTTCAAAGAATAAGCACACACATTTAGAGCTTGTCCGCGGTGCTTTTCCCTGCCCCATGCAGTATGCAAAAATACTTTCATCTGACCTTAAAATCCAGCCAGCTCTGAAGCAGAAGACCGCAGTTATTTGACAACCTAGGTCATTGCCTTCAGTTTTAGAAGTAGATGGGGAAAAAGCAGGTTCTTACAGCAAGGTTGGATTGTGGTTCAGCCACTCTTGGCATGATTGGTCAACATTATTTCTGCTGCTGAAAACAGAGTGTTTGCTGGGTTACCAGAGAATAATTCTTAATGTGTTTTGACAATCTTGGTGGTATGTGGGGGCCTGGTGGCCATATGTGCAATGAAAGTTGACAAGTAGGATTTCATTTAGCTTGCCATGGTCAGGAAGCTGAAATCTCCATTATAAATAATTTGCACGGAGATGGAAAGGCTTGAGTGAATACACGCAGGATTTCCCATCTTCTGTGTCACAACTGGGCAGGGCTGAAGACAAGCCACGACAGAACGTAGACATCCGGGGGAACTCCTCCACATGTGAACATGGAGGAAGCATGGTGTGAAACCTTCACAGGACATCCCGGTCTCCACCCGGAGATTCATCCAGTGTGGTCCCTGGGCAGACACAGAGCTCCAAAACTGGTTTCTTTAAAACTCTGTGCTTTGAGTAAAGATTGTACAGAGTTTGAGATGGCATCACATGAAAGAAAATTATTAAAAGGCCTTTGGTCAAGAGTTAGTAGAGGTCCCAAGAAAGAGTCAGTGTTACAGGGTGGGATCTGTTCAAGGAAGAGCAATGCTGCTTTAACACAGTGTTCTGATTAACTGCAAAAATTATTAAACATAAATACACTGCTTCATATCTGCTTTTAAAGCCCTTTACAGACCTTGGCTTGTTACTCAGCAGAAAGCTCTAGTGCTGGGCCAGAGTGTTAGGACACCTTATTTTCAGAGGCATTTACTAGGCTGGGATGGGTTGAAAATGTCTGCATTTGCAACACCCATTGCCAATCCAGAAAGGAATCATGGGAGCATCCCTTGTGGCTCATCACTCCCGTTGCATGGTTCATACCCTCCTCCTGCTTTGGGGAACCCTGAAGGATCCCTCGTTTGAAGGGTGCAGCACCAAACACAGGCAGGTTGCGAAGAAGAAAACTCCAGAGCTCAATGCTCTCAACCAACCTGAATTGTTTTGTCTACGCAGAAAGGAAAACAAATTATAATGTAACATCATGCATTGGCAGAGAACACAACAGATGACCTCACGGGTCTTTTCCCTCTGAAAAAAAACAACCACAAGACAGCTTTTGTTCTCCAAGTAAATGTCAGTCCACGTCGAGTGGGAGTTGTCTCCAAGAATGGAGATGAATCCATCATCCCTCTGTGCATCTTCACAGTTTTGGACCAGTCTTTGTACAAAAAAATGTTTTATATCTAAGCCGAATTTCCCTTGCTCCAACTTGTGTCAGTTGCATCTTGGCCTTTCACTGTCCACCCCTGACAAAACCTGTCTCTGTACCCCCCTGTTAGGTAGCTGGAGAGAGAAGCAAGATCCTCCTCCCTCTGCCGTCTCCTCTTCTCACTGAACAAATTCATTTTGCACAGCCTCCCCTCATACATCATGTTCTCCAACTCCCTGACCATCTCCATGGCCTCTGCTGGACACACTCCAGTACATCAGTGTCTTCCTTATACCGGGGAACCAGAAACTGGAGACGGTGTCCAGATGTGGTCTCTCAAGCACTGAGGAGAGGGGAATAATCACTGTCCATGACCTGCTGGCTGCACTTTTCCTGATACAGCCCAAGATGTGGTTGGTCTTTCAAAGATGATGGAGAGCAGCCTCATGACGACTTCATCCAGCGCCATCAGTACCTTCAGATGCATCCCATCTGGTCCCCTGTGTATTTTTGTTTTGGAAAAAACCAAACCCAATAGTCTAAGAAATACCAAAACTTGAAGTTCTTGCTTTCTGAAACATATATGTCCTTTGTTTTGACTGAAAGATTTTGTGGATGGTTCCAGAACGTCAAACAACACTTTTTTTCAGAAAATTTGCCTTCCACAGGAAAAATTCTACCCATCACCCCTTCAGAGCCATTTGCAAACTTTATGAAATTGTGCTTATTGTAATTTTAACTAATCTGTCCTTTGGTGCGTGTTGTAAAGAGACCAGTAACCACCTTGCAGTTGAAAAGAGGTAGCCCTTGCCCTCTGCTCACCTCCTGGACTTCCCCAGTCCATGTGGGTTCGTTCCTTTGCTCCGTCTCCTTGCGCCAACTGCTCTGGGATGGGATTGTCCATGAACATGACCATGGATTTTACTCATTTGTTTGCACTCAAAGAAAAAAGAAGGATATTCTTTCGAGGAATGACTCCAACTCGTGATGCCTTGTTGGACCCAGAAGTGTGGATGTGCTTGAAAGGCAGGCGCAGAGCTCTGCCTGATCTTTGTCTTCAAGATAAGCCAACTGCAAATTTCCCCACGCCAACACTCCTATGAAGTGAGTCGTAGGAAAGGATATTGCAGCTTTCCCTAAAATTATCCTCTTGTTTTCACTTGAAATTAGTTCTCATGGAATTTGCAGACTTTGGACCTTCCAGCGGGGAAGTACACTCATGTGGTGACTTGTGGATTGCTGAGGTCCCAAAGAAAATTCCAGCTCCTCTATCTGAAAATTGTTTTTAGGCTTTGCCTTGGCAGGTCTGAGCAGTAAGTGGCTGGAAATCCTGCATACGGCATTGAGCAGAGAAGTTCCTGGGATCTGGGGAGTTGGTCCAGTGTTCTCCATCTGTTCCAGCACTCCTGCCAAGTTAAACTTCTGTGCTACAGATTGCACAAAGCAGAGAAAAGAGCTACAAATGAAAATTAAAAAAAAAAAAAGGGTTTGAAAATGGGGGACTTTGAATTTAACTGAGGGAAAAGAGAATAACGTGGGCCTCTCTGGGGCTAGAGCAGCCGGTTGTGGTGGGGAGACTTCACATCTGCCTGGAGAGGACCACTCCGTGGCCATGAGACTCCCCCCCGCCACCAGCCAGCGCTGGATGTAGACCCCAGCCCACCTGAGGGCAACAAGAAAGGTGTTTGTATCCCATGATTTGAATTTCACAGGAAATGGAGGGATCGCCTTACTCCTGGCAGAAGAAGGACGCAATTTTCCTTCTAAATAAGGCAGCTCCCATGTCAAAAGTTCCACAGTTGAAATCCCACTGCACTCACTGCATGGCTTTTTATGAATAAAATCTTAATAAATGTCCAGTGCTTGATTTTTCGCAGCAGACTCGCCTGGCTTTGATCTACACTTGCCTGGGCTCAGCACGGCTGCTGCCGCCTGCCAAACTAAAGAGAAAAAAAAAAAAGTTACTTTCCTTAGGTTTAAATAAAAGTGTGGTTTTTTAAACACTTGGCTGTTGAGTTGTGTGTTATACATCATGCCTCGGCCCCATCCCTTCTCTCCCAATCCAGAGCACACACTGAAACAATTTCCCTGTGGTTTCCCTCCTTGGTGGAGTCGAATTCCTAGAAAACAAAAGGAATGTTGCAACTGTGGTCACAAGCTCCAAGACTGAAAAATCTTATGCACCGGCAGGAGCCTTGGCTTGAGCAGGACACTGATAGAGGCTTATCAGGGGTGGGCACCTTGGGTGTGATCCTTGGTGCTGGGTTCAGCAGAGCAGATGGGTCTGTCCAGTTCAGTAGACATCCCCGTTCCCACAGGAACATCACGCCTCACGTGTGTCCGCAAAATTAGGGAATATTTCTACAGCCCTGGGAAAAGCAGAATGGCAGAATGATATGGGGTTGGAAGGGACCTCTGGAGGTCATCTCCTCCAACCCCCTGCCAAAGCAGGTCCACCCAGAGCAGGTCCCACAGGAACTTGACTGGGCGGGTTTTGAACGTCTCCAGAGATGGAAACTCTACCACCTCCCTGGGCAGCCTGTTCCAGGGCTCTGTCACCCTCAAAGTGAAGAAGTTCCTCCTCATGTTTAGATGAAACTTCTTGTGTACAAGTTTATGCCCATTTCCTCTTGCCCTGTCCTGGGGCACTACTGAAAAAAGACTGGCCGCTTCCAGAAAATGGTGAGGATCTGATCACTGCCATTGGCCTCTTGCTCCCATCCTTGAGGTCAACTCAGAGCTTCCAGTGACTTCCAGTGGCCAACCCATCAGGACCTGGCTCTGACCCGGTCCTGTCTAAATCCACTGATGGAAACCCAAAGCCTCAGGATGGCGTCCAGGCTCCATCCAAGTTAATCCACATGGAATTGGGCAAAGCTGATAGAAGTTCCTCCTCATGTTTAGATGAAACTTCTTGTGTACAAGTTTATGCCCATTTCCTCTTGCCCTGTCCTGGGGCACTACTGAAAAAAGACTGGCCGCTTCCAGAAAATGGTGAGGATCTGATCACTGCCATTGGCCTCTTGCTCCCATCCTTGAGGTCAACTCAGAGCTTCCAGTGACTTCCAGTGGCCAACCCATCAGGACCTGGCTCTGACCCGGTCCTGTCTAAATCCACTGATGGAAACCCAAAGCCTCAGGATGGCGTCCAGGCTCCATCCAAGTTAATCCACATGGAATTGGGCAAAGCTGATAGAGCCAAAAAGAATCTCATTGGTGTTCAGGCCGCGGCTCCCAGCTCAACTGAACCCAGCTTTCCTCCATCTGCCCCAGAAGGCTGTTCCAGGGGTGCTGGTGGAGAGGAATGAAGTTCTCATGCCCACCAAAGCAGTCACTTGCTGTGCTAGCAGCCAAATGCCTGTCCAAAGCCACCAAGGAAACTTTGGCTTTCTAGAATTACAATGACTAATGATAAAATGTGGGGACGCTTACAATAAGACTCCTCTCCTTCCATAAGTCCTACTGTAGACCCTCTTACCTTACCTGGAGAAGATCTTATTGAAGAGCATTTTTTCAGGAAAAAACCCAAGCTTCCTTTTGTGCTGGCAGCTCCTCCAGGGCTCGCCCCAGGCAGTGACGGATGGATCTGGAGTCTTTGAGTGCTGTTTCATGCCAGGGTCCAACGCGTCTGGGTTATTTGAGGTATCAGCCGTAGGGTGATCCATGGAGATGTTTTGGGGTTTGTTTGTTTTTTGGTGAATTTTAAAGGACACCTAGACAATGTATGGGAGTGGAGATACGCAGTATTCGAGGAGGAGCCACTGCTGTTTCCCAGTGTCAGTAGATGGGCTACCTTGATCCCCTTTAGCCCATCAGCTGGTCCTGACCCTGATGGCTGCCTCCCATTAACAGCCCACCCCGTCAGAGGGTGATTAATGAGGGAGAAAATTTCTGGGGGTGGTAGTGGGTTCATTGCTGTGGAGATCAGAGCAAGCCACATTTTCATGACAAAGGCAAGGTACCAGCACATCACCTAACCCTTCCCCTCGCAGGCTGTGCCACAGGGGTGTTATCTGGAGGCAGGGGAATACAGCAGAGCTTGTCTAGCCTTTAAAAGTCATTCCCCAGGCTCATCAGTTCCCTTCCACTGGCTGTGTGAGTAGAGGGTTCATGCCATGAATCCTGGTGCCTTGATGTCCATGCAGAACCTTTTTAGATACACGTTTTTGGCAAACAAACATTACTGGACTCAGCCAAAGATGAGGTGAGGCAGCAAAATTATCTAGGCTGCATTATTATATGGCCTCAAGTTGCACAAGGGGAGGTTTAGGATGGATGTTAGGAAAAATTTCAACACCAAAAGGATTATCAAGCACTGGAACAGGCTGCCCAGGGCAGTGGTGGAGTCACCATTCCTGGAGGTATTTAAAGGACAGGTAGACATAGTGCTTAGAGATATGGTTTAGTGATGGTATTATCAATGTTGGGTTGATGGTTGGACTCGATGATCTGAAAGGTCCCTTCCAGACCCAGGCAATTCTATGATTTTCTGATTTAGAATGTCAGACACGCTGAGAAAAGTCTGGTTTGACGTTGAACCCTTTTGATCACGTTAGTCTGTGCGCTGAACTGGAGAGAAAGTGAAACAGTTAATGTTGCAGAATGAATTCCCTGAGGAAACCTTTGTCTGAATTTGTTCCTGACTGTCTTTAAAGGCTTCATGTGGTGCTGCTGGCTCCCACTTCTGATCTTAAATCAGTTACGAAATTTGACGAGAAGTTTCTGGAAATTCCCTGCGTCTGTTTTTGACTCCCATTCACTGCAGAAGCATGTTTCGATGGAATATGGCATCGTGCCCCCATCTGGGGGTGTGGAAGCTGAAACACAGAGAGATGTCATGATCGTCCCCCAGCAGACCTGAAGAAAGATGGAATTTATCTCTTGAGCTCTGTCTTCGTCTCACAAAAATCCCTTATATTGTAGAACACTCAGAAACAGCATCAAAAGCATACTGGTTAGGTAATATTAAGATTTTGTGGCGCTCATGCTCTTGGGGTGCGCTGAGAAGCCTTTTGCCACAGGAAAGGCACAAGTCCCTTGCCGTGTGTCTGTCTTGCAGACTGCCCAAAGGCCCTCGGCCCAGATGATCACAGATTCTTCCTTCTTTGCCGGTTTTATTTGGACATGAGTCCTGGCATGCCGGCTGCACGGCTCCTGCCACGCCAGAGCCTAAACTGCATGGTTACTGGTTTGTTCTGCCACCAAACCCAGTCTGGGAGACAACCCTGGAGCTCTGTTAGTTTGCAGTAAAGTGGATTCAGGAAATGTGACTTCCATCACCCAGCTCACGGGAGCCTGGTCTATCTCTGGGACAAATCCTGTTCTTACAGGGATAGGACTCTTGCCGCACTGGAGCAGCTGCAGGAGAAAAGGATGCTCTGCAGGTTGTTCAGGGCCCAAAGGACATCTGCATGTCTGTCAAGAGGAGTCCAGGGCTCACGGCTCCATGCAGGAGGAAGCATCATTGCCTCCTTGACAAAAGAGGGCTGGAGCCTGCAGTTAACTTTGCACAGACATGGCTGTGTCGCTTCTCTGGTTCCTCTCCTGGCCTCTCCATCACCATCATCTGAGCAGCTAGTCTGAATGGTCACAGAATCACAGAAACTGCAGGGACCCCTCTGTCCTGGCTGCCCCTGGGGAAGGGGACAGGGGAGTTCCCCCCTGGTCACTGCCACCCGGCTGGTGGTGGCTCGTCCCTGGGGGCAGCTCGTTGCCCTTTGGGGCTCGTGGGCTGCCATTTGGGGCCCATCAGGGCTGTGGCACCTGGGGGGTGCTGCTTCCCGGAGCCCCCTGCGCTGCCTCCCTCCCCTCCCCAAAAGGCACAGACCGGGTCTGGAGAAACAACTTTTAATTGAAACAATTTTGTAAACTGTGTAACAGAAGAGAAAAGGCTCTAAACCCCCCTCCCTCAAACACCCCCCCCCTTCCCCTAAATGCCCTCTCCCCAGATACACCCCCCCCTCACATACAACCCTCTCCACAACTGCACTCCCCTAAATACCATGCCCCCCTCCCCCATGCAGACAAACAGCCCCTCCCCACATTCACC
>NW_015090917.1:570619-572223 GCF_001431845.1 Calidris pugnax | reverse complement strand
AGGGCTCTGGGGACCCTGATGAGGTCTCTGTCTCTGTGTCCCCCCATGTCTCCCAGGACTCGGATGATGTCCCCATCCCCAAGTCCCCCCAGGACTCCCAGGATTCTGAGGACGTCTCTGTCCCCATGACACTTGAGGGCTCTGGGGACCCTGATGGTGTCTCTGTCCCTAAGTCCCCCCAGGACTCCAAGGATGTCTCGGTCCCTGTGTCCCTGGAGGGCTCTGGGGACCGTGATGGTGTCTCGGTCCCCGTGTCACTTGAGAGCTCTGGGGACCCTGATGGTGTCTCGGTCCCCGTGTCACTTGAGGGCTCTGGGGACCCTGATGGTGTCTCGGTCCCTCTGTCCCTGGAGGGCTCTGGGGACTCTGATGGTGTCTCACTCCCTAAGACCCTCCAGGGCTCCCAGGACTCCAAGGATGTCTCGGTCCCTGTGTCCGTGGAGGGCTCTGTGGACCCCGATGGTGTCTCCCTCCCAAAGTGCCCCCGGGGCTCTGGGGACTCCGATGATGTCTCCGTCCCTACATGGCACCAGGACTGCCGGGTCTCATGTGGCAGCTCCATCCCCCCGTGTCCCCAGGGCTCCTGAGACTCTCCCCAGGGCTCCATCCCCACATGCCCCCAGGGCTCCTGGGACTCGGTGCCATGGAGGAGTTCTGCCAGGAAGCTCAGGGCCTCCTTGGTCTCCTCCTGGCTGGAGTCCAGGCTCAGCAGCTCCTCAGGCGGCTGAAGGGAGTCGAAGTGGCAGGGGGGAAGGGCTGTGCAGGTGTCACCAGAGTGCCCAGAGCTGGGGCTGCTGCCAGGACTGTCCTGGGTGACACCTGCGACGTCCCCGGAGCAGGCGTAGAGCACCATGGCCTCCTCCACCAGCACCTCCTGGTGCACTACGAAGCCCCCCAAGGCCTGCTCCTGGTGGTCACTAGAGGAGCTGCTGGGGACATGGCTGTCCAGGTCCTTGCCGCTGTCCCAGGAGCTGTCACTATATGGGGGGAGGTTGCTGTCTGGGCGTGCCTCGGCGGGGGTGGCCGTGCTGGAGGTGTTGCTCCATGCAGGGGGTCCCTGGCCGTGCTGGAGGCCGGGGCTGGAGGTCAGCAGCAGCTCTGATGGGTCTGTGGCCACCGCTCTGCCCTGGTGGCCGTAGGCCTGGTGCTGTGCGGGTTGTCCCTGGAGGAGGCCGGGGGCTGCCCAGGCCGGGAGGGTCTCACAGCCCCCGAGGCCCCACAGGGCAGGGCCCGGGAGAGCAGCGGCGCCGTGGCCAAGCGTGGGGGTGGCCGGTGGAAGCGGGGTGGTGATGGTCTGCTCCATGTAGAAGGCCTGGGGATGGAAGCAGCAGCCGCAGGGGGCCATCTGCAGCCCTGTGGGGGGGGAAAGGAGCCATGTTGGGCTGGGGGCAGCCTCAAGGTCACCCGCCGAGCCCAGGGCAGCCCTGTGGTCCCCATCCCTGCTCTGGGCTAGGCTCCTGGGGAGCTGGTGGCTGGGCACTCCCCGGGGTGAGCTGCTGTGCCGGGGGGGGACAGGGCTGGAAACCAGGGAAGGGACACGCTTCTGTGGGGGAAACAGGAGAGATGGCCCCAAGGGGTTGGGAAAGTCTCTGGAAATGGGCTTT
>NW_015090917.1:565335-565966 GCF_001431845.1 Calidris pugnax | reverse complement strand
TGTGGACAATGCCCTGAAGAATGTCCTTCTTGGGTGATTTGGGGGGGATTTTTGTGGGGTCGGGAGGCGAAGCCGGGCTGAGGAGCCCATGGCGGTGGGAGCCGAGGACGGGTGGGATTGTGCCCAGGGTTTTGGAGGACTGTGTGGCGAGCCCTGTCCCCGCAGGAGGGGACACTGTCCAGGTTCCAGACCAGGGCCGTGCAGGCCGTGTGGTGGTGTGTGTCTGTCCCACCTGGGTCCCCAAGGGCTGTCCTTGTCCCGGGGGTCTCCGTGCTGCTTTGTGCGTGGGGCCGTGTGCGTGGGTCCTGCAGGGACCCCTCTGTCCTGGCTGCCCCTGGGGAAGGGGACAGGGGAGTCCCCCCCTGGCCACTGCCACCCGGCTGCTGGTGGCTCCTCCCTGGGGGCAGCTCGTTGCCCTTTGGGGCTCGTGGGCTGCCATTTGGGGCTCATCGCGGCTGTGGCACCTGGGGGGGGCTGCTTCCCGCTGCCCCCTGCGCTGCCTCCCTCCCCTCCCAAAAAGGCACAGACCGCTTCTGGAGAAACAACTTTTAATTACAACTTGTCAACTTTGTAACAGAAAAGGCCCAATCGAAGCTCCTCTAAACCCCCCTCCCTCAAACACCACCTCCCC
>NW_015090917.1:563183-564501 GCF_001431845.1 Calidris pugnax | reverse complement strand
GTCCCCGTGTCACTTGAGGGCTCTGGGGACCCTGATGGTGTCTCGGTCCCTGTGTCCCATGAGGGCTCTGGGGACCCTGATGGTGTCTCGGTCCCTGTGTCCCATGAGGGCTCTGGGGACCCTGATGGTGTCTCGGTCCCTGTGTCCCATGAGGGCTCTGGGGACCCTGATGGTGTCTCGGTCCCTGTGTCCCATGAGGGCTCTGGGGACCCTGATGGTGCCTCTGTCCCTAAGACCCTGCAGGGCTCCCAGGACTCCCAGGATGTCTCGGTCCCTGTGTCCGTGGAGGGCTCTGTGGACCCCGATGGTGTCTCCCTCCCAAAGTGCCCCCGGGGCTCTGGGGACTCCGATGATGTCTCCGTCCCTACATGGCACCAGGACTGCCGGGTCTCATGTGGCAGCTCCATCCCCCCGTGTCCCCAGGGCTCCTGAGACTCTCCCCAGGGCTCCATGCCCACATGCCCCCAGGGCTCCTGGGACTCGGTGCCATGGAGGAGTTCTGCCAGGAAGCTCAGGGCCTCCTTGGTCTCCTCCTGGCTGGAGTCCAGGCTCAGCAGCTCCTCAGGCGGCTGAAGGGAGTCGAAGTGGCAGGGGGGAAGGGCTGTGCAGGTGTCTCCAGAGTGCCCAGAGCTGGGGCTGCTGCCAGGACTGTCCTGGGTGACACCTGCGACGTCCCCGGAGCAGGCGTAGAGCACCATGGTCTCCTCACCAGCACCTCCTGGTGCACTACGAAGCCCCCCAAGGCCTGCTCCTGGTGGTCACTAGAGGAGCTGCTGGGGACATGGCTGTCCAGGTCCTTGCCGCTGTCCCAGGAGCTGTCACTATATGGGGGGAGGTTGCCCTCTGGGCGTGCCTCGGCGGGGGTGGCCGTGCTGGAGGTGATGCTCCATGCAGGGGGTCCCTGGCCGTGCTAGAGGCCGGGGCTGGAGGTCAGCAGCAGCTCTGATGGGTCTGTGGCCACCGCTCTGCCCTGGTGGCCGTAGGCCTGGTGCTGTGCGGGTTGTCCCTGGAGGAGGCCGGGGGCTGCCCAGGCCGGGAGGGTCTCACAGCCCCCGAGACCCCACAGGGCAGGGCCTGGGAGAGCAGCGGCGCCGTGGCCAAGCGTGGGGGTGGCCGGTGGAAGCAGGGTGGTGATGGTCTGCTCCATGTGGAAGACCTGGGTTTCGAAGCAGCAGCCGCAGGGGGCCATCTGCAGCCCTGGAGGGGGGAAAAGGAGCCATGTTGGGCCGGGGGCAGCCCCCAGGGCACCCGCCGAGCCCAGGGCACCCCTGTGGTCCCCGTCCCTGCTGTGGGCCAGGCTCCTGGGGAGCTGGTGGCC
>NW_015090917.1:474953-558308 GCF_001431845.1 Calidris pugnax | reverse complement strand
ACCAGACCCGGTTCCCCCAAGCCCTGTCCAACCTGGCCTTGAAGCCCTCCAGGGCTGGGGCAGCCCCAGCTTCTCTGGGCAACCTGAGCCAGGCTCTCACCACCCTCACCACAAAGATGTTCTTCATAATATCTAGTTAAATCTCCCTGGCCGTTCAGTGGGAGCCAGCCTGGTGGCAGCACCATCATGGGTCCTCTCACTCACTCTGTTGCTAAGGACTCTTTGGTCGCCCGGGATGGAATGTTGGGGCTCCCTCCTTGCAGAAGGCTCTAGCTAGGTTGGAGCCCTGGGCAATCAGCAGTGGCGTGAAGTTGAAGCAGTAAAAGTGCCGGCTTGTGCACCACCATGGGAGAAGGACAGGAAGGTCCTTGAATGCCTCCAGAGGAGCACAACAAAGCTGGTGACAGGGCTGGAAGGCATTTCCCAGAATCATGGAGTGGTTTGGGTTGGAAGGGACCTTCAAGCCCACCAAGTCCTACCCCGTGCCCTGGGCGGGGACACCTCCCACCAGACCCGGTTCCTCCAAGCCCTGTCCAACCTGGCCTTGAAGCCCTCCAGGGCTGGGGCAGCCCCAGCTTCTCTGGGCAACCTGAGCCAGGCTCTCACCACCCTCACCACAAAGATGTTCTTCATAATATCTAGTTAAATCTCCCTTCTTTCCGGGTCAAACCCTTCCCCCTCCTCTTATCTATCACACTGTTATCACCACTCTGCCTGCTGGCCGCATCCCATGCCCTTGTACCAGCAATGCTCTCAGAGTAGGTTTATTAGCCATGTCAACTTTGCCCTACCATCCTCAAACCATTATATATCATTCCCTTTAAGGAAAATCTCTTAATTTCTCAGGTTCAGAGCTGGAGCGCTCTGCTGTGGGCTTGCCAGGGAGCTTGGACCAGCAGCATAAATCCCACATTCCCTGATCTCAGTTCTCAGCGAGAATCCGAACAGAACAGACTGATTTTGTTTTTTCCTTTTTTTTTTTTTTTATTTTGTATGACATCATGATTAAGAACTGCTGCTGTCCTGACAGCAATTGTTTCATCTTGCAATAAGGAACATGTGCTAATTTTAGCGATTGCATTTTTTAGATGACACTCAGCGAAGTCAGAAATGGAAAATTTAAAGCTACTTTAACTCAGGTTTGTTACATGTTTTTGACAGTCACAGGTATGGCTGAACGCACCATCTACACTTCTGTGCAGAAATACAGGAAAGAGGGGTAATTGTAACATCAGTACTGACACCGGTGAGAAAGAAAGAAAAAGCTAAATTCGCATCTCTCATTACACTTATATTCCTAAGATCCTTATATTCATATATTCATATTCAGCAAATTCATAACACCATGTATTTTCCAAATAGCCATGAGGTAGCCAAGCCCAGTGTTAAAAAGAAAGTTGAAATTAACAACTCTCTCTGCAACTTTAAACATCCTCCTCTGTGCATTTTCCCAATTACCAGGACATCAATTAATGAGGATTTCATGCTGTTTTTCCAGAGGAATGTCACGTGTGACGCATGTGATACCTGGAGCTCACCAAAAAGAGATGTGATCTTTTTCCCTACCCTGTCAGATGTTCACGTGCATTATTTGTTGCCTGCAGGTCAGTCTGGGCTCACAGGAGACAGGGCAAAAATTGCTGGTCCGATACTACCAAAACCCTTGTAAATCTCTACTGGATTTGTCAAAGAACTTTGACAGATAATTAATTATTTGCAAATCTTTCATTTCACTAATCATAAAATTATATGCTGTACTTTCTCCTTCTGAAACAGCATTGTAGGAGCTTGAATAGATATAATAATTTAAAATTAATTAAAACCAAAACCTCCCAAAACAGAAGTAAGCACATTGTTTAAAGTCAAATCATATGTTCATGTCAAGCTAAAAAGTTCACCAAATCACCCCTAAGCAACTCTTCCTTTCTCTTCCTTTATTTTTCAGTTTGTCCAGTGCAGGAAAAAAAAAATCAATTACTTGTACAGCTCTATTCTAAGCACATAATTAATAATAATAATTAATTACGAGCATTTTTCCACTCTGCTTCACATGTTACAACTGAAACGCTTCACAAGTAGTTTATCTTCCTGACAGCCCTGTGAACTAAGGCAAGACGTTACCCTGTTTTACGGGCAGGATCCTAAACGCAGGGCAGTTGGCACGGAAAAATATTTGCTAATTCGGAGAGGCTGGCACTCAATTTTCTTTCCAGGATATTAATTTTACAGCAGTTCAGCCACTTCGCAAAAAAATGTTTGGGCCCTTGGAGTTTTCTTTCGGTTATGATTTGGAAGCCACAATGGCCAAGGTAAGAAAATCCCTCTAACTTAATTTAGTCAGCTTTAGTTAAAATAGTGGTTACTGTTCCTGTCCTTTAACAGACTACTCCAGATGGATCTGTCTTGTGATTGATGCTTATCTGCCTTTAATTCCTACAAACAAGGATTCTCCATTTGACTGTTAAATACTGCAGAAGAACAGCTGCTTTTAATTTAGGGTAATTTTGTGGGGGCTGGTTGGGAGTCTATTTAGCCATCCCACTGCCTCTCACTGAGCTTTTCCCTTGCAGAGTTTTCTAGACCAGGAAACAATCCAGCTGAGAAACATCAACTGTTTCACCACTTCTTGTTTTTTAGGGGGCTTGTGTGCACCCCAGTATTGCCTGAAAGAAGGAAGGTTTTCCTCCAACTCCCTCTTCCATCCCCAACTTGATGTCTGCCATGAAGTTACATGGGATGCAAGCAGCAGAGGTAGGTTACAAGCTTTAGATGTTCATAGTATCATAGAATGGTTTGGGTTGGAAGGGACCCTAAAGACCATCCAGTGCCACCCCCTGCCCTGGGCAGGGACACCTCCCACCAGACCAGGTTACTCCAAGCCCGGTCCAACCTGCTCTTGAACCCCTCCAGGGATGGGGCAGCCACAGCTTCTCTGGGCAACCTGGGCCAGGCTCTCACAGCAAAGAACTTCTTCCCCACATCTCATCTTCATCTCTCCTCTTTCTGGGTGAAACCCTTCCCCCTCCTCCTATGGCTCCCCTCCCTGATCAAGAGTCCCTCCTCAACTTTCCTGGACCCCCATGAGGGACTGGAAGGGGCTCGAAGGTTTCCCCAGAGCCTTCTCTTCTCTCAGCCTTTCCTCCCAGCAGAGGGGCTCCAGCCCTCCCTGCATCTCCGTGGCCTTCTCTGGCCCTGCTCTAACAGGTCCTGTTGCCTTCTCCATGCTGCCTGGGACCAGGTAGACACAGGAATGATTTATCGTGCACAAAAGCAACACCAAAACATCCAGCCACCCAGGGGGAAAACAGATGGGGAACTAGACAAATATATACAAGTGTTTGTAACTCCCTGTGGCCGGCAACAAGGATTTGATGGCAGGGAAATAAAGGACTGGTTGGAGGCTTGAATGAGACTTTGAAGGAGATCTTGCTGGGAAGCCTGAATCCTGGGGCTTGCTCTGCCCTAATCACATGCAGCTGTGCTGAAAAGCCCTGCTCTAGAAAACCAGGGAGAGAGTGAAAAGCATCGTGTTCATAGAGGTTTGCATATGTTGGAGGGATTAAAATGCTTCTTAACCCTCTGAAGTGGAATGCGGGGGGGGGGAAAAAAAGAGTGTATTTCCCTTGCATGGCAGTCGTGTGTAGGGCTGTGTCCCACAGCAGCCCTCATGGAGAGCCTGCCGAGAGAGCAGAGCACACACACCCAGGAAGTGTTAATTGTGTTCTCTGGGATCAGTTACATGTGAATTAACAAGAGAAGAGGATTGAGCAGGATCAGAGGTGAGACATGGGACAGCATCCATTCTATGCACAAAGAACAGTCTTCACTAGCCCAGGCACCCCAGACCCCAATAAAATCTAACTGGCATTACAAATGCTTTCCAAAAGCAAAGATCTGTGGTTGCTTTAGCACCTGGAAAACGATCAAGAAAAGTTCTTCATTTATGTACTGTCACCTGCTTTGGACACTTGAAAGTCTGGGCTTTTTTTTTTTTCTTTTTCTTTTTAAATATTTGGTGGTCAGAAGTTGGAGATGGATTTCTGGGAGCTTCTGCAAATATAACACAGAGGCTGTGTGCATCCCTAGGTGTCAGGATGTCTTTAAGTATCTGCATAAATGTGACTATCATGATACAGCAGTTATCAAGGACTAAACTGGACTAGACTGGGAAGGAAATCTTTTGTCTCGGCAGTTGTCACCAACTTGCAGTGTCCTTGAGAGGGAGGAAAATGTAGGTTTTTTGGGCTTTCACGGCTCTTCTGCCCTGGACGATGCCTCAGTTCTGCCATTTGCAACCAGGTAAAGTCTCCATTTATTTTAAACTGAAATAGGTGTGGCAGGATTGGGCCCAGGAAATAGTTTTTTGTGTCTCATGGAGCTGTACGGAGCAGTGCAGACGTGTTGACAGAGCTGCATTCCTCGCAACGCTCCATTATTGGCTGCCTGTGAAAACCAGCTCTGCCTTTTCCCTGTTAGCCTCCCCGAGTTTGCTGTTAATTAGGCTAAGCACCATTCTGACTTCTATAAAGCTGGTGGGGGGTTGATTAGGACGAGCCAAAAGAACAAAGCAGGCAGCAAGGACATTTCAAAGGGCAGCAGGAGGAGAAGGGATGACAGTCTCCCCACCGGCTTGGGGCTTGCCCTGGAATTTCTGCACCTCGGTGAACCGATCCGATAGCTGCATTTGAACCCTCGTCCGCCGAGTGTAAAGAGGTAACAGAGCTCCAGGCCAGATGGTGGGATAATCAGGAGATGCTCGCCTTGCCCCGCGCGTTGTGCGCAGCCATTTGGGTTCCGTTTGGTGCAGAAACTTCTCCCAACCTCTTTGACCTGGAAAGCTGCTCGATTTGGGGAGCTTTAAGGGGAGACTTCTGCCACTGCTGTCTGTCCGTGCGGGGGGAGCTCCCACCTACTGGAGGAGCTGCGGGCATGTGGTGGCACAGAGCAGAGGGTGCTCAGAGAGGAGGAGGGCCACGTGGACTTTATTATATCTTATTTTAAGAAAAGTCGTCAGTAACAATTCCTAAAGCAAGGGGCAGAGGAAAGTTTGTGAGTTTGTGTGGGGTTTGTTTTTTTTTTTGCACAGAGCGAAATTGTGGAATTAGACCCAGAGCTGACATTTAGACAAAGTTGTCCCTTGGAAGAAAGACTTAATATCACAAACATACTACTATTTTTGATTTTTTTATTTTTTAAATATATGTATTTTGGGAAAATGCTTTTAACTTCAAAGGTTTTCTCCTCTGAAGCTGAGGTAACTTTTGAGTGTGAAAGTCCTGAGCTGGGTCACCTATCCTTCAAGCCATCTGTCTTTCCTTAATTGTTTCACATTAGTTGCACTAAGTGCAGGAAAATGATAAGCAGGAAAAGTGCCTTTTACTTGAAATCTTTCTTTTCTTTTTTTTTTTCCCTTCTGTTAACACACCATCATTTTTCAAAAAAAAAAAAAAAAAAAGAAATGAAGAATAAGCTCCAAATTGAAACCGAATTATTTTTTCCCCAACTCTTTTGAAGTGAAGTCACTGTTACTAATGCCCTCCTGCCTCCTGCAGCTCCAGCCTAAATTTGGGACAAGCCCTCACCGCATCCAGCTGAACGGAAAGCGGTCCCTAATTAACCGACCCAGGAGAGCCCTGGGCTGGGAAAGGAATGGCTAGGTGATAATCATGTCGGCATTCAGACGTCTCTCTCTTGCTAAAACCCAACCTCTCCCCCAGCCCCTCCTTGAAGTTACAAACTTTTGGCTGAAGAATGCGGTAGGGTTGTCCTCTCGCTACTCCCACTCCTCCTGCACCCCTTTCCCCGCCACAAGGCCCTCCCCCTGTCCAATTTGGATGAGGCTGTACCTTTTCTTCTCTCCTTCAAGAGTGAGGGTTTTATTCCCTTCTTTTCTGCCCAGATCTCCACTAAACAAAGGAGCTCTGGGCACATCACCAGTTCCAGGACGTAAAGGTATTTAAACAGTTTCAGACTAAATCCAGAGCTGCATAGCTAAAAGCTGATTTCTTTCTCTTTATCTGCCTAATTGTTTGTCTGCCTAATTGTATTTTATTGTGGTTTTGCACATTTTTTTTTTAATTGATTGATTTAATTTTCACACTCAAAGGCATGGGTTTGAACCGTCTTTCCTGATTCCCTCCAAACTTTGCAAACCAGTTTAAAACCTGATTTAGTGATTGATTCTCTTTGCTTTGTCAGTGTGTTTCTTACAAGTGGTGTTTGATGGAATTTCTCAGAGCTGAAAATAGTTTTTAAGCCTTTTTTTTTTTTTTTAAAAAAAAACCCTCTCTTTTGATGGTGTAAATGACTTTTCCATACTTTCTTAGTAAGACGTGGGTGAAGGCTCTGAGAGTATGTGCCTGTGTATCGATCATTTGTCATACTCCTGCTTTCTCTGTGAGGAAATAGGTGCATCTGGACTTTTCTTCAGCTTAAATTTCTGCACCAAGGCTGGAAATCTCCCGAATTGCCTGAACTTGGGGCTTTTAGCCACTTTTTTTATTTCGTCCATCCGTGTTGTACCTCGGGAGTTGTGGGAGCAGAGGAAACCCTCTGCCTTTTGTCTGGCGGGCGATAGCCATGTCCCAGCCCTCGGTGGCCAAGGCGTGTGTCGGGAGCCGCAGAGCTCTCCGGGCTGTAGGAAGGGCAGTTTCTTTGTCTCTGCCTCTGCTCCCACAGAGCCTGCCTTTTTCCCTTCCCACTCCAGCTCTCGTTCCCCGCGTTTGAAATATTAGAGCCTGAAAAATGCATGCCCTCAAGAGCAGAGAGATTCCCAGCTGGGATACTGGAAGAAGTGTGTGGGGTGGGGTGTTTTTTTTTTTTTAATTATTTTTTTTTCCTTTGGTTCAGACACATTTTCTGCCTTGTCTGGGCTGCTTTTTTCTTTTTTTTTTTTTCTTTCCCCTGCTTTGGGGCTGGGCTGGAACTGCTGTGGGAAAGCCAGGGGGGGACAGTAAGGGGAGGCTCGGGGGCCCCGTCCCTCCCTGCAGGAGCAGGCGCCAAAAGCGGCCGAATATTTCCACTCTGAGACCCGGGAGGATTCCCTCCTCCCTGAAGGAGCAAACTTTTGGGGTCCTGAGGTGAGAGATGATGCTTCCTGACCCTCCACCGGCAGGGAGGAGGAAGGAAAGGCTCCCCCTTTTCACATGCCGGGCTGGGATTTAGGGGAATGGGGGGGGAAGACGGGGCTGGAGGAGGAGGGGGTACAGTCTGTGGAGCACCATGTGTTTTACAGAGCCTTTTCATCGGGGTTTCTCCTCCCTCCTCTCCCGGCCTCACAGCCCTGCTGGCTCCTGGCACCCCTCAGGCTGAGCCTGAGGCCGGCTGCCTCCTCACAGCAGGGGCTCACAGGATGGCCGCCTAGCTCTGGGGGCTCCTTGCTGGGCCGGGGTCCATACCTGGGGCTGTTCTCCTCTGCCCCTCATTACCTGGAGCCTCGCAGTCCTTCAAGGACTAAAATAAAGCCACTTTTGTTTGTTGTGTGGGTGTCTATTTTTGTCAAAGTGAGGTTGAAGGTTGGACAAGATGATCTTTAAGGTCCCTTCCAACCTAGAAGATTCTGTGAGGTGGCCATAGGTTCTGTCTCTCCTTAGAGCCCCATGGCCTGCACTCTGCCCCTCAGCCCTGCTCGCCCTGGGCCCAAGGGACCCCTCTGCCATGTCACCCGCCCCCAGGGGAAGCGGGACTCCTGCCTTTTTCCCTTTGGAAGGGGACTTGTTCATCAGGATGGACTTTCTCTGGGGGCTGAAGACCTCCCCTGGAGTGATTCAGGGCCAAACTCTGTCTCTGGCCCCTGTCTGGCTACAGCCATCTTGTAGGCTCAGTTGCTCACCCCAGCCCTGGGGTTTCTCCACAACCAGAGAGGTGAGGGGTCTCCTTGCTGCCTCCATTGGCCCATTCCCCCCCTTCTACAGAGGCTTTGGACCCCATACCATCTTCCTTCCTGTGGCCTCTCAAGCTCAGCTGCCTGTCCCAGCTCAGGAGCTCTTCTACATCCCTCCTATGCCCAGCTCTCCACCTTCTTCTCTTTCCCTTCTCCCTCCATGCAAACCAGGCTTAGATTAATGCACTGTGTCTCCATGCTCTAACCCCAGCTCACAATCCTCTATCTCACACTAGCCCACAACAACCCTTTTCTCCATCTCGGCACTGGTGGGCATGTCCCCCTCATGGATTTGCCAGCAGCCCGCTCCCCTCAGTCAGCTGGAATTACCAAGTATCTGGGAAGGTGGTTTTCCAGCAACTGATCTCCATGCCATGGCCTGTCTGGAGTACAATGCTGTAAACTAGAGCTGTAGGACCTGGGAAGATGGTCCATAAATAGGATCTGTTCTTTCTTAAAGTCGTCCTTTTGCTTCATAGTTCTGCATCTCCTGTTGCTCTTCTGAACCAAGGCACTACACTGAGGTCGGTGTCTTAACCCACCACCATGGGCAGGTGCAGGACAGATGTGCTTTTGTCACTCTTGGTTTCTCCATCAAAAGGGCAGCAAAATAGATGCAAGGGCAGCACCATGAGCATTGGAGATCTTCTCTTGATTCCCAGCTCTTGGGAAAGAAAAGTTTGGCGATGCTGTGTTAGGGAGTGACGCTGTGAACATGTTGGCTGCATGTACAAGGAGCCAAACTCATTGTGACTGTCTGACCTCACTGTATTAACTCTGGGAAAGGGCCGCCTGGGGTGATCAATCATTTTAAAAATGTGAAAGCCCTTAAGAACACTTGTTCTCTCTCTTTCTCTTTCCTCCTTTTTTGCTTCTAGAAAGAGAACGGCAGGACGGCACCACGGCACTCAGGGGCTGCTGCCAAAAACCATCCTCCACCAAGGCAGCAGGGACCCTCCAGCTGGAAGAAGCTTTCGGGGCAGCTGGGGGAATCGAGGAATCCGTGCCATCATGGGGGTATTATGGCTGGCCAGGTTCATGCTGGGATGTACAGCAGTTATGTATGTGGAACAAGCCCAGGGTCAATATGAAGGGGACTTGCAGACAGACAGATTTGCAGGCTACGAGGAAAGACAGCCAGCAAACAGAGTGAGAAGAAGAGGCCAAGACACTTTACGAGGGTACGTTTAATGTTCTTTTCTATTTTACGAAGCAGAACTTGGGTTATTATCATAGCACATAGAGATATGCTGACAGAATTGCCTTTCCTTGAGCTCGGGAAGGAGTCTGATCTGCAGATCTGTGGTAGGAGGAAAGCTCGTGCCCCAGGGGACAACCAAGCAGAGTCCCATGTGAGCAGAGAGCTGTGCCCTGAGTCACTTGCCAGGACTGTGAAGAGCCATCTACACCCTGCCTGTTTGTGGGATCAATGCTGGGTGTTCACATGGAGGGGTGGCTGTGGCTGGGCTTTCCACCATGGCCATGGGGATGCTGTTGACTCGGGTTTTGACCTTGGAGTCGCCTTTGCCTCCGTCCTACCTGGCGATGCTCTGGGCTGTATTGAGAGGTTATTGCCTCTGATGGCTTTTTTACATGATGATTGTTGCTAATCAGACGGTGTCACAATCAGTCCCTTGTTGTGCAGCGTAATTGTGGCTTGTGGTTTCATCTATAGACAAATAGCTGTGAGAGCCTGACCTGTGAGCGTTTTCCACCTGAGGAGGGAGACAGGGCTCAGCTAGAAAATCCCGGAGCTTGTGCTGGAGCTCAGCGCAGTGTTTGCATGCTCTCAAGATGGTTCCTGGCCCCGGCGTTGATTCTGGGTTATTTTAAGTCTCCCTGGCTGTAGTTCTTGGAAAGTGTTCCTGTGTCAGTGGGCAGAATCAGAGCAGAACGTGATACACGCGCGAAGGCTGGGCTGTGCCAGAGTCCTCCGGCACTTGCTGGGGAATGCTGCTTGAATGGGACGGAGTGCCGTGCTTTCAGCCCAGACAGTCAGATGTGCTGTGTTTGGCTGGAGCTGGAAGGCAGAGCCTGGCCCTCAAACTGCCAGGGGCAGGGCCACGGGGCTGGCGGCTTCTCCTGTTGGAATTCCAACCTGCGTGGCCGCTCCCTCCTGCTCTGGCACATTTGGAAAAGATGGATAGAGAGTGTTCCTGGGGGTTTGGCCTTCTCAAAACTGGCTACAGAAAGAAGCCATCGGCTTGCTCGTAAGGTAGGGACACCCTGCGTCTACCCCATTGTCACTCATAATGTCTTTCATCATGCTCCGCTCTCCGAGTCCATCATACCTCAGACAAAACATCCCAAATCTTTATGACTATTGGGGATGAAAACTGTTTCTTGAAAAGGGTGGGATGGCAGTCTACCAGCTCCAGAGACTCTTGTTCATCCAGGGCTATGTGTGACTGATTACTGTGTGAGAATGGGGACAGAAAGGATTGGAAGGAGTTGACATGTGCATGGGTAGTCCTGTCTCGTGCAGTCCTGTGAAGAGAAAGGAAGGGCAGAGCAAGGAAAGGATGAGTCTTTCCATTCTCCCTGCAACCCCAGAGAAGATTACTGGTGTCCAGCAGTCTTATGGCACCCAGTGACTTCAGTGACCTGTTGCTGTTTTAAAAAATGATTTACAGCGTAATTCCTTTTGAGTTTCGGTGAGTCTGAAGGGTCCAAATGAAGCCCAGCATCCCAAGTTAGAAACTACCTCTGAAAACCTTTCTCTACTTTAAAGCCTCGGACAGACACCAACATTTAAGTAAAGTAATACTGAATTATTGGTTTTGTAAGTTTTTAGAGGCCACACAGTATGTTTGAGGCAGGGTCAGAATCAGGCCTGAAGTGTCTGGCTCCCAGTCCCCTGCAGGGAGCTGAGGACCACACTGCTACCTCCTTCATTTTCTCTTCTGCTTTCCTCATGCTCTCTGAAGCAATTGCTGTAGGAAGAGAAAAAACACAAAACACTGGGATAAGTTCAGGGTCTGTTTAAGGAAGTCTGTGCGACTATAATTTAAGACAACTGAAGGATCATTGTTCCTCAGCTCTTGGGAGAGCAATCTTGTTTCAAGGGAGGGAACCGTGGTGGACAACACAGGGGGAGCTGGCAAAGCTCAGAGTGGCTGGAGCTTCTGCCCCAGGCATTTCCCATGCTCTGTGTCAAATGACCCTGACAGTCTCCTAGGTTTTGTGTCCAAATCTCTCCTTCAGGATTTCCAGCCCTTCAGCAGCCTCTCTCTTTAAAATCTCTATTTTACAAGCAGAGAGAAACCACTTGAGATGAGAAATCTATTGAAGAGTGATGTTTTAAATAATGTCTACTGGGCTTAGAAAGCAGCTACAGATGTCACCAGCTGCAGTGCTGTAGATGGGTCTGGGAGCCAGTGAAAGCCATCTCATGCAGAGCCACAGACCCAGTAATTCTTCTTGTAGATTCCCCAGACAGTCCCTCATCCTTTATGCTCTGCTTTGGAACAATTCTGGAGCATTGCAGTTGTGGATCAACATCGTTCCTGACCTGGGTTTTGCTGCCTTAAGGGATCAGGATTCTTTGCTGCTGTGAAATTTAACAGAGTTGGAGACCCTTCTTTGGGAAAAATCAGATAAGTCCCAATTTAAGGCTTGGTTTTCTCACAGACTAGTGCTGCAGTACCAAAAGACATGAGTGAACAGTGAGTTTTCTTGGTGCAAATTTATATGTAAAGGAAGGTAGGGCTGTTTTGGTTTTGTTTTTAAATTTGGTGCTATTTTGCAATGTAGGTATGCAGGTGGCTTATCTTGACTATGGTGATTTGTGGAATTATCTATTGTATAATGCCACTCCTCTAAACACACATCTGAATGTCTAAACACACTTATCTGTGGGGTCTGTTTTAATAGTTTATGACACCATTTCAAATATTTGCTTTGGCATTTGCTTTCAAAGAGCTACAACTTTCTCTTTCAGGGAGAAAGACTAATTTCAATCCAACCTTCATTTGAAATATCTTGGGTTCTGAGACTTCCTCTGGTTCTGAGGCTTGCATGAAAGGCATTTAAATAGAACTGGAATTAAAATGCAGCAACAGCTGAGCTGCATCACATGGGGCTGAGCCGGCAGCTCCCATGGTGGGCTCTGGGCCACCACCCCCAGTCAACGTCCTGAACACTCTGGTTTCTATGAGAATATTCTAATGTTTGTGTGTTGGTTTGGGATGGAAGGAAATGGAGAAACATATTTGGAGGGTTCACCGCTTAGATCTAGCGGTGATGCAGTGCAGGGTCCTCTTCTCCTTTGGGAAAACCTTCTGCTCAGGGATTCTGGACTCTCTGTAACCCTGGATTATTTATTCCTTGAAATCATTTGTTTTGCCAACATGAGTTAAAAATTGTTTTCTTTTCATATACCATGCTTGATACCTTCTAAGCTGCCAGATCTCAAGGCCTTTTACAATGTTAACATGCCATTTGCGGATCATTTTTTCCATGGCAGAAATACTTTTGCTCCCAAAGCAGACTACAGCAGACAGACAGATGCATTAGAGGACTTAGAGGACAGCCCCCCATCTTGACAAGTTACATCTGGCTTTTGTCCTACCATTTATTCACACATGTCCCTCCTTTTCTCTTGGGCAGGTGAAACCATGGGTTCCCTTCTTCTCTAATTTGTTGTATCACAATTTGGAAAATAAAATAGAATGGCACAGAGAAATGTGACCCAGGTGTCTTTATAAATCAAATACCCAACATATTTGGTTTCTCCTTCCTTCATTTTCTCTTAAGTATCTTTTATTCTTACACACAGCACAAATAACTTCCTGTGTGTTTCCTAGGCTGGTCTTGAGTAAGCCCCAGTAATACAGAATATCTGCTCTATTCTGGTGGCAAATTACTTTGTCTGAAGTCTTAGTCAATTAGTACTGAAAGAAATACACAGAATCATTTAATATCATAGAGCTTGTAGTGAGACACTGCTCTCTAGTAACTCCAACGTGGTCAGCACAAGCTGATGTCTGGAGTGAACAGGTTGTGCATGAGGACAGTTGTAGGTGTCTTGTTGGTAAAAGAGACTTTGGCAATGCAGAAGGAAAGATTGAGTATGTTCCTGTTGGAAACGTATTTATTTGGCGCATTGTTCTCATCCCAGTCTCCTTTAATAACAGGCTAAGTCTGAAATAAATTCAAAGCATGAAATAAATGCAAAATAAACAAGTCTGTTATTCACCAATGCCTTTACAAATAACAATTAATAAAGTAATGTGGAGCAATAAATCACAGCCAAAGCCATGATTTAATCTGTCCTTAAACTCATTAAAGTAGAGACAATTTAAAATGACCGTCTCCTAAAAGGAACAGCACTGACAAATCCATTTATGAGGCAGGATTTGAATGGGATTATTAGTTTAATGAACTATTGAACAGTTTCCAAGAGCAAGAATGTGTTTAACAAAGGGGAAAGAAAAGATGATTAGTCTGCAGCCAGCTGAGCTGTTTGCTGGCAGTATGATTTCCTGTAAGTTCATGGCTGCCTGTTTTTTCAAGTAAGAAGAAAGGCTCAGCTATAGCCTGACTTTAAACACAACTAATTATGTCAAGCCCATTAATTATGAAATGGCCACTGCAATTGAGAAGATGGATGAAGGGAGGATGTTTGGGGAGGTGTTTGCCATAGCTCTCTGACTTATGCAAAGAGACAGAGAGGGGTCTAAAGTAATTGTGGGGAATGGGGAATACGAGGAGTTTCCAAGCTGCTCTCCCAGAGATTTTTGACACCTCCTTAGTTTCCAACTTGCCATTGGGGAAGGGAGAGGAAAGGCCCGTTGTGTGCAGAAGGCTGCTGGGATGTAGATGAGTTCTCTCTGAGCTTGGAAGCTCAGATGTGGTGGGGAGGGAAAACCACTGGCTGTGATTCTGGGCCACGTGGCACCAATTTAAACTGGAGCTGGCACTGGGGTGGTGTTTAGTGTGAAGGGGAAACTGGTCATAGTAAAGATGAGCTTCAACACCACCGTTCACTCTGAGATGTGCACAAAAATGATTTCCAGCCATGTTTTAATCCAGGTCCATCCCTGATGTTGCAGTTCCACAAGGGTTTTAGGACTGGAATTTCAAAAGGTTTTTCTGGACCAGCAGCAATTGTAATTTTCTTCACTCTTCGCTTTAGGTTTATCGGAAACATGTGCCTTTAAAAAGAGCTGATGCCCAAAACACAACCAGCGCTGTCAGATGTTTCATGATTCAGGCCCTGATTCTGCCTCTGCCAAGTTCGAGCATAACGTTTTAGTTGACTTGGTTGAAAGGAATAAGCCCTAAGTGGAAGTCAGCAAATCTTTTCTGCCGTGTTCCTGTCTCTGCCACTACTGTAAATCTAGCAAGAGGTATTGATTTCATCAATGTCCCAGAGCGGAGTGCTTTAAATGCAGCAGCTCAGCTTTCACTCCTTATAAAAAAATTGGATTTCTTCACCTCAAGGTTATAGAAAACTCCTCAGTAAGAACCAAGGTGCTACTAAGAGGCAGTGGAAGCTAAAAAGTCCCATTTCTATAGTTTAGGCAACCAGACTGTGTCCTACTGATTGTGTGGGTTGTTTGTGAAAAAGACTTCGTAACTATGGTGATTTAAACACTTAAAAAAGCAGATTTGTGGGATGTGTCACTAACTACACCAACTAAAACTGAACGTACATGTAGCCAAAGAGTAACAACAGAACTCCAGTGCTTGTTAAAAATTGCTGTCTGAAATGGACTGTGCTGCTTGTGGTTGCCCAAATCTCATTGCAGTTGGGCTAGATGATCGTTGTAGGTCCCTCCCAACTGAAATATCCTGGTCTATTGTATTCTAGCCTGTTCTAAATATTCTTTTCCTCACAAGATGGGGAAATGGACGTTCACAGATGCATAGAGGACTCTCCATCTCCAAGGATGTAGCTTTGGGGCATCTCCACTTAGAAATGGTGAAGAAGAACATGGCAGGGGAGAGCATGGTCAAACTTGAGCAAAGCTTTCTTGCCTTCTCCCACCACATTTCTGCCCTGAGTAGGATGTGGGTTTCTGTTCTCTAAGACCTGTTAAAGCTGAGTTTAGAGTGAAGGTACATCCCTTCAGTAAAGGTGTAGCTGGAGCTTCTCTCACTGTGTCCCAGTCCCCTCTTGAGCACACCTCAGCTGCTTCCAGGTCCACGTACTCCACACACATAAACCTTGATATTTATTCCTAGAGCATTAAATACTACAAAGAACAGAAGGAACAGAATTAAGTCAGAAGTTTCCAGCTGCTGCCTTAAGACTCTTGTTCCTAAATTTTCCTTGCGTCTTGATTTATATTGTGAAATGGTTGATCTTGGACTTCTGGCCCAGGCTGGTTTCTCTTGTTATTGGCAGAAAACGTGAAGGCATGGCAAAAGATTATCTGGCGTAGAAGTTAATAGGTTATATAGGTTTTATTTGGAAGTTTTAAGAACTGGACTTGAAGTTTTGATGTATTTCAGAATTTAAGGGGGGAAAAAAAAGATGGAAGAGTCGGTAATGCTGCTTTCCAAATGAAAGTGTTAAGTAGATCCTGGAAATAAGTTACATTTTTAGTTTTTTTTTCAAAAGAAAGTCTTCTGTATGGTTCTTTGCTGGTATATAGGATTTAAACTTAAATGTGCAGGAAGAGGGGAAGATTTTCCCTACCATCACTTACAAAAAAAAGCGTGAAGATCAGAATAAAGGGGGAAAAATAGTATTATTGACAAAGAAACGTATATAACAAAAGATTTTATAGCCCCCCTTTGCTAAAAAAATTAAATATTGTAAACATTATTGGGCTTGAACTTGGCATTAACCTAAGTAGATGGAATCCAAATTCTATACAGTCTTTGCAAGACTTTCCTTCCATTTTTCTGCATTCCCTTTGTGGAACTGAACAATAATCTTGAGTCTTTAAAAAGTTGTTTCCATTGCTCTTTTATTTTCATATTTTTCAGCTAAAATTCAGGTGTCTATGCTGCAGTTGGCTTTGCATGGCTTGGGTCACCTAAACTTGGGCAGGATGTTGTTGTAAGCGTAGAGATTTATTTTGGTGCGAGCTGGTCCCCTTGGTGGCAGCCAGGGAACCTTCTCAGCTTGGTTTTCTCTCCATGGATGTGTGTCTGGAGTTCATGCGTGTGACGTGTCCCAGGAGACCTCTACCTGGGTGCAGGGATGATTCTTGAGCCAAGGCTGCAGTTTTGTACTGGGGAGGTCCCTGATGGGACTTCCCTTCATTGTAGTTTCTTACTCCATCCCCTTATTGATGACATTACTGATAGCTGTGTCTCAGCAGGAGATGAGTTACAGAGATCTGTAATCTTTCAAGGCCGTATCTCTGTATTTGAGATGGCCTGTCCCCAAGGCACCCCAAGGCTGTCTTCTGATCTAAATTAGGGTAGGGAATTCAACCCTTGGCACAGAGATAGAAGAAGTACCATTGAACATTAAATAGGCCCATTTAATGCTGTTTCAATTTCAATCCAAAGGCAATTTAATATGCATTAGAAGTTGAAATCTAATCACCATCTGGAAAAAATAAGTTATTTTCTTTCCATTTTCTAGTAATGTATGAATGAAAATAGTAAACACCTCAATAACTTTGTTTGAAACTATGTAATTGCTCAGTTAAAAGGCTTGTATTTTGATATCATGCATTTTCCTGGTTGATTAAATTAGGTGTCAAGGGTATCTTTAGTTTCAGACCATTCATTCTCTAGGAAAAAATAGCTAAAACATAGAAACAGAGATGAAAATAACTGCTTTAATTTAGGCTTCCTTTCTGTTAACTAAAACAATCAAGAAAAGTGTTCACTTAAGTTGATCTTTCTTGTCTGGGGCCACTCCTGGATACTGGGAGGAGGAGCAGTCAGTGATGCACCTTCTGCTTCTTCCCAGACCTCCCAGTTTCCTTAAGGAGAGCTGCAGTAGAGGACCAGACGCTGAATTCAGGTGCTTGAAAGGCTCACCTTTCTTTGAGCATCTTATGGCAAGGTATTCTGAGTCCCAGGTGCTTGGTCTGGGCTCAGATAAAGACCAGGTCAGAGTCACTAATTAGCACAGATGAGCAATGCTCAGTAATGCTCCCAGGATTTGCTCGGGAGGGACCTCTGCGCCAGCTCCCACCACTGATATTCCTGGGGATGGAGGTGGGGGGATGCTCCAGAGGCCACAGAAAGTAAAGGGTCTCTGGCAGGAATGTGAGAGATGCCTGGGGCTTTGGTGAGATCAGCGAAACATGTTTCTGTTGCCACCACTGGATTTCTGAGTGGAGTATTTCAGGTATTGCTGAGAGCCTCAGGAAAGCGATCCATAGCTCAGCTCTGCAAACAGCTTAAGGATGTCTGAATTCTGAAGGCTTTAGTGCATGTGATATTACCCAGCAGAAGAGTGCGAGCAGTTTTAAGGTGTGTGACTTCTACTGGAAAGTTGGCATCTCTGCACCTTTAAAACCAAATTATTAAAACCAAAAATAATTGAAATCAATGGGATTTGAATGTTTTCCTAAAAGCTTCAACAGATGCAGGGCTGCTTTGCAGAACATGAGGGTGATGTTTCAGGTGGGAGAGGTTGGGCACCTCCTTTGCAGGACGGAGTCAATATCCTTACATTAAAGAGGGGGTTGCCAGGGTTAGGGGCTTCTCTGCTTTCTCTTTTGCAAATTACTTATCAACCTGTATCCATTGCATGAACACTGGGGAAGTAACAGTGAACGTACAGATAGCAGAGTCCTAGGCTCCTAAAACTGATCAATCACTGAAATAAATACTTGCAGTACATTTGAGGGATCTGGTAAGTCAAGAATGAGGAGGATACAAATATGCTCCCCTTTAGGCCACGAATCCTAAAGTCAGCATTGTTTCAGATCTGTTCTCATGCCATGACACAATCCCAAATCCCTCTGGGCAGGGAGATGCAAGACCAAAAACCACTATCATATTTGGCAGTAATTATTGTCCCCCTGGTGATCTCCACCGAGGCCAAGGGTGACTGATGCCTGCAGTGGTGCTCCCCATTATTGTCAGAGATGATTCCTGGGGCCCAACAAAGAATCAGGCCAAGATCAAAACCAAAAAACATCTTGAATTACAGGAAGAATTTCCAACTCAGACGGAGAGGTAGGATCATCGTCCCTGGAAAAGCCACATGCTTAAAAGTCAGATAAGACTAGAGAATGTAGTGGGGATATTCATACACGTTCATTTTACTTGACTCTCTGCACAAACATGAATTTCATGATAAGAGGAGGGCTGCACGGGGTGTGGGAGGGGACAGATAATCTAAAAAGAAACTTCTATGTCTCTTCCCTGAAACAGCCTCTTCTGTGGATAGGAGACAGCCCTCCTTTTTGAAGTAGCAAATCAGAAATCTTCACTGGCCTGGCAATAACTAAATTGTCACTGAGTTGGTGAATTTACAGCAAAGGGTAACTCTGAATGGTTTGGGGAAATCTAGAGCAGCATTTGGGCTGGTGGCCGTTCCTAATGCTGAACGAGTAGAGTGCATTGAGAAGTGCCTAAATCTGTTTCTGGATGTTTTGATTTCCCCATGAAGATTTTTAAGCTGAAACTTGAAGATAGAAAACATTTGAAAATAAGGGATAGGGAAGGTAGTGACTATAAGCATGTTAAGGTGTTTCCATCCATTCCATGTCAATTGTCAGAATTGCTGCACCCCAAATGGGATGTGCATGTGTGTGGAGCAGAAGAGAAATTTTCATGTCTCTCAAGATACTCAGAGAATACAAAGAGAAGAACATAAGAAAAAATGAGATTGGGAAGCTTAATAGACTCCTAAAATTAGGATATTGTGCTCAAGCAGAAAAGGGGGAAACAGTTCCCCTGGACCTGCTAGCCACGCTTCTTCTCATCTAGCCCAGGATGTGGTTTCCTGCTGTTGTGGATTCCTCCCACATATTTTGAGGAACAGTATCAAGGATGAAGTCTCTTATCTCTCGATCATTAGGTTTGTCACTGGATGGTTAAACTGTGGTGCTTCTCATCCCGAAATCACCAGGTGTTGATCCCCTGTGCCGGTGGGAAAGTTGATGCTCACCCTTTCATAAAACCGTGGGCTCCAGCCCTACTACGAGCTCACAGAGTTGTACTTTGGCAGGGCAGCAGAGTGGTTTTTACTGAGTGTTTTGTTTGAAACACTTAGAGAAAAAGGAATTTGTGCTTGGTCACTTGCCTAACTTACATCTGGGATCTGGTAAAAGTACAAGCCATACTTTTATTAACAAAGTCTTAGTTTGCAGGGGAAAAAAAATGAAGCGGTTTGAATTTCTGAGAGCACCTACTCTGTGATCTTCACTAAAGAGACCTGCAAGAGATATAAAGTGTTGGCATCTCTGTCCTTGCCAAGGGACTCAAACTGGGCCAGAGAACCATTATTTGTGCAGCCAGACCCTCTGAGCTCAGTCTCCTCTTCCCATTGAACAGAGAATATCTTGGAAAGTAGCGCTCAGGAGACAGTCACGGCACTGAGGACCTCTCTTCACCCAGCTGGAAGAAGCTTTGGGCTGTATCAAGGAGGGAAATAACAAATGATTCTGATAAATATGGAAGTGGGTCCCCATGCTCAGGCAGCAGATACCCAACCCCAACTTCTCCAGAAAGCAATGAGCTGGGAGAAGGATTTGCTGACCATGCAGCCAAGCAGACTAGTTGCAGGGTCACAGCTCAGGGAGTCTCAGTCGCTGGTCAAGGGGCTCCATTTGGTGAGAAGAGCAGGAAATTGGCCCAAAGTAATGAACTGTAGTGAATTCTTCCTGAATTATTATGTTGAATCCCCCTGGACGAGGCCAGCGAGAAGGAGAACATGTGAGAAGCCAGGGGAGCAATCCCTGTGCAGAGCAGAGCATCTCGGAGAATTGCCCCAGCCCTGGCAAGCCACCAATTTTCATTCACTTCTGTCTTCCTCTAATTTAAGGAATGGAAACGCCACTTCTGGCCGGTGACAACTGAGGTACACTGATTGCTCCTGACAGGGGAGACAAATCCTGGGCTGCTGCTCCTGCTGTCTGGAAAGCACACGCTACGTGGAGCCAGGGGTTCATTAGCTGTGGGTCTCGCTGGATGCCAGGAGAAGGGCTCCTTGCAGGACACATTTATTACACAAATCAGCCTTTTAGTGACCATGCAGAGCTTTCTGGAGAAGGTTTGGAGAGTTCATTCTGGCTGGGTATTCTTTCTCCCATGGCTGGAGGAGTGGACAAAGACCTGCGTGTGAGGACATAGCTGTGGGTGAGCAGGAAGCTCAGGGCTACTCAACTTGGTTTTTGGCTACCATCTGTGTCTGCAAAGCATTCTCAGCCTGGACTTCACACGCTGTGCTGTCTGCCCTCTCCTATCTTTAACAATGAGTACAATTCTGCTGAGGTCACACTAGGCATCTGACAATAATTGGCAGGACCTTTTCTGCTGCTTGCTCAGCTTGTAGGCAACAATTCAGTGCTTCGGGCTGCCTTTCCCAGGCCTCTAACGGGAACAGGCTGCCACAGAAACAGCCAGATGCCACTTGTGTTCTGTCCCCACGGTGGGCTGGCACCCCCAGCCCGTGGGCAGTCTTGTGGTATGGACCATCTCCCAGTCCTTGCTCATGCCTCCGACTCCGTTGTGGATCTGGGAGAAAGGCTCCTCTCCCTCACAGCCCTGCATTTTCTCATCATGTAGCCACAGCTCTGCTCCAGTGGTTTTCTTTCTTGGCATCTCCCAGTTCCCAGATGGAGCCACTGCCAGCAGGCAGCATTTGGTGCCATCAATTGAAATTCAGGCTTACTTTGTCCCTGCTTATCTTTATAATCCTATTGTTTATTTAAAGCGGACAAAGAAGATGCTCATGGCCAGTGTTGCTTTTCCCTTCTGTCCTTTCTTAGCATCACCCTTTTGACCATGTTTACATTGGTTAAAATAGTTCTCTGTAGCAGCTGAGCACCTCCAGCCTTTTCCTGGGCTGCACAGAAGGTGATAAGGAAGATCTGCCTCGTATTGGCAGGTCTATTTTTGCATCAGCTGAACCATGGGGGTGGCCCAGCAGTGCCAGAAAGGTCTGGTACAAACATGTCAGCTCTTATCTCCCAAAGGAAAAAGTCACATGGGCCTTAGCACCATCTCACCAGTGCAACTGTGTCTCCCCAGAAAGGGGTCCTGTCTGGATTGAACCCTCTCGCTACTTCTGGGTAGCAAGGAGGCAAAGCTGGGAGGGAGTAGGGTAAAAAAAACAACCACCTCTTGATTCTTAATTTAGGACTGATTCTTTTGAATTTTCTTGATAGTCCTCAAACCTCTGTGGATTTTCATTATCAGAATGGTGTGAGCAAGTTTATTGAATTTAAATGCTTTTTCCTCTAAGCTTGACCTTCCCATTCTTAGCGCTTCACCACAAACAATGGCTCCAGTTTTCTGTTTAACGACTAGATGACATGTCTTTTATCCACACCTTCTTCCTGATGAGAACGTGGGTTCCCAGCTTGTGTTTCCCAGGATGGATATAACTGCTACAAATTTTAAAAAGCAATTTTGTCACAACTTTGCTGAAGATGTTATTTTTTTTTCTCTTACAAAACAGCATTCTCCTTATTGAGTTCTTGCTTTGGAATCTAATTTCCTTCTCGCTCTAGGTCATTTCTGTGACACCATTAACTTCAGCCCATTCAAGATGAATTCTCCCCCATGTTTTGTTTTGAAACTCTGCTAATTTTTAGCATATGTTTATAAAGGTTCAGTTTTGGAGGAACAATTGGGATCTTGCAGTTTAGCCTGCCCTGTCACAGGGTGCCCAGGACCTCTCCCAGGATCTCTGCACAGAGCTTGGAGAGGAGTCTTGGCTGACTGTCTTTTAGAACGAGGTGGTACTTTCCACCACAGTTAAAAATAACCTACTTCTTCATCAATTTCATTCAGCTTCCACTTTCTTCCATCTTAGTCTACGGGATTGATGTCGGATACCTCTACCTTTGCTGATTTTGACAAAAATCCCTCTTAATCTTTTGTCTGATAAAAGTCTATAATAATGCTCTTTAATCTTCAACAAGGCTTGATGTAGCCTGGAGCCAGGGTGTATTAAGGACAATGGCTGTTCACATCCGTGTGTTGAAAAGTGGGGACCAGTGGACAAATTCAGGTGGAAGCCAAACTGCAATATTGGATGTCTGGCTATGGGTTGCCTACACATTGCATGGAGAGTCCTATATCAAAAAATAGATCATCCGTCCATCCATTCATCCCACACACTGGGAACCTGACGCCTGAATCTTATGCTTTACAGGCCCTCCATCTGCTCATAGGGAACTTATCTTCCCAGTTAATGCCAACCACAGACATATGTCTACTTCTAACTGGAGATTTACATGTGGATAGTAGTGGCAGTACCAGCTAGCTTTGGGTTTTATCCAGCCTAATGCAATGAGGAACGGCAACCCAAGATGTTCCCCCATCTGCAGGGAACCTTAATCCATACCAGCAGAAACAGCTCTGCATTCAAGGTCTCCTTTTAACTTCTAAGCACAGGAGAAGCAACAGATGCCCAAGCCTTGTGGAAAACATAGGCTCTTTTGAAATCAAAATACAGATTTACTCTCCACCTCCAACCATAGCACCAAATTATTTTAGCAGAACCCTGGATTCTGTGTTTGCAGGGCTGGTGAAGGAAGCTCCACACAGCACTGGGCAAACAGGTCATGGAAAAGTAGTCGCCATGGTTTCTACACTGGTCGTTGTGTCTGGGAAAAAATTAGAATTGGGAAGCAGAGCAACACCCTTCATTGCACAGAGAGTCATCCAACATGTTCTGTGGTCCTCAGGGATCTTCTAGTCACCATGAAGAGTAGAAGCTTGTCTTTTATCCACACCTTCTTCCTGATGAGAACGTGGGTTCCCAGCTTGTGTTTCCCAGGATGGATATAACTGCTACAAATTTTAAAAAGCAATTTTGTCACAACTTTGCTGAAGATGTTATTTTTTTTTCTCTTACAAAACAGCATTCTCCTTATTGAGTTCTTGCTTTGGAATCTAATTTCCTTCTCGCTCTAGGTCATTTCTGTGACACCATTAACTTCAGCCCATTCAAGATGAATTCTCCCCCATGTTTTGTTTTGAAACTCTGCTAATTTTTAGCATATGTTTATAAAGGTTCAGTTTTGGAGGAACAATTGGGATCTTGCAGTTTAGCCTGCCCTGTCACAGGGTGCCCAGGACCTCTCCCAGGATCTCTGCACAGAGCTTGGAGAGGAGTCTTGGCTGACTGTCTTTTAGAACGAGGTGGTACTTTCCACCACAGTTAAAAATAACCTACTTCTTCATCAATTTCATTCAGCTTCCACTTTCTTCCATCTTAGTCTACGGGATTGATGTCAGATACCTCTACCTTTGCTGATTTTGACAAAAATCCCTCTTAATCTTTTGTCTGATAAAAGTCTATAATAATGCTCTTTAATCTTCAACAAGGCTTGATGTAGCCTGGAGCCAGGGTGTATTAAGGACAATGGCTGTTCACATCCGTGTGTTGAAAAGTGGGGACCAGTGGACAAATTCAGGTGGAAGCCAAACTGCAATATTGGATGCCTGGCTATGGGTTGCCTACACATTGCATGGAGAGTCCTATATCAAAAAATAGATCATCCGTCCATCCATTCATCCCACACACTGGGAACCTGAAGCCTGAATCTTACGCTTTACAGGCCCTCCATCTGCTCATAGGGAACTTATCTTCCCAGTTAATGCCAACCACAGACATATGTCTACTTCTAACTGGAGATTTACATGTGGATAGTAGTGGCAGTACCAGCTAGCTTTGGGTTTTATCCAGCCTAATGCAATGAGGAACGGCAACCCAAGATGTTCCCCCATCTGCAGGGAACCTTAATCCATACCAGCAGAAACAGCTCTGCATTCAAGGTCTCCTTTTAACTTCTAAGCACAGGAGAAGCAACAGATGCCCAAGCCTTGTGGAAAACATAGGCTCTTTCGAAATCAAAATACAGATTTACTCTCCACCTCCAACCATAGCACCAAATTATTTTAGCAGAACCCTGGATTCTGTGTTTGCAGGGCTGGTGAAGGAAGCTCCACACAGCACTGGGCAAACAGGTCATGGAAAAGTAGTCGCCATGGTTTCTACACTGGTCGTTGTGTCTGGGAAAAAATTAGAATTGGGAAGCAGAGCAACACCCTTCATTGCACAGAGAGTCATCCAACATGTTCTGTGGTCCTCAGGGATCTTCTAGTCACCATGAAGAGTAGAAGCTAAGATTGCTTTTACAGGGGAACATCATTGCTCAAGAGAGAGGTTCCTTAGAGTCTGCTCTCAGTCCAGCTCAGTGTTTTTTGTCATTAATACAAATACTGCCCAGTTCCTTTTTCCATGGGAAGGCATCCTACTGCTTCCTCGTTGGAAAGGTGCACCTGTGGGTATCTGCTGCACATCTGTGGTGTGTGTCTGCTGCACATCTTCAGCGTGTGTCTGCAAGTGTGCTGCACTTGTGGTGTCTCCCTGCTCTGTGTCTGCAGTGCCTCTGCCCTGTGTTTGCTGGATGTGGCTGCTGTACGTACGCTGTGTTTCTGTTACATCTGCTCTGCATCCCCTGTCTGTCTTTTCCGTGTTTGTGGTGTGTTTTCTGCACACGTGTTGTACGTGTGCTTCATCTCTGCTGCATGTCTTCGGTGTATCTTCTGTGCATCTCCTGAGATCATGCTGAAGGTGGGAGACTCATGTAGTACGGGGTAGGGGATTTGGGATGTTCTGGGATCCACCAGTCTCTCCCAGCCAGAAAAGGAATCTGTTGCCCTAAAACACTACAGGTTTTTGCCAAAATCCAGACTGGAATCTGGTATCTGGGTCTCATAAGGTGCCACTGAGCCTGGTTGTCATTCCCAGGGTGCCCAGCCATCCCAGCACCCTGTGGGTATGGTCCCATGGCGTGACTTCGTGTCAGGAGAGACCTGGCTGTGCCTCAGTCCTTCACTCCTCCGCATAGCCCCAAGAGGGTCACTGTAAGATCAGAGCCCCACAGTATTCTGCACAGGTCAGTTATTAAAATAACATATGGTGGCTCCTTTTGGTGGGAATTAAGCATGGCTGGTTCAAACTCATGATGAGGGAATGGAGTTTGGCAGAGAAATGTCACACAAGGAGGTACTCGGCTGCTCTCCTGCAGCAATGATACATGCTGAATTTATCCAATGGCACAGAAACAGAGGGAAAAACATTGCTTTTTAATTTTCAGACCCAACGTCTGTGGCTCGAGGTTCCATTCCTACTGCTGCCCCGGCTGGAAAACGCTGCCTGGAGGGAACCAGTGCATTGTCCGTGAGTATCCACTTTCCTCTTAAGGGCACCAAGGGACCTCATCACCGTGTGGGAAGGAATTCATATCTCACACTTCAGCAGATCATGGAATATTTCATAATCCACTGGGGCAGGAGCAGTGATTGCTGAGAGTTCTCATCTCTGTTAGTCTCGATTAAAGCAGGGTGGTGGCAATTGGTCCCATTTAGTGCACGGTCTTTTATCTTCTGCCAAATTGCCACTGTGTTCCTTGTTGCTTGATGGTTTGTGTGCCCACTTCAGAAGATTAGACTCAAAGGAAAGCTGTTGGTGACTCCTGAGAAAGTTGTTTTAGAGCTGCTTGTTTAGATGAAATAATGTAGTTAGTTGCTAGAACCAACAGCTAGATGCTGACATTGCAAACACGATGTCATGAGACAGTGTCCACAAGCAGGAATTTACATCTTTCTTTAAGTGGCCATTGAAAGCAGGATGCTGATTTAGATAAATCACATCTCTGTTTTGCCATCCTCCAAAAGCTTTCCCATGTGGAGTAGGCCATTACTGAACTCTCAAGTGCTGATATATACACCTATAAAATCCATTAAGGGGCCTATGTTTTGCATTTCTGTAGGTTAAAGGCATGAGCTGAGGGAGAGGAGGGGGATCCCTTTGGAGGATGTTCCCATTGGAAGTGAAAGTCAGCTCAGGAGTAAATAAATGAGATTCTCACTCGAGACAATAGGGGTAATTACACCTGCATTTGGTCATGCATCAAACTGAAAAACAGTTAATACATGGTGTCCTGGAGATATTAACCATAACCTGGACATACAGAACAGGAGGCAACACTAGGGCAGGCTTGTATCTCCCAGTATTTTAGCTTTTTGGATAAACGTTCCGCATTAGAGCACACTTGGAATGGTATGTGAATGTCCTTTTCCAAAACTTCCTAAAAACAGTTGATACGGGGAGGTTTCAAGTTGAGGAAAACAACAAGTCCTCTCCTTTCCCGAGGAGTACAGAATCACAGGCTGGAAGAGACCTCTGGAGATCATCTCCTCCAACCTCCTGCCAGAGCAGGTCCACCCAAAGCAGGTCCCACAGGAACGTGTCCAGGCGGGTTTGAATGTCTCCAGAGAAGGAGACTCCACCACCTCTCTGGGCAGCCTCTTCCGGGGCTCTGCCACCCTCACAGGAAAGAAGTTCCTCCTCATGTTTAGATGGAACTTCTTATGGTCAAGTTTGTACCTGTTACCTCTTGTCCTGTCCCTGGGCACCACTGAAAAAAGCCTGGCCCCATCCTCCTGACACCCCCCCTTTTAAGTATTTATAGGTGTTGATCAGATCCCCCCTCAGTCTTCTCTTTTCCAGACTAAAAAGACCCAACTCCCTCAGCCTTTCCTCATCAGAGAGATGCTCCAGGCCCCTCATCATCTTTGTGTCCCTCTGCTGTCCCCTCTCCAGCAGTTCCCTGTCCTTCTGGAACTGGGGAGCCCAGAACTGGTCCCAGTGCTCCAGATGGGGCCTCCCCAGGGCAGAGCAGAGGGGGAGGGTGACCAGCAGAGACAGGCAAACTCAAAAAATCCTTCTCACCAACACACAGACAGCGGATGCCCCACCAAGGAGACAAGGCTTGAGTTGAATGCTGGCTGCAGCGAAGGGTTAAGGAGCTTGCAGCCAAAGAGCTGCTCAGTGGCATGCGGGGTTAGCGACATTCGGGGTTGTCTGCTGACTTTTCTCATAACTGTAAAACATGCCATCTGGGCTGGAGGTCCTCGGGGGACTCTGTTGTAATTGTATTTATAAAACACACAGAGATGAGATACTTTCATGGGGCTCTAATAAAAATCTGTGCTTACACAGGTGGAACAATACTGCCAGCTATGCTCTTGGCTCCCATGGCACAGGAAGGGGAAGAGATTAGCAGGGGTCCCAGGCAAGAAAGGATGGAGGTTGAGATGAAGGCATCCTGCTGAGGCATCTCTGGCTGACTCAGGCTCAGCCCCTCATTCAGCAGGAGACACATCTCAGTAAGAGCCGGTTCCCTCAATGCCAGACCATGGACTGCGAAATGCTTCGTGGAAACACACTCATTTTTAAGGGAAAGAACAACCTGGCTCTATGAGAATGTCACTTGTCTCTGCTGAGAAACATTTTCAGCAAGCAAAAGTAATGAAATGTGCCTTCCCCGTCCTCTGCTGCTGAAAAAGGGATGTGGTAGCCAGACCAGCCAGTCTGTGATAGAAGGAAGGTGCCTCCAGGAACTCCCTGTGAACACGTGGGTCCTTCCCACTGTTCCACTTCCCACGCCAGGGTCCTCAAGAGGTGCCCCAGCTTCCTCCCCAGGTTATTATTCTGAAAAGAGATGAATTCACACCCTTTTGGCAGCCAAAACCACATCTGTGAGCAAGTTCACAGAGTAGCGCATTGTGCTAATCACTGTGTCCTTCTCTTCCTCCAGCAATTTGCAGGAATTCTTGTGGTGATGGATTTTGTTCACGGCCAAACATGTGTACGTGCTCCAATGGACAACTTTCTCCCAACTGTGGCTCAGCTGGAGGTAAGAGAACATTGCTGGTGATTCTTCTCCCTCTGGAGTGCTCTTTTAAAAATTTCCCAATCACAATGAAAGGAAATCTCTGAAATATTTTGGGTTTTGGCAGCCAGGTATCTGAAATAGGCAGTAGTCACAAAATCTTTAATTTCTTGTTGAGCTTTGACTAAACATTCTCACTGCCCCTGATACCTGGAGAAAACTGGCAACCTCCTTGTAATTTCTGCTACTTTGGTAGGAGAAATCCTGCAGGGTGCAGCTCTGAAACCACATCTCACAGCAGCAAACAGCGACGCTGCTGCCAAAGAGCCCATACGCCCCTGGCTCTTCTTTGAAGTGGAATTAAATCTGTCTCTGCTTTTGTTAACCAAATTCTTTTTTTTTTCCAATGGAAAAATTATTAAGTTTTTCTTAGGGTGTGTTTGGATTTGGGTGTCAATGAGAACTGCCCAGCATTTTTAGCAAACTCCAGTGACGCGATGGAATTACTCACAGGCAGAACTGGGAATCCAGAAGCTACATTGCCGCTTTTTCTCCTTTGTTTTCCCATCTCAGACCTTCAGAACCAAAATCTGAAAAGCTCTGGGAAGAGGGACTGGGTGTCTGAGGTTTCTGAAAAGCAGACTATGGGGGACTCAGCAGCGTGACAGTGACACATCCAGAAAGCAATTCGCATATCCCTCTGATAATTCCTGCAGGACGGATTCTAGACCAGATCCTGGTTGCAACTATCCCATTACCCTGCAGCACAGAAATCCCTCCTCTGGCTTGAGGCTAAATCCCAATAGTTCGTGGTCTTGTGTAGTCTCTGGATGGGATATTTGCTCCTCTCTGCCCCCTTTTTACTGAGTTCTAGTCCCAGAAAGAACCTGGGATTTGTGGTAGATGCCAGGTTGGATATGAGTCAATAGTCGCGTAACAAAGGTCCATGGCCACAAGTTGCCACCTGGGATGTTCAAACTTGGGATCTTCAGGCATGAAGAAAGTTTTCTTATGCTGGAGGGTGTTGCAGTGCTAGGACAGGGAACCAGAGCTGGGGGGGATCACTCTCCTTGGGGTTTTGAAGACTTAGCTGACAAAGTCATTGCCTGCCTGGTCTGCAGGGAGGCTGGATAGAGATGTCCAGCAAGCCCTTCTTCTACCCACACTCCTGGAAGCCAGCAGAGACCCACCTGGGTCAGTGCAGGTCTCCCCAAAAGGGCTTCAGTTGCCTCTAGGGTGGGAACAGTGTGTGAGTGGGGACTGGTCTGCGTTCTGCATCTCCAAATGTGGACAAGGAGAGTGGGTGACTATTTGCACCTGACTATCTACACAGTCCACCCACACCCCTTTGAGTCCACATTACTCAAACACATCAGCTGAAAAAAATCCTGCAAACAAAGATACAGAGCTGTGGGACAGTATTTTTTTGCTTGTGCCCTATGTAAAATGCAGAAATTAATGGGAGTTTGTAGAGTCTTCTAAGGTCTCAGATGGCCATTGCTAGAGACAACCCAGAAATTTATTTTCCATTATTGCCCATCTGTAGGGAAGCTATTGTTAATAAAGTGACTTGCAGGCATCTGATTGAGGGCCAGAGAACCAGCCCCCCCAAACCTCAAAACCGCACTCAGGGTGTGACTGAAGGAAGGAAATTCCCAGAATCTGAATCCAAAGTGCCACGTTGTGCTCCAGCCCCGCAGATGTACCCAGGGCCAGGTCCTGTGTCCTCGCAGCCCCTTCCCAGTGTTTTGCTGGGAGGAAGGTGCCGGAGACAGGAGAGTTTGTGGAGTGAGGGTCCATGTGTTAGCAATCAGGGAGGAATGCGAGGAATGCTGTAAGCAGTATATACATTTGGGCACAGACCTGGCATTCCCCTGAGCCTGGGGTGGATTTCAGCATGTGCTGGGGTTGGAGGGGGTGGGGTGGGGGGGGATTGGTTTCTCTGCAGGGGCTTCATCAAATCTGGCATTCATTGTGGGGATGTTTGGATCTGCATTTATCATGAATGCTTCAGGGAGGTAAAGCAGACAAATTGTGCATTCCAGAGGCAATAAAAGCCACTCTGCCTCTCTCTGTCATAACAAAAAGCTTGGTTTCCTACTTTGGGGAGTAAAGATATTTTAGGAGTAATTTGCAAGTGACTGTTTAGATAGTAGTAGCCAGTGAGCAGCCTGAAAACCTGCCTGCAAACTCCACTGCTGATGGCTGGCAGAGCAGCTGCAGCCACTGATCCTTTAAAATAAATTGTAGAACTAATCCAATCCACTCCAATCACAGGAAAAGTTAACTAGGGTGGTGGGCTGTCATTCTCTTTTTTTTCCTAGAACTTTGGTCTCTGCTACCCTGGAAAATCCTGACAAAGAGTAATAGGCCTTTAAATTCTTGGTTGAAAGATGTTCTTCTGCACTCCAAATCTGCAAGGGGGTTCTGATGGTGCCAGACTTGGAGATTAAGTCGGATGGTGATGGGACCTCAGGGCCTTTGGGATCATGACAGTGTGCAGGAATTGCCTTTGCCAACTAGTTGGAAATGATCTGGATGAGCATCGGGGCTCCTACTTATGTCCAGACCTTGACCTCCCGAACTGTCTCAGCTTCTCTAAACCTTGCTGTGTGTAGGGAAGAGCTCTGAGGGATGGTCAACTCTGACAGACAGACACTTCCTCACTACCTCTGTCTCTGGGCAGCCCTCCCAGATTCTCTGTATGTAATTGCTTTCCCAGGGCTGATTAATTGTAGCGAGGGGTGCAGGGTAAGCATGTGCTGGAAACTGCTTTTTCCCAGAGAGACGGGTCTCACGTCTGACAATCTGGGCAATGCTTTGAAGCCTCTAGCTTAGTTTCCTTAATGATTAAGCTTTCATCTAAATTTGGCCTGATCTCTGGCCGTAGAGCAATAGGAAGAGCCGTAGACATCATGACTAATTCGAACCACACTAGCAATGCATGGATTAAATGTACAGCACATGTGCCGAGTGTTTTGAATGCGAAGCTCTGAGACTTCCCATTCCACTCCTCCTTCCTTCCAGGCTTCCTAAGAACAAGGCGTCAACCACATAATTATCCCTTTTGGACACTTTTTAGTCCTACTACCTTTTGGACAGACATTTCACTTGTGCTGGCCCCAACTCTTCCCTGCTTGGAGCTGACGTTGTGTGCGTGAAGAAGACACCAGCCACAGCTGAGCATCCACTCACACATGGACCTTCCAGCCCCTCCTTCTTCAGGCTGCCAAGTCACGGCCCCTCCTATCCCTGGCAGACACCAACTGTGGTGTTCATGCTGAAAAAGAGTTTTTACATAACTCTCTATAACCTCAGGCACTTGCAGTTTGAGTTGTCACATCTCACAAAGGAGGAATGAGTTGTTCCGGGCCCTTCAGTAAAGAATGAAAGCTGTTTGACCTGTATTTGTAACTCAGTGTTTAGCAGAAAACCTCCCCTTTTGGGCTCTTAACACCACTTTCCTTCAATACTGAATAGTGATGAAACGGTTAAAACCGAGGCTGGCTTTGGGTCTACATCAGTATAAAACTTCCCGACTCTTATTTATTGCTATTGTTTTCCTACAGTGCATTAGTCACATTCAGTGTGTCTTAATCTAGCGTGAAAGCTGAACTCTGACATGGAATGAAGATGATGTCTGCTTTTCTTTTCAAATGTCTTCCAAAAACCCCTCTCCTATTAAAAGAATCTCACCAATAAGACCACGTAGTAATCATAAAAGGAAGAGAAATACCTTTAAAATTGATGTTTTTCCTCCACTAAAGAAATTATATCCCCAAAACATCTCATAGGTCTTTTAATATCCTTTTAATATGAAGGAGCTTTAAAGATTAGACAGCCCAGAATATGAAAAAGCATATTTTGAAAATGGAGCGATACGGAGAGTAATATTTCCCTGCTCTTCTCCACAGTCCAAACCTGCAACGTGAGATGCATGAATGGTGGGAGCTGCAACGAGGAGTCCTGCCTCTGCCAGAAGGGCTACACTGGGACGTACTGTGGGCAGCGTAAGTACCTCCAGCACTTGCAGAACACAATGGGGAGCCCAGTTCACACAGCTGCAGGACAAGAGAGGTCACCCTGATGTGCTCTTTGATGCCATCGCTACATCCTCTTCTCCACTGGAATCTCAGCCCACTCTCAATGGGGGATAGAGAGATATAGATACACTAGATACAATTTCTCTGTTAAAAAAAATAATATATGTTAGGTGCTACTTCTCTGTAAATAGTTTTAGATGAACATATTCTGTGGGATTTTTTTTTTTTGTGGAAAAACTTCATTTTAGCTCAAATGAAGTCATCTTTCAATTAGACGAAGAAAAACTTAAAAAAAAACCCAACACTTTTTGATTATAAATTATGGCAGGTTACTTGGGTGAGTGTGTTGTCAATTTTAGTTCTGTTTATTTGACAATGCTGATTTTCTATAGGGAAACCTCAACATAGTCATTGAAAGAAAGTTCATAATGTTTTATGATTTGGTTTTCTCTTTTGTCAGAGCACTTATACCTTTGATAAGGAGAAATTGAATTTCCCCCCCTAGTTTCCCATGAAAGATATTTGGCAGTTTTAAATCATTGCTTACACACACTGTTGAATTAACAACCAAACAAGTTAGGTGCTATCTTTAAGAAGTGTCTAGTAAGCAAGTATGCACCATAGTTTTGAAAGAATCTCTGATAAAATGGAACTTTCCAGGTGAATTTCAAATCCCTGTATCGATGTCAGAACCACTAAAGTTCACAGCGAAGTCTATGAGAATTTTTTTAAAGATGGGCAAAACACCACATTTCCCTAGAACTTCTCCTCAGCCTTGACTGATTCGCTTTTGCTGAAACTTTCCAAAAAGTTCAACTACAGGCAGACACACCAGATGGAAAATTTCATTCTGAACAGTTAAAGCTTGGGAAAATTATAAGTAACAGCAAACCAGGGCTTATAATGGAACGCGCTAGGCAACCTTAATTATGTGCTGCTACCAGCTCCACCTATAATATCCTCAGTAGAGTTTTCATAACGGTTCAGATATTGGCAAGACATCACTGAGAGGGTGGGGAACAATGGAGAGTCCCACTGGCAGCATCCCAACAGAGCAGAGCTCGGCTTCCTCGGCTCTGAGATGGGTGTAGCCTTTGCAGGCTGTGAAATGCAGAGGTACCCGACCTGTCCACACTTCAGAGCTTGGCCCTGCACCAGCGAGGGCCACACAGAGCTGTGGTACAACATCACTGTGGACCTCACCTTTTGTGTGATTATATTCGTCTCATAGAATCACAGAATGGTTTGGATTTGAAGGGACCCTAAAGATCATCAAGTTCCAACCCCCTGCCCTGGGCAGGGACACCTCCCACCAGACCACGTTGCTCCAAGCCCCCTCCAACCTGCCCTTGAACCCCTCCAGGGATGGAGCAGCCACAGCTTCTCTGGGCAACCTGGGCCAGGCTCTCACCACCCTCACAGCAAAGAACTTCTTCCCCACATCTCAGCTCCATCTCCCCTCTTTCATCTACAGTGTGTTGGGCAACTGAGTAGGTTGGAGAGTGAAGCTCTCTATAGGACCTTCAGGAAGTGTCATAACAGAACTCCTCTCATTAGTCATTACTGCTGCTGAGATTATAATAGGTCAGTGGCATGTGTCATGACCAGCAATTGCTTGTCACATGCAGAACTGTTCCTACAACCTGTTTAATTAGCTTAGCCTCAGCCCAGGACCTAATCAGACACCTACACCTTTGACTTCAGTCCTGTTGACTGCGGGTTTTCAACTGAGGCCCAGTTTTAAGTCAATGAATCCTTGTGTGCTGATCAGACCGGTTCTTCTCTGCTCTGGGTGCGTGGGATTAAATGGCAAACAAGCCTCCTCTCCTCACGTTTCACTGTTGTCATACGTTAAACATTTGCCTTTATGCAGTTTCTCATTTGTTCATCTTGACCTTGACATTTAAATCCCAGTGCTGACTTGAATGAACTGAGATTCCAGAGCGCAGGAAATCCTCTCAAATGAAATAAGAGTTTATAGCCTTTTTTATAAATGGCTTCATTCATAAACAGGAAGTCATTTTCCAGGAAAAAAAAAAATCAGACTTTTCTGTGTAAGTTCCCTACATGCAGGAGATTCTTGATGGGTGAACAACACAAAGTAGGTGATATTCCAAGTCCTGCCAACACCACACGTCTCACACGGCGGTTTCACTCCAAGCAGAAATCACTGATTTCTCTTTCTGTTCCAAAACAGCTGTCTGTGAAAACGGCTGTCAGAACGGAGGCCGGTGCATCGGACCAAACCGCTGCGCGTGTGTCTACGGATTCACGGGTCCCCAGTGTGAGAGAGGTAAGGGACACGTTTCCATTATATTGTAACTGACACAGCATGGGATCAAGAGTTGTATAGTTGAGCGTGTGTATGAAGAATATTCAATTTTATGTGAATTTCTGCTTGATTCCTCGGCCTGATGACGCAGCCCATATTGACAGCCTGGTGCCCAAAGCACTCCCTGGGTATTACATCTGCAGGATGTGCAGTGCCTGCTGACTGCACCGCTGTTTGGTGTCTCTGGATCCCCCTCTCCACATGTGGGTCCTTGTAGCTGTTTGTTAAATATCAGTAAACTTCCATGCTGAGTACGAAAAGGGTATTTTTCTCTTGGGCATTTCCCTGTTTCTTGCCTTGATAACCTGGGAGTGGCTTAGAAATGCCAGCAAGCCCCTTACTACAGTGTCCTCATGAAGGGAAGGTGACACCATCAGTCCTAAACACTAAGAGAGAAGGCAAAAGAAACCTTGAGCCAACATTTTCAGACCTGCCAGTGTGATGGGCTGCCCCCAGCCAGCAGCCAAACACCCAGCCTACGTCTGTCTCCCTGCTCCTATGGGAATGGTAGAAGAGAAAAGGAAGTCAGAAAGACCCATGGATGGAGGTGATGTCAGGTTAACAAGGAGAGCAAAAGCTGTGGGTGGTAGCAAAGCAGAATAAGGAATTGCTTCACTACTTCCCATTGGTGGGCAGATGTCCAGCAAATTCTTGGGAAACAGGGACCTCAGCACCTGTAACAGTGGCTTCAGAATACAAACACCATAACTGCTTTATATCCCCCCCCTCCTCTTTCTTTCCCTGAGGTTTTGTTGCTGAGCACAATGTCATCTGGCAAGGAATACCCCTTTGGTCTGTTTGGGTCACTTGTCCCTCCCAGACTCTTGCCAGCCCCAGACTACTGGGTTGGGGCTGGAGAGAAAAGCCTGGATGCTGAGCAAGCACTGTTCAGCAACTGCTGAAACACAGGTGTGTCATCCACACTGTTTTAGCCACAAAAGCAAACCACGATGAGGAAAGTTAACTCCATCCCAGCCAGACCCAAGGCAGCCAACTCATTTTGGGGCCCATCTTGAGTTACCCTGAGCAGGACTTGCAGGACTCTTAATGTTATCACAGAATGATATGGGGTTGGAAGGGACCTCTGGAGATCATCTCCTCCAACCCAGTGCAGGTCCCACAGGAACGTGTCCAGGTGGGTTTGAATGTCTCCAGAGAAGGAGACTCCACCACCTCTCTGGGCAGCCTCTTCCAGGGCTCTGTCACTCTCACAGCAAAGAAGTTCCTCCTCCTGTTGAGATGGAACTTCCTATGCTCAAGTTTGTGCCTGTTACCTCTCGTCCCGTCCCTGGGCACCACTGAGAAAAGCCTGGCCCCATCCTCCTGACACCCCCCCTTTAAGTATTTATAGGCATTGATCAGATCCCCCCTCAGCCTTCTCTTCTCCAGACTAAAAAGACCCAACTCCCTCAGCTTTTTGATGTTCACTGGTCCCTCTCACTGGGAGTATTTCTTGCTCCAGCTCTTGAGCAGTGATGTTTGAGGAGTTAGGGACCACCCGCAGTCAGGGACCACATGCAGTACGCTGGTTTAAGGACTTGGCTGGCTCGCACAGGAACTCCGTCAGACACGGGCAGACGGCAGTTCACCAGGCGAGCACTCAGCTCCTGGATCAGTAACACCACTCCTGCAGCCACCCATCTCTCTCACTGTATAGAATCAAACTCCTGCAGCAACTTGATTAATTCCCTGAGCCTGATTCCTTCTGGGTGTCCTTTTGGGTGAAGGAGGTCAATACCGTCAAAAATGAAACCTAATGATAGTTTAGCTGATAATTTTCAAACGAACACTGACTTGAAGCCCCGAAAGTCAATATTCCAGCCCTTGTGAAATTATTTTTATGGTTTAATGCTATATTTATTTGAAAAATCTTGAAAACTGTGACCAGAACTTAAGGTTTTCCATGAAAGAACCTCATTTTAGTAAAAACATCTTGAAGGGAAACATAAGGAAACTCTGGTTTATTGTAAACCTCATGCTGTTCGATGCCAACTGCTCATCCAGCGTGAATCAAAACGGCTCCACTAAGAACCACAGTTTTCACTGGTAAGAATATGGATTTTAGTGACATGTGGCTTTGCTGTCACCCAGCCAGCGTGCACTGAGTGGCCGGATCAGGTTTACATTTGGGCAGCGTGGGTATAAGTGAGGTTTTGGCTGAGGCAGGAAATTTCTCCCTTTCCTGTTGGCTTAGATGGACATCTCACGACACCGCTCCGATATGATTTTTGGCCAGGGGTCAGAGTGGCACGGAGCAGAAATGAAAATGAAACACGAAGCCAACGTGCAAACTCCCAGGATTAAGATCAAAGCACCCTGGAAATAATTCTGCTTTTCCAGCCTCTCACTTTCCCGAGATTGGGCTAATTCTGTTTAACTCCATGTCCAAGGATTGGACTGTTCTTGCCTTTAATGCTTTTTTTTTTTTTCCCCAAGTTGGGGATTCTTGGCAATGTGATTTAGGGGGTGAGGTAGGAATAACAGTTGGTTTCCGGTAGCCCAGGCTTCAGTCAGCCCTGCTTGAGCTGCAGCCAGCAGGAATATGCAGAACTCAACATAGCTGTGCATGTTCCTTGGGCTGCAAAAATATCTACTGAACCTGATGGTGCAGGTGCCCCATAAAAGGCCTCTGCTGTGGCTTGAGCCTCGCATTTATTGGATGCAGAGAAGGGAAAGCTCTTTAAAAGCCTCCACACACGTTTAATGAAGCAACCTTCCATTTTTCCAGTCCCCTTCTTTGCACTCCCCTATATCACAGATATTAGTTCAGCATGGCAGTTATATAGTCTTTAATCCCTCCCCCTGCCTAGTTCTAACATACACACATGCAGATATGTGTTGTTTTAGTTATGGAGATGTATATGATAACAGCCCTTCTCTTTTGAAGGCTCTGCCTTGTGAGATTCCTTCCCCTAAAACCCTCAACCCGAGCTCCAGAACTGTGTCTGTAGAGCTGCTTTCTTTTTTTTTTTTGAGCTCTTGGGGATCATTGAGATTCATAAATCGATACGGACGTCGGCTCTGTTCAAAAAGAAAGCTGGCCATTTCTTAAAAGAAACTTCTGGATACAGCAATTGCCAGGAGGGACTGAAAAATCCCAACTCTGTGCATGGTGTGGAGGGGGCAGGAGAGAGGCAGGGAAAGAAGGGGTCTGAGCAAGGGCAGACTTTGGAGACATCTTGTAATGTATAAAATTTTTTAAATAAAGAGAGCATTTTTACAAAGCCTTTAGAGATTTGCTTTAGTCCAGACTTGTACTAAGAGACAAAACAAGCTCTCCAGCTGTGTATACACAGGTCTTCCTTGCCAAGACAAACAGAGTGCTGGCTTTGCTAAGAGATGTTAAAAGTTACACTTTTCAAAGAGGCTCCTGGCCGGGCAGCCTGGGACTTTGCAGCCAGGTGAGGTGGTTGTGCCTGACCTACCGAGAGTAATTAGCCTGACAGCGAAGAACTTAACCCTTCAAAGGAGAAAATGAATTCCTACTGCATCATCATTCCAGACTCCATCCATCATCTGTTAAGATGAAGTTCCAGACTTGTTGGAGACATGGTCACTGTCGAATTTCTGTTCCGTTTCTCCATTGAAAGCAGCCCGTATTTGATGTGTTTACAAGCATACTCGGGAGTCTCCAGTGAGAGGAGCAGCCTCAGAAGCAACATGGATCATTCCTAGCTCTCAGAGTCTCTCTGAGTCTCATTCCTAAAGGGTATTTTTTTTGAAGAAGGATTAATTGAAAGCAGAGCATGAAACCCAGTGACTTCATATGTAGAAAGGAGAAATTGCAGCCCAAGGCTTCATAGTGATGCTCTCGGAGCACAGCTGTCTACCTGGTTGAGTACCCTGGAAATTCCTTGGATTCCTGCCTCCATCTCTGCAGGCACAGAGCTTCCACTAGTGCCAGTTACTGCCCAGTGAGACATCCTTCACCTCCCTCCTTTCTACTCGGAAGATTTACTCATGGTGGAACCATTGCTAACTAGTAAATGCAGAGACAATGTCATACGTGCGATGCTTATCAATAGCTAAAGGGCAGGTGGCAAGAGGATGGGGCCAAACTCTTCTCAGTGGTGCCCAGGGACAGGACAAGGGGCAATGGGCACAAACTGGAACATGGGAAATTCCATCTCAATATGAGGAAAAACTTCTTTCCTGTGAGGTTGTCAGAGCCCTGGAAGAGGCTGCCCAAAGAGGTGGTGGAGTCTTCTTCTCTGGAGACATTCAAACCCTACCTTTGGTCAAACACCCTTTATAGCCTGAGGGCTGTATCCTCATCATTTTTAAACTCTAATAAACTGAGTTTTCTTCTGCCGTCCACTTGAAAAGCTATGTGTTCAACAGCTTAGGGCTCCAGTAAGAGGCTGCTTTGTAATGGAAGCAATCTAACTACCTTCACACTTCATTCAGGAAATACTCCACTTCAGAGGTAAACACCTTAATAGCTTGGTACTCAGAGAACCTTAGCATCATTTCCTTCCTCCACTTGACATCTTCGGGGATGAAGACTTAGTGCATATATTGTATAACCCCAGCCTTCAGTAACAGGAACTCACATTACATCAGTGTTGGAGGAAAAGCTGCAGTACAGAAAAAATGAATCTCTGGGGAGAGAGGCCAATTTTTTTTTAATAGTCTGAGAGAAAAATGAAACATTTTGATGTCATGTCTCTGATTTCACCCTCCTTTGAGTAGGAAAAAAATTGTTGTAAAAAGTGACAACATTTGACAGAGGTGAAGGTGTGGAAGCTCCTCCTGTGTTCCAAGGATGAGGTTTGTCTTCGTTAATCAGTGCAAGAAAACAAAGCCCTCTTGTTGCACACAGGGTTTCAAATACATGAAAAAAAAGGAAGGATTAGAGATACAGCAGGTCTTAGACATAAAATGTCTATGGAAAAGGTAACAATTATCTCCTGTTCTTCCATAGTCCTCACTACTGCACTGTTCTCTTTCCAAAACCATAACCAGGACCAGGTTGGATTGAAGTGATCTCCCAAAGAGCAGCTTCTCACCAACAGAATCCATGTCTTTCAACAATTTACTGCCATTTTCAAGAGATTCTTGTTTCTCCTATTTCTTTCCAAACACCTCAAGAAGGACTGTCAACCACTGAGTGAGAAGGACATGGGCTTTCAAAAACTGCCTCCCACTCAGGGAGGATTTCTGCGTCTGCATAACACATCTGTGTCTGCAGATTTTCCAACATTGCAAAAGGATTTTGATGTCTTTTGGGGAGGGTATTGCTAGTGAGCCCAGGGTTCCTTCTAACTGGTACAATTCCAGTCCTGGAACAAATCTCCATTAATAATGAGTCAGACTAATGTAAGTCCTCAGACGAACATATTTTTATATGCTACATCAATTTCTCAAAGATCTTTACTGTATAGGACAGCAGTTCCTCTCGTCATAATTCCATTTAATTTCTATCAGTCTAATTTCCAGTCATCCATTGTCCTGAGATATTCAAGCATTAGAAGATTTGTGTGAGGAGGTTGTGGATTTTCATATCTGTAGGTGTTTAAGAGCAAAGTTATACAAATATTAGTTAGGTCTAATTCTGGTAATCAGTATTGTCTAAGGGAAAGAGAAATCCCAACTGATCTCTAGCCTTCCCTCCAGCCATGGCTTTTCTAGTGACAGACACCCCAGGCCGTATATAAACAGAATATCTGATCCCAAACACCATCCTGTGCCATACAGATGGATGCTAGTGAGGGTCTCACTAGCACTTTAATCCACTCAGATTTCCAGATGGTGGGAATATTGCAGAATACCCCATTATTCTTGCTTGTAAGACCTCTCCAACCCCCCCTCCTGAGAAGACTTTATTAAGAGTGGCTTTGTCTCAGCTTTTCTGTTTCCTCTTCATAATGATTTTTTTTTTTTGCCCCCTAACTTTTCAGTCTAATTTGGAGGCTGAGGAGAACTGAAGCAGCCACACAGGATGTGTCTGAGCCCCAGGCAAAAGCCATAGCAGGAAGGAGCCGACAACAAATGTGGTCCCTTTGCTCCTTCCTCCCTAATTCAGGTCTCCGTCCTGAACTTCCCAAGTGCTGCTCCTAGTGAAGTGATGAGTAGGGATGGACATATTTCACACCTTTAGCTGGAAACTCCCCCAGAGCCCAGGCACGTGAGAGCATGCATCATGGTAGCAAGGAAGGGACCACAAATAGTTCATGGAAATTCAGTGTCTGGGATAACTCGGAAAAGTCTTTAACCTCAATCTTTGCATTTCAGATGAAGATACACTGAATTCATTCAAGCTGCCCAGTAGAATTTTTGTTCTGGGGATAAATGTCAGGTTGGCAAAAATACCTCCTCTCTACAACCTCTGGCTGTGGCTGAGGTCCATGTGTGTTGTGAAGCTGAGCCCCAGCCCAGCTGCTCTCCCGAAGGAAGAGCAACACACAGCAATCCCAGAGGGATGGAGACATCCCAGAAACATGGACCAGGATGTGGCTCCTGAGGCAAAGCTGAGATTTCCTTTGCCTGGGCCTCCATGTGCATCTCCTGAGATGCAAAGCAGTTCCAGGGTGTCAGGAACTCTTATTAATTTCTTGGATTTCAATTCCCTGGGGTAGGAGGAAGGCAAGGGAGAGCCCTGGCTGCGGTGGCTCCTTTGTGCTGTGCCCACTCAAAGCCATCTGGGTGGTGTGAGCAGAGTGTGCAGCTGAGACACAAGTTTGCCCGACTCTCGGCGAGCCGTTCTTGCTATCAGTTCCAGATTGTGCTTCAAATTGTTTCAACCAAAAATCTTACAGAGGAATGCTACTGGCAGCGGTTAAGATTTTTTTTTTTTCCCCCTCAGATGAGCTTTTTAATAAAAGACTGTGTTTACAAAGAGATTTCTCATCCTCACTGGAAACCAGGCATTCCGCTGACTTTTTCTAGTGCTTTGCTAACACAGCTGTTAAGACATAAAGCAGGACTCGTAGCTGAGATGTGTGATGGAGCTCCTTCTCCTCAGCCTGCCTCCAAAGGTGGGGCAAGAGCTCCTATTTCTCTACATTGTGGGAGAGAAAGCATTTTGATCATCAACTGCAGTCCACAGAGCTCTGACATCTACTGCTATGACTTCCCTGCATTTATGAAGAAAGGTCTGGCAGAAACTTCACCACGAGCGGAGTTCAGCTCCATACTCAATTGTAGGTTGCCATTTTCCTCCTTCACGCAGGTTTACTTGATAAAATAATTATAGTTCTGTGAAACCACATTTCCCCCTGATCTCTGCAGAAAGCCAGTCGCAGTCCGCTGGGAGCACTGGTGGGATGTAGACGCATCCTGCACATATAATTTTCCTGCGTGCCCATGGGCTTTATGGTACAATCTTTAATGAGACAATCACATAGTACTTTCCCCCCCTGCCAGAGGGTGGGCAGCACTCCCAAAGCACAGCTACTTAATACCTTTGTGTTCTGCTTGGTGTTCAGCATGTGGCTGAGAGCACAATGGGAGCCAGCCTCCGGAATCAGAATTAATTTCCTCCAGAGACCTTCACAGAAACAGCATTCCCAAGATTTATCTTTAAATCTGACAAGAATGTTTGGACTGGAATTTTCCAAAACTGCTCAGCCTGGGAATGAACCTCTTTCAGCCTGAATAGGTAAAATTTGGCAAAGGCACAAATAATAGCACAGAGGGTCTTTGAAAAGAGATGGAGGAGTCAACCTTGTCCAAAGGCAACCCATTTGTAGGGCCACTGGGAAACAGGAGCATTTGAGTCAGCTGTAGCTGAGTGAGCCAAGGAGGCTGGACCAGTATGGGTTGGGACGTTCTTGTCTCTGCAGTGGGCACCTCATTGCCTGCTCTGGGTTGGGCAGGAAGGTGACCTATCTTCTGACCCTCCATCGCTCTTGGATGCAGTGACACGTGGCTTTCTCTCCTCACTGCGGGGAGGGCCGTTCATGAGCAAAAGTATCTTGATGATGTTGAACCTGCTGATCCTTGTGGGAGAAAAGTGTCATGAAGATAAATGCCAGCTGACTGGGAGGAGTGCAATGGTATGTCGCATCCCAGTCACAGGCTCAGTGGAGCACATTTGGAGGTAGACACATGAACATCTGCAGTTCAGTTGCACTGATACCAACCCAAGGCTGTGCACCAATCTCTGTTCTCTGCAAGCCCATGAGGATGGACCCAGGCTGCCAGGAGAGGCATTGCTCGGTCCACATCTACTCAAGGCCCTTGGGCAGTTCTGTGAATGGGCACCCAGCTCATGGTGTCCCAGCAGCTCCAGGCCTGTCCAGCCAAGCAGGGTCCACATCCCCCATTTGGGACCAGGACCTGGAACACTTCCCATTGGATGCAATGATAAAGCCTGTTGGAGTTTGTTGGGATAATGAGATGCTAAGGAGAGTGCAGTGTTCCCACTTCCATTAACTCAGCCTAAGAAGAATCCAATAACATGCTATTTGTGTCTGCATGGTCACTTCTGGGACTTCTTCCTCCTATTCCAAGGTACTTTAGCTGTGGATAAGCCTCTTCCAAAGAACACTTTGCCTTCCCTAGCACAAGCCATGCATTCTGTTGCCACGTTTGAAACACAAAACCTTTGCTGAATGCAGCAATGAAGGTGAAGGTGAAGATGACTACAGCTCTTGCACAGTTATTCCAAAGAACACTTTGCCTTCCCTAGCACAAACCATGCATTCTGTTGCCCCGTTTGAAACACAAAACCAGCAGCAAAGAAGGTGAAGGTGAAGATGAAGATGACTACAGCTCTTGCACACTTACGCTAATACAATCTGGCAAAAGCTGTAAAACCAACCACACTATCTGGAAGACCTTGCTCAGTAGTGTCCTTGCCATCATCTCCTCCGAGCTTATTGTCCCCAAAGGAAGGCAGGCAAAGTCCACAAACCCTGTGCCCTGAAATATTTCCCATCTGGCAGATACAAATTTCTCCTTCCCTCATTGAGTCCCATCAGGAACATGCAAAGGAGGAACCCCCCAAACTCAGTCACAACTCAGCCCAGCCACCACCTCCACAGTCTCTTTCCCCCGATATCCAGGAGCCTACCCACAGCCTTGATCTCTGCCAAAGCAGTCTGAGAGGTGCAAGGCTTCCAGCTGGGGCAAGCACGTGTGTGGGGCAGAGTCTGGTGCTACCCAAGCCCCATATCACCCCCAGCACCTCACTCCTGCACCTCCATCTCTGCACTGACTGACCAGGCAGTGATTCAATGACCCATGGCTTTCTGAGCCCATGGTCTCTTCCAGATGGAGGACGTGGCTTGGCAGTGCCAGCCCCTGGCTCCAGCCCTCTCCCTGCTCCAACCCTCCCAGATGTTTCTACAACTGCTGGAACTACTGGCCCTATGTTGTTGTGTGTGTGCTTTGTGCCTCGGGTGCTGCTGGAATGGAGAGCCCTTGGAGGACAGTTGTGCATGGAGCTCTATCTCAGGTTTCATCAGGCTAAGACTTTAACAGGAAACTGTAAAAATAGGACAGGAAAACTTAAAAAAGTTCTCCCTTTACTATTTCCTTTGAATATGTTTTTTCAGCACTTGGAATGTCTGGCCTTATAAACTGCCCCAGCCAGCTTTTTCTTTTCTGCAAAAGTCCAAACAGTTAAACATCAGGAATGCGGCTGTGTTTGTATGAGGTAAGGAAATGACTAGGTGGAGAAAGTATTCCATGAGAAAGGAGCCCTTTACGGAGACTGCTGTTCTCCCCGCACCCACCATCCCCCCCCGCCGAAAGCTGTCACGTATCGACACAGCCCGAGAGGCTCAGCAGAAATTTAGAGGTCCATTGTCTGCTGAGACCTACAATTGATGTCGTAAAATCTCTGCATTCATGTTTAGTGCAACAGAAATAATTGCAGGATCTTTGGTTGGCTCCTTTCGGGTTTGTTGTTTGGCTGGTGGCTTTTGGAAGTTGCCCCCTTATGCACTTTCCCATAAGTTCATGATTTTGCTATGAGTAGGGCATGAATTGTAGACTGGTTTGAGTTGGCAGGGACCTTAAAGCTCACCCAGTGCCACCCCCTGCCCTGGGCAGGGACACCTCCCACCAGAACACATTGCTCCAAGCTGACTCCAACCTGCCCTTGATCCCCTCCAGGGCTGGGGCAGCCACAGCTTCTCTGGCCAACCTGGGCCAGGCTCTCACCACCCTCACAGCAAAGAACTTCTTCCTTATGTCTAGTTGCTTTATAGTCTCACACCAAACAAGTTCTTCCTTATATCTAGTTGCTTTATAGCTGCCTTATTTCTAATTGCTTCATTGGGCATTTAATTTGTAAGCCATAAGCTCTCCTGGCAGGTCCCAGAGGGCATGGCCATCCTTCTCCCATCCCAGCAGCCAGAGCTCATAGAACCATAAAATGGTTTGGGTTAAAAGAGACCTTAAAGATGATCTAGTTCCAAATCCCTGCCATGGGCAGGGACCCCTCCCCCGAGATCAGGTTGTGTGGGAATCTTTTTGGGTAGAAGTTTGCAGAGGGATCTGCCAGCTCAGAGCCTTCCCTTGGTCCCTTGATCTCCCGGAGCTGGCTGTTCATCTTGCTCCAACAGCCCAGAAGGTTACAGACAGAAAGAATTGCAAGGTTGTGCTCCTGTGGCCTGGGGAAGCAAGCCTCCTGCTGATGGAAATCAGGCATTGGAAAGAGAAAATACAGATATTTGGCTTGATAGCCCCTCTCCTTGCTCCCCCGTACTTGATTGCTGGAGTTTTTAGAGCGCGGAGGGAAGGCTGCCAAAGCCTGGGGCATGTGTTGCAGTGACCTCACCCCAGTGAGGTCCACGGCTCCCCGGGGATTACTTACAACCAACGTTTGTCCTTACTGTTTTAAGAAAAAGCTTTTCGGCGAAAGCATTATTTATTATGAGAAGGAATTTGATTTTTAGCAAAGAAAAATCTCTTCTTCCTCGCTGCTCTGTTTATTTATTTGGCCAAGAAGGAATTCACCCAGCCCCATGGCCTGTCTCAACGAGGGGATTCCAGCCAAATGGTGCCAGAGAAAGGACAGCCTGGAAGCTCTTTGGTCCCTTCACCTTCCTTTTAGCCTGGACTCTGAAGATCTGCTGACACATCAGACATATTCATGTTTCTAGGAGATTTTATTGGTTTTTTTTTTTTTTTTTTTAAGGGAAGTAGCACAATTGTTCCTGCTTCTACATCTTTACCCGGGGATCTGAATTCCCCATGCAAGCATTAATTTGCTGGGTGACACCCTGTTGGGTAGATGGATGTTACACAAGTTGGGGGGGAGCAATCCTTTTGGCTTATGAAAATTTCCAAGCAAAATGCTTCTTGTCAAAAGTTCTTTGTCAAAACCTACTGATTTTCCCAAAGGGATAGTAAGAAGCAGTTGAAAGGGAGTAAAATGTTAATTTTAAATGCCTGTCTTCCCACCCCTCCCCCCTCCGCCAAAGCCAAGCAATGATTTAAATTGGATATGAAACAGAGTTGTAAATATTTCAGGTTCTGATACAGTTTCAATTCAGGTGTTACAAAACATTTGAAAAATGCCCTTGTTGATGGAAATGTTCGTGTTTGAGATTGCCTTCAAAGAAATCAGGCCGAGTTGCTGAAATTAACATTTCCCTGCGAAATAACGGCCCTGGGTTATACTGTATATCCCAGGGAAACATTCCCTACAAAAGATTCCATTGTGTTCATTTAGCACTGGGGAAAGAGAGCAACAGAGAAGGTGCCTTCCAACTGTTATACATAAATGTTTGATGGCCTCGGAGTGGGAATTTTAAATAGTCTGAAACTGATTATTCTTTTTTAATGAGTCCAAGCTGCCTTTCTGGCATAAATTATAGCCAGGGTTGGCAGAGACTAGCGCGTCGGTCTTTGTTACCTCTCGTAGGAGGGGAGACAGGTCCTGGCAAGGTGAATTTGGGTTAAGTAGGGGAGGTGGAGCCAGGGCAGCACCTCTGGCCAGCACAGCACCCCAGGTGCTGGAACCAGGGAAACGAGGAGGTTTTGTGAGCTGGCTCAGCTGAACCAGAGAGATCTGGACAGGCTGGAGAGCTGGGCAGAGAGGAACCTGATGAAGTTCAGGCAGGGCAAGGGTAGGGTGCTGCAGCTCAGGAGGAATAACCCCCTGCACCAGGACAGGTTGGGGTTGACCTGCTGGAGAGCAGCTCTGCAGGGAGATACATGGGAGTCCTGGTGGGCAACAAGTTGCCCATGAGCCAGCAATGTGTCCTTGTGGCCAAGAAGGCCAATGGTCTCCTGGGGGGTATTAAAAAGAATGTGGCCAGCAGGTGGAGGGAGGTCATCCTCCCTCTCTGCCCTGCCCTGGTGGGGCCCCATGTGGAGCACTGGCTCCAGTTCTGGGCTCCCCAGTTCAAAAAGAAGAAGGAATTACTGGAGAGAGTCCAGCGGAAGCTACGAGGATGATGAGGGACAGGAGGATGTCTCTGCTGAGGAAGGGCTGAGAGGCCTGGGTCTGTTCAGCATAGAGACAAGAAGACTGACAGAGGATCTCATCGATGTTGAGCAATAGCTAAAGGGTGGGTGGCAAGAGGATGGGACCAGACTCTTCTCAGTGGTGCCCAGGGACAGAACAAGAGGGAATGGGCACAAACTGGAACATGGGAAGTTCCATCTCAACATGAGGAAAAACTTCTTTCCTGTGAGGGTGGCAGAGCCCTGGCAGAGGCTGCCCAGAGAGGTGGTGGAGTCTTCTTCTCTGGAGACATTCAAACCCGCCTGGACCCATTCCTGTGTGACCTGCTCTGGGTGATCCTGCTCTGGCAGGGGGTTGGAGGAGATTATCTCCAGTGGTCTCTTCCAAACCCTACAGTTCTGTATTTCTGTAATTCTGAAATTCTGTAACCAGCAGTATTTAAACACGCTTTCTGCACTGAAATGTCCCACGCCTTCCAGCAGGACTTCCCGCAGCACGTGGGTGAAGGCAGATGTCCACAACAAGTGTGAACTGTTCCTCTGCTTCCATCCCAGACACGTTAATTAGGAAAGTTAAAAATGTCTAGAGGGATATTTACAAGAAGCTGTTTGCAAGCGGAATAGCGTGGCTTGGTGTAAGAGCATGTGTAATGGCAGAGATCCCACCCGTTAACTCCCCAAGGGTCTGCGGCTTGGAATTGTCAGGAATGACCATTCATTAGCTGTAGGGGTTCCTGACGATCACCATGACAACGAGCCAAACATGTAAACTGGGAATGAGGTCTATTCCTGTTACGCTTCCTCTTCTGAGTGCATCTGGGGCCTGTGTTGGCTGCAGGAGGGGGTTGATAAGAAGCTGAGAGAGTTGGGGGGGTTCAGCCTGGAGAAGAGAAGGCTCTGGGAAGATCTTAGAGCCCCTTCCAGCCCCTCAAGGGGCTCCAGAAAATCTGGGGAGGGACTCTTGATCAGGGAGGGGAGCCATGGGAGGGGGTGGAAGGGTTTGACACTGAAAGAGGGGAGATTGAGATGAGATCTGGGGAAGAAATTCTTTGCTGTGGGGGTGGTGAGACCCTAGCCCAGGGTGCCCAGAGAAGCTGTGGCTGCCCCATCCCTGGGGGGGTTCAAGGGCAGGTTGGAGGAGGCTTGGAGCAACGTGGTGTGGTGGGAGGTGTCCCTGCCCAGGGCAGGGGGTGGCACTTGATGGGCTTTAAGGTCCCTTCCACCTCTAACCATTCTATGATGCTATGATTCTATGATAAGACTCGCTGTAGCCCCAACTTGACTCTGCAGCATCTGCAGAAATCCCTGGTCCGGGCTCGGTGGGGCTTCAGAGCCCTTTGTAGGGGGAGGTGAGAGGCTGAAAACAAAGAGCACAGTGAGGAGTCAGGTTTCTTGTGGTTAATGCAAACATGTTGACGCCTCGACTCCGATTCCTCCATGCTTTTTTGCAATTTGAGCGCTCTCACTCCTTGCTGGCTGCTCAAGACGGGAAGGCACGAAGAGTGACCTAACCCCATGGCGATAAGAAATCTACAGGCTGAACACACTGTGAAATTAATAGGGCAAGAAGGAGAAATGAGATCGGTGCACGGCTGAGGCTGATGATAGATGCCGAGAGAGAAGCTGGTGTCTGCCCTGTGCCGTGCATTTACTGTTTGAAAAGCTGTGACTGGAAAAGTTAAGCCAGGACATGAGCAGACGTGGTTTGTGCAGCTACAAGTGATGGGTAAAGGCCCTGCTGAGTTGAAAGACTCTTCTGTAGAGGTGAAAGGATTCTGACCAATTCCCAGAATAAGGCCTGCTCCAGTATTTCTTGCAGTCCCTTTAATGAGAACATGACCTGCAGATGGGAAGGTGGAACTCATCCATATCCTGCCACCAGCCACTGTCATTGTAAGGCTGAGTGAGCCTGAAAGGGGCAACAGGAAGAAATCTCCACTTCCAGTGAGGAAACCGCCTCAACTCTGGTTTTTCTAAGAAACATACCAGCAAAAACCAAGCTTCTGAAGGACAAGGACCTGCAACAGGGTTCCTGGAGGATGGGATCCCGTACGTGGGCTGTAAAAGGGCTTCAGACATCTCCTAAGCATGCATATTTCCTTAATAAAATTTGATTGGTGCCTCATTAAAAATTTAATAATTTGACCATTAAAATTAGCAACAGCTGGGAGCTGGCAGGCAGCCAGATGTTCTGGACTCCAGACTGCGATTTCCTTGGCTTCATTCCCTCCAAAAAACTCATCTACAAATGAAAATCTATTTTTGTCAATTATTTGTTTAAAAGGGGGAGTTCTCCTTACAGTCGCGCTTTCATTATCAGTCTCAAGGAATTCTCTCTGCAGCATATCCAGCCTTCCCTCGGCAGGATAATGCAGGAGGTGCAAGTTTACCCCTTTCCTCTCCGTGCAGCACTGCCATGCCTCAAGTTTGGGTTGTACGTTTCTGTGATTTGACTTTCTAAGTCAATCAGGGCCCTTTTTAGGTGTAACCACAACTGCATCAGACACGTGTTCCTCTCCATGCTCCATTTGACTAGTAAAAGGGGAAAGCAAACCCTCTTTATTACGTGTTTCTGTATTGTCCCAGGGTTAAAAAAGCTTCAGAACAACTCATAAAATGTCTGATGTTTCAGTGTAAGCCCATGGGCTTTGCCACATTTAGAGCTGCACCCAAAACCACCTAACACAGGCTCCAGCTGTGGTGATACTGCAGCTCAACGCTGAACCAAAACCAACTCTAACATACTTAAACTGAAAGAGGGGAAATTTAGACTAGATATTAGGAAGAGCTTTTTTGCTCTGGGGGTGGTGAGAGCCTGGCCCAGGTTGCCCAGAGAAGTTGTGGCTGCCCCATCCCTGGAGGGGTTCAAGGGCAGGTTGGACAGGGCTTGGAGTAACCTGGTCTGGTGGGAGGTGTCCCTGCCCAGGGCAGGGGGTGGCACTGGGGGGGCTTTAACGTCCCATCCAACCCGAACTATTCTATGATTCTATGATCTAACTGCCCAGATGGCTCACAAAGTGGTCTGAGGGTGGTTTGAGGGCCACTACCTGAGATGAGTTTGTGCCTCAAAGCTCTAGGCAGTGTCCATAAGGTAATGTCTAGGGAACCGCAGAGAAACAGGGCAATCTTCTTGATCCTCCTCTGTAAGACACTCCTGGACTCCAGGCGCCTGTAGCTCATAATCTGTGACAATTCACAACATCATCCATTAGAAGAATTCCCCATAACTTATATATTGCTTGAAAGAACCACGTTCCTTAATTTGTCTCGAGCCAGCATCACTTCCTACTGCCCGTGATGCTCCTGGTTCTGCAAGCCTGTTTCTCCTCCAGCCACTCGTGATTTTGCACCCTGCTATCGGGTCTTCCTCCAGGTGTTTCTTTTTCAGCCTGAGGACTGCAAACCAGTGCAGCTGCTCCTCATAAGTCTTTCCACAGCTTAGCCCCCCATTGCTGCCCAGGTTGCCCAGAGAAGCTGTGGCTGCCCCATCCCTGGAGGGGTTCAAGGCCAGGTTGGACAGGGCTTGGAGTAACCTGGTCTGGTGGGAGGTGTCCCTGCCCAGGGCAGGGGGTAGAACTTGGTGGGCTTTAAGGTCCCTTCCAACCTGAACTATTCTATAATTCTATGATCTAACTGCCCAGATGGCTCACAAAGTTGTCTGAGGGTGGTTTGAGGGTCACTGCCTGAGATGAGTTTGTGCTTCAAAGCTCTAGGCAGTGTCCATAAAGTAATGTCTAGGGAACAGCAGAGAAACAGGGCAATCTTCTTGATCCTCCTCTGTAAGACACTCCTGGACTCCAGGCGCCTGTAGCTCATAATCTGTGACAATTCACAACATCATCCATTAGAAGAATTCCCCATAACTTATATATTGCTTGAAAGAACCACGTTCCTTAATTTGTCTCGAGCCAGCATCACTTCCTACTGCCCGTGATGCTCCTGGTTCTGCAAGCCTGTTTCTCCTCCAGCCACTCGTGATTTTGCACCCTGCTATCGGGTCTTCCTCCAGGTGTTTCTTTTTCAGCCTGAGGACTGCAAACCAGTGCAGCTGCTCCTCATAAGTCTTTCCACAGCTTAGCCCCCCATTGCTGCCCTTTCCTGATCCTCTTCCAGTTCTGCTACTGCTTGCTGAGCTGGGGCTGGAGTCAGCCCTCAGGATGTAAGTGAACTGTGAGTTTAGTGATGGTGCTCTCTATTCTTCTTCTGGTACTTTAGTCCTGTCTGTTAGATTTTTTTCATCTTTACAGAGTTGATTTCTCCACTGAAATAGGGTCACAAAGCAATATATTTCATTGTTTGTTGGGCATGATAATTGAGAAGATTTGAATGTTCACTGGTGTGGTTATAAAAAGCTCTCCTTGGACTTTTCCTCAAGGTTGAACATTTAAGCAAGAGCCTCTGAGTTCTACAAAAAAAAAAAAAGATAATGGGTGAGAAAACAGCTCAAATTTTGTTTCTTTTCTAGGAATCAACTAGAACTAACCAAAGCATTAAACTTGGCATGGCAGGAGATGTTAATGAGGACCACGTGCTTTGGTATCTTGTTAAAATTTGGGTCAAAAACCCTGAAGATGATTGTTTGGTTACTCACCATTGCAAACACAGTACATATTTCTGTTCTGATTTCCAAACAAAGGCATTTTTATGAGATCATCTCACTTTTCTACCAATGTAACTTTGAAATAATTGCCCTTTTTTTCTCCTCAAATCCCTCTCGCTGTTTACCTCTCAGTGACATCCACAGCCCAAACTTCTTTTGACACTTTCAAGAGCATTAGTTTTTAAGTATGACTGTGCTCCCAACTGCTCAAGAAGTACAAATCAGAGGGAGCATTAAGCTGGAAATAAGCAATTATTGTGCTAATTGATTCTTTCCCAGAGATGGAGGAGGGTTCCTTGTGTGGTTTCCACGTAGCTTATGCCTACCCTGGTGCCAATTATAACATAGATGGACAATTAGAATGGAGATGAACCTCACACAGCTTTTAATCGGTGCAAGCACCAGCAGTGAGGAAGGCACATCAACACAGGCATTGTCAGCCCAAAGCCTGCACTAATTACCAGCGTTTCCAGATGATCTTTTACAGCCCAATAAAGGCACTGTCATGGTTTCATGCAAACGTAGCTTCTGCCAATGGGGCTGTCATGCAAACATACCCCACGGGAGAAAGCTTTCTGTCTCAAACCATCTATTTAATGGTTTTCCTTACTTTTTATTCTTTGCATGTGCGTGTGAGGATTTAAATAGAAGGGAGCTGATGGCAAAGATCATGTGTGGAAAGACTTATATCCGAGAACTTGCAGCCCAAGGAATGAGCTTTGCTTTGTTGAGTGCCTGCATTACACTAAGGCATTTCTGGAAGCAGAACTATTAGTTGGTAGATGTGGGTGCCAGTGCTGCCCGTGGCTCGTGATTTAGGGAAAACCACTTTTCACACAAGTTTTTTTGCTGCCTCGCATGTCAAATCCAAATGTTTCACTGCAGAGACAGCTGTGGGCTAATCTGGGTACTGATGCAGGGATTTGGGTTCACTAATTACTGGGCACTTCAACATCAAAATTCCCTAAGCAACTTTGCAAATCTCGGCCAGACTATCTGAAATAACAGCTATTTGACCAGCTTCCTTAGACAGTTAATGTGGAATTTTCTGGCCTGACAATAACATGGTTAAAGGTCCTTTTTTCCAGCCACAGATCAAACACTCGCATGCAATCAGCTATTCCCAGTAGAAGGAAAACCCCTCTTCTTTAAGAGTTTTGTTTCCTGATGAATGCCTGCTGTGCTAATATCCCAAATCAGGGGTCATGAGAGCCCAGACAGTGGTAAACCCACATTCCTTAGTGCAAACAAGCCCTTCAAAACCTTTTTTGGTTTTAAGGGATAGGAGAATCCTTGTTGGGGAATGAGAAACAGGCTGGTTGCTTCTGCAGCATCTGGGTTTCAAAAATCCAGTTAAAATTGCTGGGGGCCTTTAAGAGTTAAACCAAAGAAGTTAATCACTGTATTAGTGCAGGAGGTCGCATTTACAGAGACTGTCAGAAAGCATAGAAATCCCTTGGTAGGATTTACAGTAGACATCACGAGAAAAGGTTTGGAAATTCTCTCCTAGAATGTTTTGTGGGTGAGATCTAGGTTTCCTCCTCTGCAAGCAGGATCCACCAGGAAGACATCTCCATCAGCCCCTTTGTTTATGTTACATGGACTGTCAGGCCCTCAGGCTGTCCATGAGATGTTTGTACCAAGTCATCTCCATGTGCATCTTTGCCCCTAACAAAAATAATGTTTGATTGCTTTGCTGATTTCCCAGCAGTGCCACAGAACAGGTGAACTTGCAGCCCTGAAATTGCTTCTTTGCCTGATGTTTCATGTTTTGAGTTCATTCTGGGGCCAGTACTTAAAGGGACTGACTCAAGGCATAGAGTAACTATAGTTCATGGGATGAACCTGTGGGAGACCAGGAAGAGCTGGCTTGGAGAACCTCTGGGTGATTACATGAAGCAGGCAGCAGGAGGAACGTCACCATGTCCAGCACTGGTCTCCAGCTTGGACCTAAATTATTGTTTTCATGGTTGCAGGCTTTTTTCTCCAGAACTTGTTGACTTTGCACTTGAAGGGCTCTGCTGGCAGGAGGAGGAGTAGACACTCTGTGTTAGGTGGAAAAGCTTGTGTTTGTGTCTTAATCCAGCCTGTGAATGTTTTTGTTCCCTCTCAGACTATCGTACTGGTCCCTGCTTCAGCCAAGTAAATAACCAGATGTGCCAAGGTCAACTCAGCGGGATTGTCTGCACCAAAACCATGTGTTGTGCCACCATCGGACGGGCCTGGGGTCACCCCTGTGAGATGTGCCCTGCCCAACCTCACCCCTGTCGCCGAGGCTTCATTCCCAACATTCGTACTGGAGCCTGCCAAGGTAAATGCCACGGACATCTAAGAGGGGATTCCCTTTTCCATCCTGATGTGCATTGAAAGGGCAAGTGATGAACGTCTGCCAGAAGCCCCCAATGCAGAAAACAGTTCCCTACATGAACTGTACTAAATCCATCATTGTATGCCCCAGACCGTCACCGTGGACCTTGGGTCTCTCATGGGCTCACTTAAGATGATCTTAGCTCACTTAAATATTCTGGCGATGCTGTGATGTTCCACCATCCCACAAGATGTAGAGAATCAGTCTGATGTTTCTCCAGGTTTAAAACCTCCCCTAAACCCTCATTCTGTGGTGCTGCTGTTGTTGGAGCTTCTGTCCCAGCACTGGAGCACGATCAACACTTGTATCAGGTGACTAGTGCTCTGTAAATTGTATTATTGTTTCAAAATAGAAGCCATAACTCGTTTGAGGTCACACAAGCAATTAAAATGTACATAAATCACATGCTTAGAAGTTGCATTCAATATCTAGGACACCCAGAAAAAAACAGCACAGTTGTCCACTGAGTTCCCATCAGCAGATCCTGTTGGCAGCCTTTCTGGAGCTGCTGTTGCTTCTCCCCTGTGATGGGTTGCAGGGATCTCTGTGCAGAGCTGCAAGAATTCCTTTTGGCATCTGCAACTAATTTCAGCTTTTACCTGCCATGAGCAAAAGCCAAAATTACAGTCCAAATCCCACATTGGCCAGTGCATGTAGGATAAAATTGGGAAGGCTGGGGAGGAGAACGCTCTTGCTGTCTAATGCAATCTGCGTTTTATGGCCCCAGTCTCTTCAGGAGAGCTTGGCCTATTTAATAGATTTGTCACTCACTGTTACTGTGAGCAGAACAGGAGTATAAATAACGTCTGCAGCACATGAACGTGCTGGTTCTGGCAGCAAGTACCGAAGCCTTCCTGAAGTGCTTTGGAAAGCAGAGTGACCCCTCACAGATGGGGACACCATGGCTGCAGGATGAGACGTCCTGGGACAAGGCTGAAGAACAAAACCTTACTGTCCACAGGTTCCCCTGTGTCCTGCAGCAGATGTTGCTCTCTGAAGGCTGCAGGAGAACATCACGCCAAACCAATTCTCACCCTCAACTACCAACGAGGGAGCAGACACATTGATGTTTGCTTTGGAAAACATTACTATACTTCTGTCTCCCTCTTGCCTGCGTAGATGAGCCAGCTATACCTTTATGTCCATTTTCTGTCCTTTACCATATCTCTAATGTAATGTGATGGGTAATTGCATTGGAAATGTAAAATCCACCTACTTGGAGGGAAGCTGCTTCTTTCTCATGGCAGTCCCACCATGCCGGGATTGAACATTCATTTATTGCTATGGCTTCACTTCTAATGTCTTTGCTCTTCTTCCTGTAGATGTGGATGAATGTCAGGCCATTCCTGGCCTCTGCCAAGGTGGGAACTGCATTAACACCGTGGGTTCCTATGAGTGCAAGTGCCCGGCGGGACACAAGCAGAGCGAGACCAACCACAGATGTGAAGGTAAGATTGCATGGCTTCTGCACAGCTTCACTGGGCTGCTCTGTGCCGGGGTCCCAGACACTCTCTGAGAGCACAAGGGCATTTTAAATCCTGAGAATCTGCTCCCAGGGCATCTCTGAGGCTGGCAAAGTAGAAATGGGCAAGAGCTCCCACGCCAGCCTTGGTCCTAGCTTCCAGGTAGGAGGGTACTGCAAGCATCAAGGCACGTTAGAAAATGTACTGCAATATGAATCTCTGGTCTGTTTATCTGCTTCCCACAGTCCAAGGCAAGGAAATGAGGAATAGAGCTTACCTGACATTCTTTTAAACTAGAAAGAGTTCTTTATTTCATGCAGGTGTTTTCTGAAAGGTATTTTAATGGTAACGCAGACTGATTGAACAGAAGGGACCTCTGGAGGGTTTTACGTCAATCTCCTGCCTAGATCAGGGCTGGCTTCACAGCTCGATCAGGTTCCTCTTGTTGCTCAGTTTGACTGAGTTTTGAAAACTCAAAGCCTTTTCTTTTGGGCCTCTTGTCCCAGGTTTGCACCACTGTCATGGTGAGGAATATTTTCCATATATCCACATATATGCAACTTTTGCCTCCGGTTCAATAGAGTAACTGGAAGGCAGGCAGAGCAGGTGGGTCTGAGTGGCTGGGATGGTGATGGAACAAGACAACCAGAAATAACATCATGGCTCTCGGTGTACTGCAGAAGGTCTGATTCCATGAGATGAGGGTATGGAGCAAATAAATGCAGTGTTGCTTCACTGACTTGGTGAGATTTTTCCAAACTGACATATTGGCCAAAACCTGCACCTTGTCCTTGAGCATAAAGCAGGCACAAATGGAAGTGTGCTATTAGAGAAGTGAAATGCCAGCCAGCAGCTGTGGGCATCCCTCCTTTGAGCCTGTGGCCTGATACCACCTCAGCCCTGATGGGGAAGCACATCTCCTCACCAACCCAGGGCTGCCCATTGACAGCCTGCCTGCTGTGCCTGCTTCTCCTGGCTTTCTGGTGACTTTGTAGATTCACCTTGCTCACCTTCAACCCAGTTGTAAAAGGGAGTGACCTTTTCAGCCTCAGCATTTCTCTTAGAAACGATGTGGTCCTTCAGAGACATGGGTGTGCTTGCAGTTAGGGACACTCTAAAATAGTTACTGCCTTCGCAGTGGCTATGGGGCTACTGTAGCTTGAAGCCAAGCAGTGGGGAATGCAGTCAGCATCAGCCTGAGCCTGGTGGCAGCCCATGGAGTGCACTCAACTTTCACACCCTGTGGAGAAGTTCCCAACCTGATGGAAGGGAGCTTGGCAGAAACTACTCCTTCCCTCTTCTTCAGCACAGAAGTCGCAGGAATTTAAGTATTAATTACCTTCTAAAAAGAGTTCAGTGGAGGATCCAGGTGACGAGTTGCAGGTGCAACTCGGCTCTGATCGTGTGGGCAAGCAGATCTGCAGCATTGGCAGCCAGATCCCCGTGTCTGGAGGTAGGACTGCAGGAAACAGAAAGGACTAGTCTCAGCAGAATCTGGTAAGATGATGCAGAGCCCTCTGCCCTTTTCAGGGGAAATACTTTCCAGGTCGCTAGCAGAGTTGCTTAGAAGTGGCCAAATGCCTGATCCTCAGACCAGAGGACTAATTTCATTTGGAGTGTGAAAATTTAACAATGTTAAGACCAGTTGTGGTAGTTAGGGCAGAACTCTGCCTGGTTCTGTAAGCCCTTAAAGCTGCTCTTTGCTCTTGAACTCTGGATAAATTGGTCCACTGTATTACTTAGTTAAAATCAGGACTCACCCAGACAGTGAGAAGCAATGTGCTGGTGTTGTGGTCCATGCCATAAGACACACACTTCTGTGTGAGGTGTAGAGCAGAGGCAGGATGAGGTGCAGTCAGGATGTTAAACATTCATAGTGTCACCAATCTGGGCTGCCTTCATGAGAGTCTGGCTCCAGTTGCTTGAGGTCCAGTCTCAGCATCTCCTTTACCACTGCCTGGCATGTCTCTGAGGCATGCAGACCTCTGTAAGAAGGACACGCTCTCCACAAGCCTTTTTTACAGCAGTTCTCATGGGCCTTGCCATACCTCCTGTACCTCTCAGAAGCAGGGGAATAAACATTTGTTGTATTTTTCCAAACATCTGGAAAATGAAAAGGAAAACAGCATTAAACTTTTCCTGCCTTGGTTGTTAAAGCTCTTTCCCACATACCCTAATGAAACCCTCCTGGCCTGTGGTTGCTATTTTGGGGGTAAAACGTGTTTTTTGTGCTGGTATGACTGCGTCCTACCTAGCTGGGCTTCAGGAACTCCACTTCCCTTTCATTCCTCTCCAAGGCTCTGTTGTAACCAAGACAAGGCACGATGAATGCACTGGAATCCAGATGTTTAACCTGGAATTTGTTTCCAGGTGGCAAAGTTACACAGAGAGAGCAGTCTCAGCATCTCAGAGCATCACAGCAACCCACCCCCTGGCACCATGGGTTTGACAGTGTACGTTGCCTCACAGGGTTTCTCCCAACAGTTGTTTTTTATGGAAAGGGGCATCACTGCTTCCAGGTGACTGTTCCCATATCCTCACCCTCCTGCAACCCAGACATTTTCCTTGCTACTATGATCCTACTCGTCTCTGCATCAGCGCATGCTGATGACCTGGGTTCAGCCCTTCAGAAAAAAAAAAACAGCTCTTCCAAAGTGAGACACCAGCTACAGAGGTTAATCCTTCGGTGGGGGATGGACCTTCTTTTATGTTGAGAAGACATCTGTGTCAGTGGATCTTCCTTGGCAGGATGCCAGGGCACTTTCCACAATTTTAACAGCAGGGTTGTTTTTTTTTTCCCAGTGCTCCGGCATCCAAAGACTTGGAACCAGTAGTATCCAAAACAGCCTTTTTTTACAAGCATCTCAGGTGAAGAACCAGTTCCCTGTGCCCAGTGATTTCCCCTGCCAATTTGGCTGGCCAATGGGCTGAGGCTGGCCTGCACTAGAACCACAGGCCCAGCCTCAGGACACACAAAAAAAAATTGTTCTTGCCTTGGTCTGCTTCACCCGTGCTGGCTGGGGACCAGGCAAAGCACATCTGAAATCAGTTTAGCTGGAATCTCCTATATACCAAGATTAAAAACAATCCATTGTCTGAATCTGTCATCCAGATGCAAGGGGCCTCTGCGTGGGTCCCTGCTTCCCAGAACGCCTGCAAAAGCAGCATGATGTGGCCATAAACAGCTTCCTTTCACTCTCCTTCCTGGATGGCCATAAAAGGAGTGCACTCAACTTTCACACCCTGTGGAGAAGTTCCCAACCTGATGGAAGGGAGCTTGGCAGAAACTACTCCTTCCCTCTTCTTCAGCACAGAAGTCGCAGGAATTTAAGTATTAATTACCTTCTAAAAAGAGTTCAGTGGAGGACCCAGGTGACAAGTTGCAGGTGTAACTCTGCTCTGATCGTGTGGGCAAGCAGATCTGCAGCATTGGCAGCCAGATCCCCGTGTCTGGAGGTAGGACTGCAGGAAACAGAAAGGACTAGTCTCAGCAGAATCTGGTAAGATGATGCAGAGCCCTCTGCCCTTTTCAGGGGAAATACTTTCCAGGTCATTAGCAGAGTTGCTTAGAAATGCCCTTTTCAGGGGAAATACTTTCCAGGTCGCTAGCAGAGTTGCTTAGAAGTGGCCAAATGCCTGATCCTCAGACCAGAGGACTAATTTCATTTGGAGTGTGAAAATTTAACAATGTTAAGACCAGTTGTGGTAGTTAGGGCAGAACTCTGCCTGGTTCTGTAAGCCCTTAAAGCTGCTCTTTGCTCTTGAACTCTGGATAAATTGGTCCACTGTATTACTTAGTTAAAATCAGGACTCACCCAGACAGTGAGAAGCAATGTGCTGGTGTTGTGGTCCATGCCATAAGACACACACTTCTGTGTGAGGTGTAGAGCAGAGGCAGGATGAGGTGCAGTCAGGATGTTAAACATTCATAGTGTCACCAATCTGGGCTGCCTTCATGAGAGTCTGGCTCCATTGCTTGAGGTCCAGTCTCAGCATCTCCTTTACCACTGCCTGGCATGTCTCTGAGGCATGCAGACCTCTGTAAGAAGGACACGCTCTCCACAAGCCTTTTTTACAGCAGTTCTCATGGGCCTTGCCATACCTCCTGTACCTCTCAGAAGCAGGGGAATAAACATTTGTTGTATTTTTCCAAACATCTGGAAAATGAAAAGGAAAACAGCATTAAACTTTTCCTGCCTTGGTTGTTAAAGCTCTTTCCCACATACCCTAATGAAACCCTCCTGGCCTGTGGTTGCTATTTTGGGGGTAAAACGTGTTTTTTGTGCTGGTATGACTGCATCCTACCTAGCTGGGCTTCAGGAACTCCACTTCCCTTTCATTCCTCTCCAAGGCTCTGTTGTAACCAAGACAAGGCACGATGAATGCACTGGAATCCAGATGTTTAACCTGGAATTTGTTTCCAGGTGGCAAAGTTACACAGCGAGAGCAGTCTCAGCATCTCAGAGCATCACAGCAACCCACCCCCTGGCACCATGGGTTTGACAGTGTACGTTGCCTCACAGGGTTTCTCCCAACAGTTGTTTTTTATGGAAAGGGGCATCACTGCTTCCAGGTGACTGTTCCCATATCCTCACCCTCCTGCAACCCAGACATTTTCCTTGCTACTATGATCCTACTCGTCTCTGCATCAGCGCATGCTGATGACCTGGGTTCAGCCCTTCAGAAAAAAAAACCCAGCTCTTCCAAAGTGAGACACCAGCTACAGAGGTTAATCCTTCGGTGGGGGATGGACCTTCTTTTATGTTGAGAAGACATCTGTGTCAGTGGATCTTCCTTGGCAGGATGCCAGGGCACTTTCCACAATTTTAACAGCAGGGTTGTTTTTTTTTTCCCAGTGCTCCGGCATCCAAAGACTTGGAACCAGTAGTATCCAAAACAGCCTTTTTTTACAAGCATCTCAGGTGAAGAACCAGTTCCCTGTGCCCAGTGATGTCCCCTGCCAATTTGGCTGGCCAATGGGCTGAGGCTGGCCTGCACTAGAACCACAGGCCCAGCCTCAGGACACACAAAAAAAAATTGTTCTTGCCTTGGTCTGCTTCACCCGTGCTGGCTGGGGACCAGGCAAAGCACATCTGAAATCAGTTTAGCTGGAATCTCCTATATACCAAGATTAAAAACAATCCATTGTCTGAATCTGTCATCCAGATGCAAGGGGCCTCTGCGTGGGTCCCTGCTTCCCAGAACGCCTGCAAAAGCAGCATGATGTGGCCATAAACAGCTTCCTTTCACTCTCCTTCCTGGATGGCCATAAAAAGAGACAACTCCGGCATCTACGGTGTCTGTTCCATCACTTATCTTACCTCGATTGCTAAGGAGACCACCAAAAGAGGACGGTATGATTTTCTGACCTTGGGGTCCTTCTGAGAGAATGACATAAACGTGAGGGATGCTCCAAACTGACAGGGCTGAGTTTGTTTTCGAGGGCTTGTTCCCCAGACGTGAGTCACCAGCACGTCCCCACCAGGCAGCCAGGAGATGAAGAGGACACCTCTAGGACGTGTACCCCAGACGAGTTACTAAAACTATGTGAATTAGGAAATAAAGAGCCAGCATCTTGTAAGGAGTTCAGCTGATGCTGACACTTTATAAGGGCAGGAAGGTCTGGGTGCTGGCTCAGAGGTCGCTGCGTGCTTTGATACGTCGGGAACAAATTGTTTGGTACAGCTGATAGAGCCCCAAATTCCTGGTCTGCTGGAATTGTCTCTGCTGCTAAAGCTGCTGTATCAGTCCAAGTAACCTCCTCCCCGAGCCAAGGGTTTTAATCAAATTAATGACCTCAAGGCATAAGAGGATATTTTCTTTAGCCAGGTGTGCTGCAAGCCTAAAATCTCCAAGCTGCAGGACTTCCCTCGTTGAGTCCTTTATAGCTGCTGAAAGGAGTGATTTCTCCGCTTGCACTGAGACCATCTTTCTTTAGGAAGAGGAGATGGTTTCCTCTTGTTTTCAGATTCCTTATCCAAGCCTAGCATCCAGGAAATATTAAAACTAGTTTAAATATCTATGTTAAATTCTTCCCTAGCTCCCAGGAGCTTGTCTTTTCTGCTTAGAAGATTCCTCCTGGGGAGTGAAGTCAGCAGCTGGGATTGCGTTTGAGCCAAAGGTCAGAGCCCAGTGTCACTGTGTCGGCTGATTAATGATGTCTCCCTCATTAACAGCAGCCGCGAGTACCACTTACCTTCTTTGGGCTGTTTATTGATGGGAATAGGCAGGAGCAGAGATAATGTTGTTGGTTTCCCATAGTGATACTTATCTCTTCACGCGAATGGCACCTGGAATTAAGGCTCTGCTTTCAGTCCCTGGATCCCTGAAGAATAAAGATGCTTTTCTTATGCGAGATGTTCTGCGCTGATAGCGGGGGCCAGCTCAGGCCCGGGGCTCCCCAGCGTGTTAGGGGGCTGCAGCTGGAGACACTGGATGAGTTTTGGTCAACCTCTGAAGGAAAACGATGTCCTTTTTCTGTCTGCGAAACGTGCACGCGACATCGAGTCTGGATTTGAACCGAAATATTCTCCAAGTTCAGGGTTGCTCAGTTCCAGAGCTATTTCTGCAGCTCATCTCTAATGAACGTGACACTTTCAAATAGTGGCTTATTTTGTGCTTTTGTTCATTGTATTCTGAGGGAGCTTGAGGGATCAAGAGTTCCTGAGCTCTGGGCTGTGCAACGTATAATGAGAAGTTTCTGGCACAGAGGTGCCTGCTCCCTTTCTGACAGATAGAAGCAGAAACACAGCAGTGTTGGGGGTGCAGATGGGGAAGGGGAAGGTTGCTCTTTTAAGTCAACGCCGGAGACAAGGCCAGCTTTGCAAGTGCCAAAGGATTGCATTTATGTTGTGTTTGTATCAAAAGATGAGTGAGGAGGGCAGATGTTGCCAGCTCAGGGCTAAACTGACAGATACTATGCCCGGTTTATGGGGAAACATGGGGAAAAAGCAGGGTTTGTTGAGGTTTGCAGGGGAAGGAGAAGGGTGAGAGCACCAAGAGAAGGGAATGCTTTGTCCAGCTGAATCCTTAATGCAGCTGGAAGGAAAGAATTGAGGAGAACACAAAGTGCTCCTGGCAATAACGGTGCAAAACGAGGAAAGGCAACATCAAAGCTGAAATCAGACACATCTTCCTGCTACAAAGACCTTTATCAATAAATCATAGGGAAGTGGGGGGCTGTTGCCCAGAGTGACATTCTTAAACGATCCTGGAAGCAACCATAAGAATTACACTTAAGGGAACAGTTCCATGGCATGTTCTTAAGGGTGGAATCACTGACTGCATAAAACTTTTCCTTCCACAATTTTAGTTGTTCTCTGCCAATAATTTAACTTCTTTTCTTAATAGCCCTTCCTCTACTACATAACAAACCACAAAGCCAGCTCTGTTATCAGTGTAGTATGTAATGTCAGTACCTGACCCAGGATGCTTTCCAATGCCCCAAGAGGAGTAAATGTCTTTACATCCAAAATTGTTCCAGAATAACATACAAGATACCAAAAAGTACACAGAGAAAAGGATTGAAAGGCCCTGCTTGCTTTGTGCAACAAGCTCTGTTCAAATCCATCCAGGGCAGATCCTTCTCCATGGGCTTCAGCATTTCCAGGAGGCGGATTCTGCCAAGGGAGAGAAAATCCTTTAATTATTGATCTCACCTCATTTTACTCACCCCTTTCTATTTAGCATTTGTAGGGTGATGTGTTAGATGCTACTTCTGTCCCTGGGGGCTCGTCGGTTGTCACCACCGCACAAAATTCCAAATTTGCTAATGAAGACAAGGCTCTATTTTTTTCCCCTCTGTTGAGTCTCATTCATGTTTCTGAATTGGAGGGAGCTTTTCTGCCTCTTCCATGAGCAGAGCGAGTAGCCTGGCCCGCTTTCCTCACCAATGGAACACGATAGCCATTTCATTAGCGTGCTTTCAATTTTCTTACAAAATGTCTACAGAAGAGCTCATTGTTTGGATCCATTAAGAGCTCATTTCCATGGATTTGGTGTGGTTTGGAGGGTTCCATTACTCTCCTCTGTGGTTTCTTTGTGCTTTCTGGAAGGGAAGGTCTGCGAGTCCCGTGCACTGCACGGGAGAGGGCTGATGAGGCATGACCTCTGCTACGTGACATGGAGATGTTTTCTCCATTAAGTCCTGGGTTTTTTTAGCAGAGGGAAAGGTTGGGGTTTCAACATGTCTGTGGGCACCCGACTTGGATGGGCTTTGCAGTCTGCAACTCTCTTTCTGAAGCTCTGTAGCCTTTGGCTTCCAGCATTTTCAGCCTTAAAGAATCAGGCCAACTCCAACCCAGAGAGTTGGAGACCAGGTTCCAAAATCAACGTTCGCATTGAATTCTGCCATTGTCTGAAGAGCAGAGCACACAGAATATTGCTTTAATTTTTAACAGAGAGTTGGAAAAGTCGTGAAGTAGCCAGGTTGGAGTTGGAAGAATTCCCTACCCAGAGCTGGCAGCGGGGTGTTAATGAGAGGTGTACAAATCCATCCCACTGTGTCAAGCTCTCCGTGGGCTTCAGCTCTGAATGAATCAAGACTATGACACACTTTACAAAGAGAAAATAAAGAAGGCAAATGCGGTGGGGAGGAACTGAAACAACAACAAAGCCCCAAGCTCAGTTTCTCAAAGTACAGGATGTGCGAGCAGGCTTGAGAAACTGGCTTTTTTTTCTGCCTCTCCGGTTGCTAACGCTGCTCCCATCTGAGTTAGGATTTTCAAGGAGGGGGGGAAAAAGTGGCAGTTTGATTTAACCTTCTGAATTAACTCTGGTTTTCTTTAAGAATGGAATGCTGCCCCCACAAACACGTATGCTTTTTCTTGGGTGACTGATGCTGTGTCCTAAGTATTGATCTAATAAGATGCCTGACTGTCAGCTGCCTCCAGAGCTCTGATACAGCAAACTTTGGGAGAGATATGCAGAAGTTTGAAGCTGTTATTTTTAATAGTACAACTCGCATTTGCTTGGGAAAGCTCTTTCCCTTCCAGTGTTCTGCAAACTGTAACCAAACACAGGCCTGTAATTAAATGACAGGGCAGGCTGTAGTGATAAAATCTCTTTTCGCTGCAGGGGCCCAGGTGGGGGAAGTGTTTTCGGGGGATTTGCATTGCTGCCTTTCCAGGTTTCAAGTCAAGTCTGTCTCTTTGCAGGGGCTCTGAGCATCAAAGAGCTAAAGGAACACTGCAAGGACAGAGGCGGTATGTCTGTTGGTTGCAGAAGGCAGCTGAAATCTCTGGCTGGCTGAAAGATTCATTTCATAGTTCCTAAGAAGCCTCTTTCCTTGATATACGAGTGTATAACCTGCCCTATGCACTGGGCTTAATTTTGTGCATGTTGAAATGGAGGCTTCACTTGATTCCTCAGGAGTCACAGTTGCAGTCAAAGTAAGACAGAAGATACTTGTGTTTGCTGCAGGTTGTGTGAGCAAAGAGGAGAGAGGGAGGATTATTTCTTTAACCATGGGGAGGTCTCTGCCCATAACATATGTCTCGCTTCAAAAGGCAGCTCAGCTCATCTTGCTTAAACACGTAGATTGTCGGTGTCTGTCGCTGAGCTGAGTGGGATGAATTTCACTATGTCTCACTTTCCAGGGAAAAATCATCACTATTAGGGCACAACTCTTTGGCTCTGTTTAGACATTCCCCTTCAGATGAGATGAAGAGGGAGTAGTGAGATGATCACTATCCCTGGATGAGATGCTCTCTTTCTGCGGAGCCTAAATGGCATCTAGAAGAGCTCTGGTGGAGGTGCCTGCTCTATAACCATCTAACAACTGACCACAACTAAAATGCACCAATGTCCAGATCATTTCTGCATTCTTTTCCTCTGGAGGTCTAACAGTGTAGACCCTCTTCTATTTTTTTTTCCTTCAGAAAAAGGTGGGGGCTTTGTGGTGATGGGAATTAACAGTCATCGTCCATGGACATTAACAGTCCATGGCTATTGCACCATGCAGCCAAGGGCAGGTTTTTCCAGGCCTTGAGTTGTCCCCCCTGGAACCTTAACCCCTTGGTTTTGTTAACATCCTGTTATGAGAGCTGGGACTGCACAGAGCTGTGGCACCCAGGAATGATCCTGGTAAAGAGGTAACATCACCTGCTTCTGCTCTGTGTTTCTCCTGTACATCTTCAGGGCTGCACTAGCGTCACTAACCACTGCATGGCACTGTGAGATTGCAGTCAGGCATTTAGGCTCAGAATGCTTTAGGTAGCAAGGGACCCTAAAGATCATCCAGTCCCATCCCCCTGCCCTGGGCAGGGACACCTCCCACCACACCACGTTGCTCCAAGCTCCCTCCAACCTGCCCTTGAACCCCTCCAGGGATGGGGCAGCCACAGCTTCTCTGGCCAACCTGGGCCAGGCTCTCACCACCCTCACAGCAAAGAACTTCTTCCCCACGTCTCAGCTCAGTCTCCCCAAGTGGCAGCTGCACACAGAATTTATAGGTTGTTTCTCTCTGTATCTTCTATATAGGTACTTGTGGAATTTTCTGCTCTGTCCTCACCCTTTTCTGTCAGAGTTTGGCTTTGGTTAAGCTGCAGCTTTCAGGCTTTCTGTGTGGTTTCCCATCAGTTGTTAACCAGAACTTTCACAAGGATGTGAAGCTCTTTAAATACTCAGTATAAAAAGAGCCAAAGAAATAATTAACTCAAGAGTTTTCTCAAGGTTGTAATATAAATGTCTGGAAAGTTTGGAGAACTCTCCAGTTCTCAAGCAAACCCTACAGTGTCTCATCTTTCCAGCTCAGTTCTTCCAGCGTGGATTAAATGTAACTCTGAGCAAGGTTTCAAATATAGATTTGTTTTGGGCGCCCAGGACCTTGACAACGGGGTTAGTCTCTGTCTTTGGCTTGTGGGGAGGGTCTGCCCTATCTCTGCACCAGAGAAATGCTCGTAGGGCACATCCTGAGTTGAAATGGCAGAAGTAACATCACTGGGGTGATTGCATTGGAATTTGGGTACTTTTGTAACCTTTCTGCAATTATGTCTGGGCACAGGGGCTGCCTGGTCCCTCTGATGAATCTGAAGTATGTCTGTACAAAAATATATATATAAAATATATACATATGTATTCCATTATCTGAAGGGGGCCTATGAGGAAGCTGGGGAAGGACATTTACAAGGGCATGTAGCCATAGGAGTATGTCTGTACATATATATATATATATAAAAAATATATACATGTGTATTCCAGTATCTGAAGGGGGCCTATGAGGAAGCTGGGGAAGGACATTTACAAGGGCATGTAGCCATAGGAGTAGGAGTAATGGCTTCAAACTGAAAGAGGAGAGACTGAGATGAGCTGTGGGGAAGAAGTTCTTTGGTGTGAGGGTGGTGAGAGCCTGGCCCAGGTTGGCCAGAGAAGCTGTGGCTGCCCCATCCCTGGAGGGGTTCAAGGCCAGGTTGGACAGGGCTTGGAGTATCCTGGGCTGGTGGGAGGTGTCCCTGCCCAGGGCAAGGGGTAGAATTTGGTGAACTTTAAGGTCCCTTCCAACCCAGACCAGTCTGTGATTCTATGAACCTAGATGTTGCACCTGGACAAACCTTGTTGCAATGTCCTCATTTTCCATGCTCTTGAGTGCAGGGAGATGCTCCTCGCTGGTGTTTATGTGGTCCCACAGGTGGCACTGGGCTGCTGGGGAAGCAGTGGGTGGCAGGGTTTCTTTGATTGCAATGGATAATTAGGTGTGATCTCTCCAATGACTTAAATATATCTCTGTCTCACTAATCTTCCCTGTGACGAGATAAATAGTTGAAACTATGGCATGCTCATGGCATTGTTATGCAAATAAGCTCACACTAAAATAAAACTGCTGATTGAGGAGCTGAACCCACAGAATGATGTCTCCAGACCCCCCTTGCCTACCTGACTGTACAGACGACTTTTCACTTGTATGTCCTTGTCTGAAAATTGAACCACATCCCTCTAGTATGGAGAAATCTGGTGAATAATGCAGGAGCCCAGTGCTTTTTACAAACATTATATTGTCTCTGATGCAGCATCTCTGAGAAGCTTCCAAGTCTCAATTGGACAGGAGGGACCTGCTCCCCAGCCAGTCAGGCACCTGTATGGACGTGTTTCTGTCCTCCAAGGAGCTCAACATTTTAAATCAGCCTGCCCAAAGACCTGAGCTGTCAGTAGAGATAAGCAGAGGACTCCATGAAGCCACTATCTGGAGAAGTCCTGGTTCTTGTTTTCTGTGCTGCTCCACTGCTGGGAGACCACTTGTGCTCTCAAACATCCCATGGGAACCCCTAACACCAGCTGTGATCCCGGCTCCAGTCCTGGATCCGCACTGCAGATGGGAAAGGAGATGGTTTGCAGGGGAACGTAATTGCTGTTGGTTTGTTCTCTTCTAGATGTGGACGAGTGCAGCACCATCGCCGGTGTGTGCGATGGCGGTGAGTGCACCAACACCGCGGGCAGCTACGTGTGCACGTGTCCACGCGGTTTCATGACCAGCCCTGATGGATCGCGCTGCATCGGTAAGATGCTAAAACACATCTCCGGACCCCAAACGCGGGGAGAGATCACAGATCCAATGACTTGGAAACCGCTGTCTGGTGGTGCCCAGATTTGCAAATCAAAGGGCACTTTGTCCCTGCAATAACTGGAAAATGCTCTTTTCCATGTGGTGTCCATGGCTGTCCTGGTCACTGGTTTTGATGCTATAGCAGACCAGAAAAGGAGGCTGAGGGGAGACCCTTCTCACTTCCTAAAACTCCCTGAAATAAAAGGAGGCTGAGGGGAGACCTTTCTCACTTTCTAAAACTCCCTGAAAGGAGGGTGTTGCCAGGGGGGGTCAGTCTCTTCTCCCAAGGAACGGGTGATGGGACAAGAGGAAATAGCCTTAAGTTGCACCAGGGGAGATTTAGGATGGATATTAGGAAAAATTTCTTCACTGAAAGGGTTATCAACCATTGGAAGAGGCTGCCCAGGGCAGTGGTGGAGTCACCATCTCTGGAGGTATCTAAAAGCCAGGCAGACGTGGTGCTGAGGGACATGGGCTAGTGGTGGTTTTAGCAGTGTTGGGTTGACGGTTTGAATAGGTCTTGAGGGTCCTTTCCTACCAAAACAATTCTATGATTCTAGTCTAGGATTCTATGATTTCTGGCAACACAGTGACTCCCCAGCTCGTATAGAAATCACCTCTTGCCTGCAGACTGCACGAGGGGCTTGGTGGGGCTGGTGTGTGCTGTTCCACCAGCTCTGATGTACCTGTACCCCCCCAACCCCAGCTCAGTCTGGCTCACGGTGCCTGGATTTCGAAGCTTCCCAGAACTGGCCTGACTCCAGGCCAGCTTTCCCCAGGCTGAGGAGCTCTCCTGCCTCCAGATTGCAGAGCCTGGAGTGAATCTTGCATGTTTAACACATCAAAATTGCTTACTGAGCCCGTTGTAAATATTTGATGGTCCATTTCTCTTTGTAACAGATGACAGTTTCTGCGATAAATAGATCAGTTCTCTGTTTACTTGCTCTCAGCAGGGGCACTTATTTGGTCAAATGAATCCTGGGGTTTGTCTCACTGATTGGAAAGTTCATTTGCCTTTGGAAAGACAAGGATGGGAGGGTTTGCAACGAGGAACTGTAACAAAAAAAGGCAAAGATCATTGTTAGTGCTATGGAAAATGTCAGGTACAGCTTTCTGTTGAAAGTCCTGGACATTCATACAGAAAAAAAAAAAAAAATCCAAATTTTTTTATATCCACAGAACCTGGAGTAAAAATTAATCATGTTCTAGTTCCAGAAAGAAAAATGTTGTAAAGTATAACGTACAAGTCACTTTGTTTGGGAATCTGAGAAATTTTAATGAGAATGAAATCCTTTGCCTCGCTGGTTCCCAGACCCTGCCATAAGCCCGGCGGGTGTGACGGCTGTCAGATGAGTCATATGGACATTTCTCCACTTTCCTTGAAACCAAACGCTTCAAGAAATGAAAACTAAATAAAATTAGAAAGCTCACATTTAAAAATAGTCCAAAGCTTAGTTAGCTGCAGCGGACTATGACTGCATCTGAACTCCATGCATCATGCCGTAGCCATTTCCCTCAGCTAACATACTCTGCTGGTGTGCTGTCACCTTTTGGGACAGATAATATTTTTTCTGGCAAAAGGCCCCGTTACCACTGGGGTGTTGTTGCTCCGGGATCAGTGTTTTGCAAACCCCGCTTCTGTCGTTTGAGGGGGTTTTACTGCTCGTTTTGAGACTTTATGGTAGTTCCAGGCCACAATTTACATCCTCTGAAATAAATCAAATTTGGAAAAGATTGGAAATGAATGTATAACGTGGCCACCCTTAAAGCACAAACGGCATCGGGAGATTGCAGAGGAGATTGTCACACTGTCACCTCGCAGATGTTTAGACTGGAAGTGACCACAGTGTTTCATACATCATGGGGCACCAGCACTGGGTACGTGGTGACTTTATGGTGGCAGCCTTGATATACTCCCATCCCTTTCCCCTCCCTTTTTAGTTAAGTAAATACCTTTTTATTGCATTTGAATAATCTCCTGTAGTTTTTACAGCTGAAACAGCAAGACACTGAGCTTGACTTGATCCCAAATCTCATTAGCCGCTTTCACTGCCTCCCTCAGTAAAATGCCAACAGCAGCGTGGCTGGAGAAAGTCCGTCATAGTTTGAAATGAACATTTATTGAATGATTCAACCACCTGCGCTTGACAGAAAGAATCCAGTTCCACACATGTTCATAACAGTCTCATTCATTTAGGCTTGTAAAAGACAGGCTCAGCGTTGTGCAGGCAGCAGAAGGACCTGCTCCAGCAGGCTCCCAGCTTTCTTTTTTTTTTCTCTTTTTTGGTACAATGGGTTGCTTTTCAAGAAGTGCTTCAAAGAATAATTTTCAAATGAGAAAAGTGGCCTTTCAGATGCATTTCTATGGTCATTGCAAGTCAGCACTCCTGCATGTTGCTTGCTTTGCTCTTTTTCCCTGATGATCCAGCAAAGCTCTGAGAGATTTGGGTTTTATCTCTCCTTGGGCAACATCAGCAGATTTACTGCCTAAAGCTCCAGGTAGGGCCAGATCTTGCTTATTGCTACAAAGACCTGGGCTCAGAGAAGGTGGTGAGTGTGTTATTGAGGACCTCACCTGCCTGGAGGACCCTTTTTACCCTCTTTGTTATTGAGGACCTCACCTGCCTGGAGGACGGTTTTTGCCCTCTGGTCATTATCCAGGAAAGGATAGAGAAGGAAAAAGGAAGTATGAGGAGATAATATTTATGAGGGCAAGAAATGACAAAAGGGAAGTGGTGTGAGGGTTGTAGGCTCCACATAGAATGATAAGAAGCTGGGGAGGGCTGAGCAGAGCACCCCAACAGCTCCCAAGGCATCGAGGGAGCTAGGGGTGCTGCCAAGCAGAGCTGTGTCTGGACATCTGCAGGGACCAGAAGGTGCAGAAAGGTTCTGTAGTTCATGGGACTCCAGTGCAGGGACCTAGACTATAAAGCATTACTCCCTAAAGAGGATCGATCATCTGAGAGATGCATTTATACCTCAACCTTACAGCAGTTGAACTGGGAGGAGAATTTGGAGAAGTGTGAACAGGCAGGGAGGGAGTGAATTTATTATAGCACTTACCAGCACAGAAACTGTCCTGCAGTTCACCAGAGCTTCCCTGCTTGCACTGGAGCCCTCTGCAGAAGCCTTGGTGGTTGAGAAGCAATGGATGGACATTGCACTTTGGTGGGAGCTGTGCCCAGAGGGACACTTTGTGTCTTCATTCTGCCACGGCTCTTCAATGAGACAGACACCACCATCTAGCTTAATATTACCCAGACAAGAAAGAAATTGTTCAGTTTTCCAGAAGAGGAGAACATACGATGGCATCAATCCATCTAGACTGGGTGTCCTCACCACAGCATGAGGCTTCTTTTGTGCCCTTCTTCCTTGCAAACCACTGGCCCACTAGACATGTTGGGTGGAGAGACCTTTGGCTACTTGCTGCTGTGTTGCATCTCCCTTCTGAGCTAAGAGCTCCCAGGTCCTTTGTAGTCAGAGCCAACTGACTTTTGCAACCACTACTTTGTTTGGGTTTGGTCACTTGAGCTTCCCAGTTTCTGTACGTGACAAGACACAAAATGAGAGAAATACCCTTTAAAGTTCTCTCTGTACTTCCTGTTCCTCAGTCTCTCCCTGCCTCTCCCCCACTGCCAAAGAAACAAATCAAATTTTCATCGAGATCAAAATTCCTTGTAGGTCCATAGCAAGTCTTAGATGTTCATGTTGAAAGGGAAGACAGAGATAAGTCGGGCTGGGTAGTCACTCAGAGGGTGCAGCTCCTGGTGTGTGGCTTCTCCTGGGCATCAGGACACACCCCTCAGGCCACCATGACCCAGAAGATGGGTGCAGACTCTGTCAGACCCTGGCAGGAAGGTCCAGTTTGGTGTCCCTCCTGGCCCCCTATCATTGGTTTAGTGATGGTTTTTTATCAGTTAGGTTGATGGTTGGACTAAATGATACTAAAGGTCCCTTCCAACCCAGACAATTCTATGATTCTATGAGGAGAAACTCAGTTTCCTGCTCTACAGCTCCTGGCAGGACCTTCTAAAGCCTCCCCAGCCTCTCTGAACCAGAGACCTCTGATAGACCTGTGGCTCCATCCTCCCACCTCTCTGTGCTCTCTAATCTCATGTGGAATTTTCCCTCCTTTCTCGCCTGCAGCATTTCTGATTTACTGAGGTTATTGTGCAAACCTGTTCCCTGAACAGCCGCAGAGGAAGGCAGAGCAAAACCACAACGGCTTTGTGTTCCCACCTCCAGTGTGTGGGTGGTCCTGCAGGAGGTCACAGAGGGACTGTGGGGACCCACTGTTCTTTCCATCCACCCCTCTCTCTGCCCAAGGCAGCTCCAGATGAGTTTTCAATTAGTTCTGACCTTCATTTCTGACAGAGATCATTACAAACTGCAGCAAAACCAGCTGAATTTAATAAACGTTTGTCCAGATGAATAAGGGCTGGACCATTCCCTCCCTTACACAAACTGGTGTGACCTCCCTACCTTGTCAAACTTGTCAGCACGTTGTCTGTCTGCGGGGAAAGAGGTTGCGTTCTCCAGCTCACTCCTTGCCCAGTAACTGGCTGGCTGTCACCCTGTGTCACAGCTTTTGGGACAGCAAACATCCCACAGAAGAACAGAAGGAGCCGGGTGGGATCTGTCCTCTCTGATGTCCAAAGGGTTTATTCCAACCTACCACGCTCAAATCAAGAAATTCACTTAAGCTCAACCCTAAACTCCCATCAAGGGTTTGGGCTGCAGCTTCTCCAAATGGCCCCACTGTCCTGTTCTGGTGTGTTCGGGGAACAGCCAGGAACATCATTATGGAACATCAACCTGTCGATGTGCTGTGGAAACACAGCCCTCTTCTGCACTCCAGAAGCTGCGGAAACCTGCAAAGACATGGGCATTGCTCTTGTCCCCTTGCCACTTGCCAGAGACCAGGGGCTTGGGATGACCCAAACACCCACATGGCTTGTACATCTTGAGGATTAGGAGCTAATCTGGAGTTGCATTCAATCCCTCAGGCAAGTTTCCGTTCTCCCAATCTGTCTGTCTTTCTGCAAGTTTCTTTGGTGGAGAAAGCTTGGGAAAAGGGAATACTTCCTGCTGAACTCAGAACGGTGGAAAGGATGTAGCTGAGAAAAGACCTGCTGGTTTAGTCACCCTGGCTTTAAATGGGGTCACTGTCCTCTGCAAGTCACCAAGCTGTGATTAGGGAAAAAATGTAACCACAGCCCACAGATCAAACAGCTCTGTGCAATTAATTTCAATTATATTTCAGGAAAGTGTCAGCCCACTGGCTAATGTCAGTCTAGAGGCACAGATGACAAATCAGACTAGACTTTCCCCCTCATTAATTTACTTGAGAAACAAGGACGGGAGATGAATGAGTGGAAGATTTCACGTTTTCCTAGAGGACTTGGTGCCAGACGGAGCCTGCTAGACATGTGAAAGACCCTCAGTCTCCTGGGCCTTGTCCAGAAGCCACACACACCTAACACCGGTGCCAGGCTCGGTGTCTGTGGCTTTGGCCACGCTCACGGGTGGCGACCATCCAGGGCTCGTTCTCCTCCCAGATCAGTCCAGGCTGTGGGAACTAACCCATGACCTGTAACAGGCATCCGCTGGCAATGGGAGCCATCAGGCTGGAGGGATGTAGAACTGGGAACAGCTTTGTTTGTTAAAGGAGAGATGCTGGGATCACTGGGACCTGGCAGGGAATGCTTCTTTGTGGGAAGCCTGGGATGTGGGACATTTGCCATGGGAAGGAGAGGCAGGTCCTGGTCAGACCTGAGGTGACTGTGGAAAGGTCCTTGCTTAGCACAGCATTGGAGATCACTGACTAATGCTGGAAGGGCTCTACCTGGTCTCCAGGCTGACCAAAGTGGTGAAGGAGGTGGTTGACCACCTTGGGAAAGGACTTGCAGCCAGGGCTTCAGCCTGGAGCAGGAACAGTTGGGGAATGCCACCTCGCTGTCTGGGAACCCTCAAAATAGTAGCAGGCAGTGCTGGATTGTTTTTATCACAGGGAAGTGTTTTTAGTGGCAGGAGTTAGAGGAAAATATACCATGTTGGGTCCAACAGCCCAAGAGAGGAGAAGACACTGCCCATCTGCATGGCCTGTTGGACTGTTATATGGGCACTGATGGCCAACCCTTGGTCACAAATGTAATCCAAATAAGCAAGACAGAGACTAACATCAGAGGAGGAGCTTGAAGAATGGAGATTTCAGCCCCAAAATACAATTTTTTTGAATAATGTACTTAGTCCAGAACAGTTTATCTGTCCCTGTTGAGGAGATGGGTCAGGCTGTAGTGGAATTGTCAACATTTGCAGTGGTCTCCTGCAGACCACCTCCCCATCGCCTGCTCCCTCTTCTGGCTGGTGTGTTGGGTCAACCCATCCCTGACATCTCTTATCAGGAACTCCAGTGAGAGGAGGGAGACACCTGTAAATAATCCCATCTCTTTAGGGAGGTGAGGAAAGTTGGGATGAGGTGGGGGATCTCATCTGGTTTTTGCTCTGTGAATTCAGCCAGGATCTTCTGGGTCAGCTTGTCCTTCCTGCAGGGCAAGGAAGGCAGCTCCCAGTGGAGAATCCAATGGAGAGGAACTGCCTAACTGCTGCCTGTTTCTGGCTCTTGATCAGGCTGCTTATAGTATTTAGGAGCCTAAACGGGAATGTGAGATCTAATACTGGGGAATAAGACCTGGCCCTACAGCCTTGTTGTGCTCCAGACGGAGGTGCTGGAGAACCTTATGATGTGGGAGCATGAGGGAGAACAGGAGGTCAAGTTGAGACATTGGACAGCCAGAAGAAGCACCATTGGAAATCAGTGCTCAGGATTGAGCACCCAATTGACCTGACCAAGAGCATGGTGATAACACGGTGTGAACGTGTCTCCTTCTCCTCTCCCTCTCTGCAGACCAGCGGATTGGGACGTGTTTCTCTGCTCTGATCGGGGGCCGCTGTGCCGGGGACCTCCCTGGCCAGTACACCAAGATGCAGTGCTGCTGTGACTCGGGGCGTTGCTGGGCCATTGGCCAGACTCCAGAGATGTGCCCTGTCCGGGGCTCTGGTAAGTGCAACACAAAGGACCTCCACCTGCTGTTGGGCCAACCAGTGGCTCTAGTAGCCCTAGTGGTACCCCAGGCTTGACGTGGAGAATCGTCAACACAACACCCAGAGAAAGGTCAGATGGGGATGCTGGCTCTCCTGCCTGGGTCTCATCTGAAGTCGAGCCAGATGAGTTCAGCCAAGGCAAGAATTCATCCCTTTCCTCCTACCCCTTCAGCTCTCTTTGGCTCCCACCATCATCTAAACTTTGGGCCAACTGGGGGTGAGCCCAGGCCGCAGGAGGCCGTGAGGAGGCTCAGGGCTGTAGATCTCTCCGCCTTTCTTCTTTCATCACCAGTTCTGAGCAGGGCAGAGCTTTACCGTGTTTGGCCCCCTCCTGTGTCCTGTTTGAAGGGACCCCAGGGCGCCAGCGGTCCCACGCACCCCGAGAAGCTCTTGCCAAACACCCTGGCAAGCTGTGTCTCGTCATCTCCTCCAGAGTGGAGGGTGTTAAAGCCCTCCTTGCCCGTCTGCCCTCTTCCCATCTACACCCACCTTCTTTGCTCCCTGCCGGTACATCTCCATCCTTTCTGTTCTCTGGCAGAGGCAGAAAGGGGATTCAGGAACTCTTGGAAAAGCACTAAGGCAGCTGTTTTGTTTCAGATGAGTACCGCAGGCTCTGCATCGAAGGACTCCCAGTCGTGCCAGGGTTCCCTGGGAACTTTCCAGGAATTCCTGGATTCGGGCCCAATGGTGTTGGGCCGGGACTCAACGGGCCTGGAGGCATCGGACCAAATGGGGCAAATGGACAAGGCGGGATCCCAGGTCTGCCTGGAATGGGCCCAGGAAGTTCAAGCATTGGTAATTAAAAGGACTTTCTTACTGTGCTGACCCAATTTTGGCTGCCTCTCTCAGAAGACGGGCAGCGTCTCCGCACTGTGCACACACCAGAGAAGTGCCCGTGCTCTCCGCCAGCCACGAGGTTTATTTTGACACGGGGGAGGGGAACGATGGGATGTGACACTAACACTGTGCAGGATGCTGAGCCCAGAAGCAGATCAAACAGCGTCTGCTGGCAGAGCCAGGGAGCCAAACCTGGCTCCGGTGCAGAATATCTTTCTAATTACCAAAGAGGAATGAAGCTTTCACGTCACCGCCTCGCTCTCTGCCTCCCCCAAACAAAACTGGTTTTCCCACCACCTTGGACACCCCCAAATAGCTCCTTCTAAGGGCTGGTGCCTGTGAAAAAGCACTAGATGTCAATAAATATCAATTCCCACCTCGCTTCTGAGAGGCTGGACCATGTCATGCATGTCCATGGGGTAGGGGCAGACCAAGTACTGCAGCACTTGGCAGAGATTCCTGAGGAGGCTGAGTTTGTGTCTGCAGCCCCGTGGCTGGACAGGGCCCAGGAGCATCCCTGATCCATCATGGTGTTGGATATTAGGAAAATTTTCTTCCCTGAAAGGGTTATCAACCATTGGAACAGACTGCCCAGGGAAGGAGTTGCCATCCCTGGATGTATTTAGAAGGTGGGCAGACATGGGGATGAGGGACATGGGTTAGTGGTGATTTGGGCAGGATTGGGTTGATGGTTGGACTCAATGATCTTGAAGGTCATTTCCAACCTCAGCAGTTCTATGATTCTATCATTTACCAACCCTGCTGCCTGGGGATGATCAAGTGAGCCATAATCCTCTACCTGATGCTCTCTCTGTGCTTTCCAGGAACAGCCACTCTGAACCAGACCATTGACATCTGCAAGCACTTCACTAACCTCTGCCTGAACGGCCGCTGCATCCCCACCCCGTCCAGCTACCGCTGCGAGTGCAACATGGGCTACAAGCAGGATGTGCGCGGAGAATGCATTGGTGAGTAGGTCCCCCCAGAGCTCCTGACAGCCCCCATCCCAGTCAGAACCCCCCACATCCCAGTCAGAGGTCCTCACAAGAGGCTGGAGATAGAGGGCTTGTGTCCAGTAATGAAGCAGTGTGATGGAAAGGATACATCTGCCTCTCAAGGAACACCCAGGGTGACAACTCTGGTAGCCACAGCATTGTCACTGGCTTAGCAGTGGCCAGTTCACACTGTGGGAAGCCCCATGGAACTAGCCCCAGGGCAGGGATGCCAGTTATTGGGCTGCTTGCCTGCCCTGCTTGCCCCACAGGCATAGGCTGTGGTCCCTATGATCACCTCAGCTAGCTGGTGGCTCTGCAAACATTCTCAGAAGCTTGAAGTCTCCAAGGAATTAGAAGGATGGCATCTTTCAAGAGAATTACCATTTTATAAGTGGCCTATTCCTTCTGAGATTCACCCGATCAAGTGGAGCAAGAAGGTCTTGGCCAAAAGGTGGCCAGACTTATGAGGAGAGCTTTAAACTAGGTTTAGTGGGAGAAGGGGATGGAATTTGAGCAACAGAGAAGAGCCAGGTGCTGCTGATGTATTAGGAACCAAGAGGGAAACACCTGTAAAATGCTTGAGAGGAATTAGGGTGTGTTCCTCTGAAAAGGTGAGAGCATTGATGGCCCAGCTGAGGTGCCTCTGTACGAATACATGCAGTGTGGCTATCAAACAGGAGGAGTTGGAAGCCACTGTGCAGCTAGAAGGCTACACTGAAATGTGGTGGGACTAATCATGCGACTGGAGCGCTACAATTGGTGGCTGTAAACTCTTCAGAAGGGAAGATAAGAAACTCAAGAAGGTGATTATAGACAGCCAACATGGCTTCATCAAGGGCAACTTTATGCCTCAGTAATTAATGGCCTTTGATGATAGAGTGACTGCATTGGTGTAAAAGAGAAGCGCTATGGATGTCACCTACGTGGACTTCTGAGAGGCCTTTGATAGAGTTCCCCACAACATTCTTACCTCAAAATCGGAGCGTTACGGGTTTGGCGGATGGACTATTGAATGGATTAGGAATTGGCTGGAGGACTGTATCCAAAGAGTCAATGGCTCGATGTCCAAGAGGAAACCTGTAATGAGCGGTGTCAAGCTGACAGGATACAGCCTTTGCTGCCTGTCCTGGTGGTTTGCTGTGTCTAATAGTGACTCACAGGTTTAGGCTTTTCTTCTTGCAGATGTGGATGAGTGCTCCAGCAGCCCCTGTGTGCACGGCGACTGCGTGAACACCCCTGGCTCCTACCACTGCAAGTGCCACGAAGGCTTCCAGAGCACCCCCACCAAGCAGGCTTGCATTGGTAAGTTTGTTCCCTCTCTCCTTCTGGGGCGACACGGGTTGCCCCAAGAGTGTCAGCAGAGACCTCGGTAACAAGGAAAATGGTTGTAAAGGGGAAGGAGAGTGAGGAGTCCCCAGCACCAAATAACCTCCCAACCAAGTGTGTGATGGACTTCCACAACAACTTAACTGAGCTGCCAGCAGCCTCCTGAAATCCGCCCAGAAGTTTCCTCTACCTTTATTTACCTTAAAATGAGGTAGTGGCAATCAAGGAACTTAGACTCTGTTTCAAGAGCACAGCTTGATTTAAAGATGAGAACGTTTTGCTTTGACAAAAGATAGGATTTTGAGGAATGTTTCTATCGATGCAGGGCTTGTGATTTCTAGCAAAGTTGTTCTGCCAGTGTCTTGCAGAAAGATGGTGCTCTGGGTGAGGGACTGCTAAAAAGAAATAATGGGGAGGTGATGTCCCATGTGAACGAGAAGCAAAAGCAGATTTCCCTGTCAGTACCCAACCTTTGATATTTTTTTTAACTTATTTTTCTGTCAGGTGGCTTCTAATTAAGGGGTTTCCAGAGGACCCCCCCTATTGCCTGACAATGTGAACGGCTTTCCTAATTTCCACACTAAATCTTTTAAGCTGAATTCTTCTTGTGGTTCTATTTCTGGCTGTGAAAATTGGTTCATCGCTGTCTCCTTTAAAACATTTTTTTACATGTTGGGAAACTGCAACTTGTAACCCCCCTGTCATCTCCCTTCTAGACTAAACAACTGCAAGTCTCTCAATCTGCTCTCATTGATAATGTTTCTAAGGTTCTCATTGTCCTGGCTTTTATCTTCTCAACTTCCTCCATTTTGTCTTTATCTTTTCTAATGTGTGGTGCCAAAACTGGGATGTCATTCTTCAGCTGTGGCCTCTCTTAGTTGTCAGAACAAGAAACTGTCCCATGGGGCTTACACACAACTCTTCCGTTGATACAGCTTTAAAAAGGAGGTTTCCTTCAGGGCAGGGCCACCCCATTTTGTCTGGGATTCAGACCTTTTTCTGCCAAGCTGCTCTCGAGCTAACTTCTCCATGTTAGGAGAGTCACAGAATGATATGGGGTTGGAAGGGACCTCTGAAGATCATCTTCTCCAACCCCCTGCCAGAGCAAGGTCACCCAGAGCAGGTCCCACAGGAACGTGTCCAGGCGTGTTGAATGTCTCTAGAGACGAAGACTCCACCACCTCTCTGGGCAGCCTCTTCCAGGGCTCTGCCACCCTCACAGGAAAGAAGTTCCTCCTCATGTGGAGATGGAACTTCCCATGCTCAAGTTTGTGCCCATTCCCTCTTGTCCTGTCCCTGGGCACCACTGAAAAAAGCCTGGCCCCATCCTCCTGACACCCACCCTTGAAGTATTTATAGGTGTTGATCAGATCCCCCCTTTAGTCTTTTTTTCTCCAGACTGAAAGGACCCAAGTCCCTCAGCCTTTCTTCATAACAGAGATGTTCTAGTCTACACAGTGTTTGTGTTGTCCATTGCTGCTGGGGGCAGACTACTGGTTTTCTGTAATTTGCTCATAAAATAGCTCATCCTGCCTTCCCCAGTTCTTGACAAAGGGTCAGTAACAACCCCCTGCCTGAGACAGTCCTCTTCCTTTCTTCTTTCCTTTTTACCCAGAGGCGTTCAGTGGCCCATCTCCCAGAGCGAGTGGCCATCACATTCTTGAGGTGCAGCAATACTGCAGTCCCATTGTACCCGATCTTCTGTCCTGGAATTCTGGAACCACCTCTCTGTGGCTCACCTGAGTCCGTGGCTGTTGGTCTCAGCACTTTTACTGTCACCCATGGACTTGAACAGCCCCAGGATAATCGGAGTCACAAAGGGGACCATTGACAAAGACATCATGAAGGGTCAGAGGTCCTAGAGCTGTAACCTCACAAAAGTCTTGCTGCTTCCAGAGCATTCAAAAAGCTTTTTCCATATCTTTTCATAGAATCATAGAATTGCCCAGGCCGGAAGGGACCTCCAAGGGTCATCTAGTCCGACCCCCCCGCAGTCAGCAGGGACACCCCCAACTAGACCAGGTTGCCCAGGGCCTCGTCGAGCCTCTCCTTGAATATCTCCAGGGAAGGGGCCTCAACCACCTCCCTGGGCAACCTGTTCCAGTGCTCCACCACCCTCACAGTGAAGAACCCCCTCCTCATCTCCAGTCTAAATCTGTTCCCCTCCAGCTTGAAGCCATTGCCCCTCGTCCTGTCACTGCAGGCCTTTGTAAACAGGCTCTCCCCAGCCTTCCTGTAGGCTCCCTTCAGGTACTGGAAGGCTGCTATTAGGTCTCCCCGGAGCCTCCTCTTCTCCAGGCTGAACAACCCCAGCTCCCTCAGCCTGTCCTCGGAGCAGAGGTGCTCCATCCCCCTGATCATCCTTGTGGCCCTCCTCTGGCCCCTCTCCATCAGGTCCATGTCCTTCTTATATTGAGGGCTCCAGACCTGCACACAACACTCCAGGTGAGGTCTCACCAGAGCAGAGTAAAGTGGCAGAATCACCTCTCTGGACCTGCTGGCAACCGTTCTTTTGATGCAGCCCAGGATGGGATTGGCCTTCTGGGCTGCAGCTGCACACTGCCTGCTCATGTCCATCTCCTGTCTGGGCTGCAGCTGCACACTGCCTGCTCGTGTCCATCTCCTCTACAGAGGGGAAGAGTGTGATCCCGGAGCAGGGCACATTCTGAGTGTCTGAAAGCACTTGCCTGGTTTTCTCAGGAAGCAGATTAAGCTGCAGCTGCTTCTCACTCCACCCGCTGTGACTTTCTCATGTTCCTTTCCCTGCCAGATATCGACGAGTGCATCATGAACGGAGTGATGTGTAGGAACGGCCGCTGCGTTAACACCGACGGCAGCTTCCAGTGTATCTGCAATGCTGGCTTTGAAATCACACCCGATGGCAAGAACTGTGTCGGTAAGTTATTTCCCAAGGTGCTGTGGGCACCAAACCCCGGGGATTGGTGGTTACTCCAGTCTGTGCTGCACTCCCTTTATCTCTAGGGCAGAGCGTCTTGAAAGGAAAAGACTGAAATAGGAAGGTGTTTTTATGAAGCTGTGAGGGCTTCTGTGGGTTTTGGGGTCCAGGAGCTGGGTTTGGAAGCAGGACATTCTCCAGCAGCTGGTGTTTGAGTCCTGCTGAGAGCTGCACTGCATCACCAGGGTACTGGGAGCAGCAGGGACCCAGCAGAACGTCTCTCACCAGGAGAAGCTGGGAGAACTCAATATTTTCCACTGAAATATGAGGAAAAACTTCTTCACAGTAAGGGTGACAGAGCCCTGGAACAGGCTGCCCAGGGAGGTCGTGGAGTCCCCTTCTTTGGAGATCTTCAAGACCCGCCTGGATGCAGTCCTGAGTAACATGCTCTGACAAGCTCTAGGCAATCCTGCTTTAGCAGGGGAGTTGGACTAAATGATCTCTATGGTCCCTTCCAACTCTAAAATTCAGTGAAATTCAGTGAAACCCTACCTTTAGGATTAGCACCCCCTGCCATAATTAGCAATTTTACCATGAGATGGGGCACAGACAGTTTTTGAGCACAGGAGAGTCTTCCTCATGTTTCCTGTTTGTCTTCCCCAGATCATGATGAATGTGCCACGACCAACATGTGCCTCAACGGGATGTGCATCAACGAGGATGGCAGCTTCAAATGTATCTGCAAACCTGGTTTTGTGCTGGCTCCCAACGGGCGGTACTGTGTTGGTGCGTAGGTCCCCAACCTTGGTATCTGCCCTCTTCCCAGCCCACCATCCACATTCCTGGGGACTTGGGATGTGTTTTGGGGCCAAGGGGAGCTGAGAAGAATCAAGGCTTTGCCAGGCATCTCCTGCTCTGCCACCAGAAGCTACCCCCTCACAGCAGAATGGCCACAAAGGAACATGTTCTCCACAACTTTAGCACGAATTGGAGCTTAAATCCTCTTTCTGAAGGAGGTTAAGCAGGGCTGGGAAGCTCTGTACAGTCAAGGGGAGCTGGCAGCACTCATCTCCACAGCTTTCCCAGCCTCTGCAGCACATTCCACTCCAGTTGGTGTGCCACTTCCTAAAGCTGGGAAGGTTAGGATGTGAAGGCAGAGAGGAGGAAGGAGGAGAACATAGCATTTTATCAATATGCTGCTGTGACACAGTGTGAATCCTCTGGGTCATTAACAGAGCAGAGACCAGACCCTGCTCCTCTGAGAAGGAGCTGGGTCTCAGGAGGCTGAAGGAGCCCAGATCCTTCTCTTGATCCATCAGGGTCAGCCAGCAGAGCATGCAGGCGATGTGATATAGAACGAGAGGGAACGGCTTCAAGCTCCAACAGGGGAGGTTTAGATTGAACATTAGGAAGGAATTCTTCACAGAGAGAGTGGTCGGGCATTGGAACAGGCTGCCCAGGGAGGTGGTTGAGTCACCGTCCCTGGCTGTGTTTAAGGGACATTTAGATGCAGTGCTGAGGGACATGGTGTAGGGGAGGACTTTGTAGAGTAGGGGAGATGGTTGGACTCGATGATCCCAAGGGTCTCTTCCAACCTCAATGATCCTATGATTCTATGATGATTCTATGATTCTATGATGCTCTAAACTGCACCTCTGGCTCCCTCTTAGCCTCCAAATCTCTCTGCAAAATAGCCCAAAGCCCCCATCTGTGTGTCCTGTTGCCTGGGGGTGGGTAACAGCTGGTTTGTGCTTCCTCTTCCAGACATCGACGAGTGCGAGACGCCGGGAATCTGTATGAATGGCTGGTGCATTAACACAGAGGGCTCCTTCCGCTGCGAGTGCCTTGGGGGCCTGGCCATCGGGGTGGACGGACGGGTCTGCGTGGACACCCACATGCGCAGCACCTGCTACGGAGGCATCAAAAAGGGCACCTGCGCTCGTCCCTTTCCAGGAGCCGTCACCAAATCCGAGTGCTGCTGCGCTAACCCCGACCACGGCTTCGGAGAGCCCTGTCAGCCCTGTCCGGCCAAAAACTCGGGTGAGGTCCTTTTCCATCTGAGTTTGCAGAAAGCCAGGAAGGTGCTCAGAGACTTTCTGAGTCCCTGAGGGGTCTCTGCCAGGTCCTAGACAGCTTGGCAGTGACACGGGAGCTACAGGTAGGGGGAAAGGGATGTCACGCGGCCAAAAAATTTAGGATGGGTCCACAAACCCAAAAAATGCTGATTGCATTGCAGGGATTCTCCCAGTGTTGGAACAGGAGCTGTGAGTATTCGGCTCTAAAATACACACTGCAGAAGTATAAATAAACGCTGCTTGGAAGCCCACATATGACACTCTAACAAACAAACAACAAATTCAGCTTTGTCCGGAATTGATGTCACTGTGTATAAACTGTCTGGGAAAGCTAACAGCTCTGTTGTGCTTTCTACACAGCTGAATTCCAGGCTCTCTGCAGCAGCGGCATTGGAATAACAGCTGATGGCAGAGGTATGTGCATCCCATGGACCAGATTTTAGGCAGACACGTCTAACGTCACCCTTGGCTCATTCTCTCAGCTGCTTTTAACGGAGTGTGCATGGACCTGTGTGCCGGGGGGAGCGTGTGCCATGAGAGACTGGGTGCTACAGAGAGTGTGATGGAGAGTTAGAATGTTGTTTCCCCCTGTACTCGGCACTGGTGAGGCCCCACCTCGAGTACTGTGTCTAGTTTTGGGCCCCCTACCACAAAAAAGACATCGAGGTGCTGGAGCGGGTCCAGAGAAGGGGGACAAAGATGGTGAGGGGTCTGGAGAATAAGTCTTATGAGGAGAGGCTGAGGGAACT
>NW_015090917.1:451672-474251 GCF_001431845.1 Calidris pugnax | reverse complement strand
TATTAGGTCTCCCCGGAGCCTCCTCTTCTCCAGGCTGAACAACCCCAGCTCCCTCAGCCTGTCCTCGTAGCAGAGGTGCTCCATCCCCCTGATCATCCTTGTGGCCCTCCTCTGGACCCTCTCCATCAGGTCCATGTCCTTCTTATATTGAGGGCTCCAGACCTGCACACAACACTCCAGGTGAGGTCTCACCAGAGCAGAGTAAAGTGGCAGAATCACCTCTCTGGACCTGCTGGCAACGCTTCTTTTGATGCAGCCCAGGATGTGATTGGCCTTCTGGGCTGCAGCTGCACACTGCCTGCTCGTGTCCATCTCCTCTACAGAGGGGAAGAGTGTGATCCCGGAGCAGGGCACACTCTGAGTGTCTGAAGCAGATTAAGCTGCAGCTGCTTCTCACTCCACCCGCTGTGACTTTCTCATGTTCCTTTCCCTGCCAGATATCGACGAGTGCATCATGAACGGAGTGATGTGTAGGAACGGCCGCTGCGTTAACACCGACGGCAGCTTCCAGTGTATCTGCAATGCTGGCTTTGAAATCACACCCGATGGCAAGAACTGTGTCGGTAAGTTATTTCCCGAGGTGCTGTGGGCACCAAACCCCGGGGATTGGTGGTTACTCCAGTCTGTGCTGTACTCCCTTCGTCTCTAGGGCAGAGCGTCTTAAAAGGAAAAGACTGAAATAGGAAGGTGTTTTTATAAAGGTGTGAGAGCTTCTGTGGGTTTTGGGGTCCAGGAGCATGAGCAGGGCTGGGTTTGGAAGCAGGACATTCTCCAGCAGCTGGTGTTTGAGTCCTGCTGAGAGCTGCACTGCATCACCAGGGTACTGGGAGCAGCAGGGACCCAGCAGAACGTCTCTCACCAGGAGAAGCTGGGAGAACTCAATATTTTCCACTGAAATATGAGGAAAAACTTCTTCACAGTAAGGGTGACAGAGCCCTGGAACAGGCTGCCCAGGGAGGTCGTGGAGTCCCCTTCTTTGGAGATCTTCAAGACCCGCCTGGATGCAGTCCTGAGTAACATGCTCTGACAAGCTCTAGGCAATCCTGCTTTAGCAGGGGAGTTGGACTAAATGATCTCTATGGTCCCTTCCAACTCTAAAATTCAGTGAAATTCAGTGAAACCCTACCTTTAGGATTAGCACCCCCTGCCATAATTAGCAATTTTACCATGAGATGGGTAGATGATCCCTATGGTCCCTTCCAACTCTAAAATTCAGTGAAATTCAGTGAAACTCTGCCTTTAGGATTAGCACCCCTGCCACAATTAGCAACTTTACCATGAGATGAGGCACAGACAGTTTTTGAGCACAGGAGAGTCTTCCTCATGTTTCCTGTTTGTCTTCCCCAGATCATGATGAATGTGCCACGACCAACATGTGCCTCAACGGGATGTGTATCAACGAGGATGGCAGCTTCAAATGTATCTGCAAACCTGGTTTTGTGCTGGCTCCCAACGGGCGGTACTGTGTTGGTGCGTAGGTCCCCAACCTTGGTATCTGCCCTCTTCCCAGCCCACCATCCACATTCCTGGGGACTTGGGATGTGTTTTGGGGCCAAGGGGAGCTGAGAAGAATCAAGGCTTTGCCAGGCATCTCCTGCTCTGCCACCAGAAGCTACCCCCTCACAGCAGAATGGCCACAAAGGAACATGTTCTCCACAACTTTAGCACGAATTGGAGCTTAAATCCTCTTTCTGAAGGAGGTTAAGCAGGGCTGGGAAGCTCTGTACAGTCAAGGGGAGCTGGCAGCACTCATCTCCACAGCTTTCCCAGCCTCTGCAGCACATTCCACTCCAGTTGGTGTGCCACTTCCTAAAGCTGGGAAGGTTAGGATGTGAAGGCAGAGAGGAGGAAGGAGGAGAACATAGCATTTTATCAATATGCTGCTGTGACACAGTGTGAATCCTCTGGGTCATTAACAGAGCAGAGACCAGACCCTGCTCCTCTGAGAAGGAGCTGGGTCTCAGGAGGCTGAAGGAGCCCAGATCCTTCTCTTGATCCATCAGGGTCAGCCAGCAGAGCATGCAGGCGATGTGATATAGAACGAGAGGGAACGGCTTCAAGCTCCAACAGGGGAGGTTTAGATTGAACATTAGGAAGGAATTCTTCACAGAGAGAGTGGTCGGGCATTGGAACAGGCTGCCCAGGGAGGTGGTTGAGTCACCATCCCTGGCTGTGTTTAAGGGATGTTTAGATGGGGTACTGAGGGACATGGTGTAGGGGAGGACTTTGTAGAGTAGGGGAGATGGTTGGACTCGATGATCCCAAGGGTCTCTTCCAACCTCAATGATCCTATGATTCTATGATGATTCTATGATTCTATGATGCTCTAAACTGCACCTCTGGCTCCCTCTTAGCCTCCAAATCTCTCTGCAAAATAGCCCAAAGCCCCCATCTGTGTGTCCTGTTGCCTGGGGGTGGGTACCAGCTGGTTTGTGCTTCCTCTTCCAGACATCGACGAGTGCGAGACGCCGGGAATCTGTATGAATGGCTGGTGCATTAACACAGAGGGCTCCTTCCGCTGCGAGTGCCTTGGGGGCCTGGCCATCGGGGTGGACGGACGGGTCTGCGTGGACACCCACATGCGCAGCACCTGCTACGGAGGCATCAAAAAGGGCACCTGCGCTCGTCCCTTTCCAGGAGCCGTCACCAAATCCGAGTGCTGCTGCGCTAACCCCGACCACGGCTTCGGAGAGCCCTGTCAGCCCTGTCCGGCCAAAAACTCGGGTGAGGTCCTTTTCCATCTGAGTTTGCAGAAAGCCAGGAAGGTGCTCAGAGACCTTCTGAGTCCCTGAGAGGTCTCTGCCAGGTCCTAGACAGCTTGGCAGTGACACGGGAGCTACAGGTAGGGGGAAAGGGATGTCACGCGGCCAAAAAATTTAGGATGGGTCCACAAACCCAAAAAATGCTGATTGCATTGCAGGGATTCTCCCAGTGTTGGAACAGGAGCTGTGAGTATTCGGCTCTAAAATACACACTGCAGAAGTATAAATAAACGCTGCTTGGAAGCCCACATATGACACTCTAACAAACAAACAACAAATTCAGCTTTGTCCGGAATTGATGTCACTGTGTATAAACTGTCTGGGAAAGCTAACAGCTCTGTTGTGCTTTCTACACAGCTGAATTCCAGGCTCTCTGCAGCAGCGGCATTGGAATAACAGCTGATGGCAGAGGTATGTGCATCCCATGGACCAGATTTTAGGCAGACACGTCTAATGTCACCCTTGGCTCATTCTCTCAGCTGCTTTTAACGGAGTGTGCATGGACCTGTGTGCCGGGGGGAGCGTGTGCCATGAGAGACTGGGTGCTACAGAGAGTGTGATGGAGAGTTAGAATGTTGTTTCCCCCTGTACTCGGCACTGGTGAGGCCCCACCTCGAGTACTGTGTCTAGTTTTGGGCCCCCTACCACAAAAAAGACATCGAGGTGCTGGAGCGGGTCCAGAGAAGGGGGACAAAGATGGTGAGGGGTCTGGAGAATAAGTCTTATGAGGAGAGGCTGAGGGAACTGGGGTTATTCAGCCTGGAGAAGAGGAGGCTGAGGGGAGACCTTATTGCTCTCTCCAACTCCCTGAAAGGAGGGTGTAGAGAGGTGGGGGTCGGTCTCTTCTCCCAAGTCACAGGCGACAGGACAAGAGGAAATGGCCTCAAGTTGTGCCAGGGGAGGTTCAGGCTGGATATTAGGAAAATTTTTTTCCCTGAAAGGGTTCTCAGCCATTGGAATGGGCTGCCCAGGGAGGTGGTTGAGGCCCCATCCCTGGAGGTGTTCAAAAGACGGGTTGATGTAGTGCTGGGAGGTATGGGTTAGTGATGGTGAAGCTCCATGTTTGTTGTGTGGGTGTCTATTTTTGTCAGTTAGGTTGACGGTTGGACAAGATGATCTTTGAGGTCCCTTCCAACCTAGAAGACTCTGTGATTCTGTAGTGCCCATTTTTGGGGAGTAAGAAGTATTTGGGAGTAGTGTGGGGCGGGTTGCACAGCCTGGGTGGGTGTCAGTGGGTGGATGGATGTCAGTGCAGGCAGGAACGTGCCTCGGTGTTGGTGAGGATCTGTGGGAGGGACGTGAGCTTGGGCTTGGGGGAGAGAGGGGTTCTTTGAGTCTTTTCTCCTCCCTAAAGTCCCATGAGCTTGAGGTTGAGCAAGCATCTCCTCAGGAGCGTGGATTGAATCAAGTGGTTGATTCCTGGCACCCTGTGGGAGCTGCATTTCTGGGGATGCACACCCGGAGCTTGGCTTTACTCCCCACTTTGATGGGAATGAAGAGCGTGACCGATTGCATCCTCTTGCTTGTTTCCCCTCCTCTGCCCTCCGGCTCCCTCGGGGGCAGGAGGAGAGGGTTCTTCCAGGGAGAGGGAGGTGATAAGAGCCTGTTGGGCTGTGTTGCCAAGGGGCTGCTTTGCATTAGCCAGCTGTGCGAGAGGTCAGGCGGGCGGCCGCGCTGCCAGCCCCGGGCAGTGCTTGGATCAGCAGGATTAGAGCACGGAGCAGCCAGATAGCTACAGCCTTTCAAAACTTTCCAAATGGGAACGAGCCAGAGGCTCAAAACCCTGGTGGCTTCTTGGGCTTCCTTCCAGGGCACCGTTGTCTTGGCCCAAGTCAGCTTCAGGCTAACGATAAGAGGCTTTCTAGCAAGAAGGAAAACGTCAGACACGCTCTGGTCAGCCCCTCGCTGCCCTGCAGCCAGAACCGTGTGTGCTCAGTGCTCTCCAAGGCTGCCTTTACCTAGGGATGTAACTGATTTCCAACTGCTTGGAGACAAAGGCCAGCAGTGGCTGGGAAGCCCTGGCCTGGGCTGTTTGCCACCTGGCACTAGGGCACTGCGAGGACACTGCTGCACAAACACAAACCTGCCCTGTTCCGTGGGGAGGCTGGTTCTCACCGTGGTGAAATTGCCTTGCCTGGGCCAAAAAGGTGGTGAGATGCTGCTGCAGAGGAAGAGATGCTGCCCCCCTGGCTGCCACCCTTCTGCTTTACTCTCCAAATGCACTGGGCACTTGGTGACAGCAGGGATGGGCAGGAGATGGGTGATGGCAGAAATGCCCCCGGCTCTCCCTGCCAGACACCCTGCAGACCCAAGCCCAATGACCATGTGCATGAGCAGCAGGGGTGATGGTACCTTTGCTGCAGAACCATCCAAAAGTCTCTCAGTTTAGGGTAAGTTTGTCCAAGACACTTTGCAAGTCTTTGAAACTGAGGTTTGGACATCCTGCAGAACTTGGCCCCCGTCCCGGGCCCTGCCCTCACCCAAACGTAACACTTCTCTGCTCTACCACCACCACATCTTTGCCAGGGTCAGGAACCAGGCAGAGGCCACAGGTCCTCACTTCTCTCCTCCCAGGCTGCTCAAGCTGCTTTCTGACAGTTCTTTATGTCAGCAATAGGGAAAGGAAATTTTCTTTGGCCTGATCAGGACTTCTCCAGCCTGGCAGCAGCATGGTGAGGGAGCCTGTGCAAGCTATCACCTTGGAGACCATGGCTGGGCTAGGAGATACAGGGGCTTTGCCATCGGAAGGGTTTTGCTGTGACCCTGTAGCTATGGAGAAGACCCTCTGCCAGCCTGTGGTGTGCTCTCCAGTATGTCTGAGTGCTCCTTTCCCTGTTCTGTCCCAAGAATGGTCCCACTTGGTAGGACTGTGTTGTCCATCCTGCTCTGCCCTTACCCCACTTGGCCTCAGCATCCTGCTCACAGCACCTTACAAACAGCTTCTTCCTCCCACCTTTTCCAGTGGGAGGGATAATTAAATGGTCTGACCTGAGTATGGGGGATAGAGATACTGTAAGGAGACTCGGGAGCGTAACAGAAGGACCTGGGAACCCTTGATAGGGAACTGAGGCTGGGCTTGTCCCAACTCCTATCCTGTTTTCTCCTCTGGAGCTCAGAGCCCTACCCTAGATCAGCTGTGTATCCCCAGGACAAAGACACCCTGCTCCACAGCACCAGGAGGGGAGCAACAAGGGTCTCCAGGTCTTACTGGGTCCAACCAGGAGGTCAGGTAGGACAGGAAGGAGTGATTTCTGCAGAGGGATGTCCCAGGTGGCGACTGACACCAAGGAGCAATGAGGAATTGGGGGGCGGAACTTTTCTGTGTTGGTGTTTGGGGTGGCCCACCTAATTTCCCTTCTTTCTCTGCGCAGACATCAATGAGTGTGCCCTCAACCCAGACATCTGCCCCAATGGCATGTGTGAGAACCTGCGTGGGAGCTACCGCTGCATCTGCAACCTGGGCTACGAGTCAGATCCCACGGGCAAGAACTGTGTGGGTGAGTTCAGGGCAGCCCGGGCTCAGCGTGGGGTGGGGAGCCAGGAGCTCGGCACCACTGGGGAAGAAGGTGGCACTCAACGCATGAGGTTGGGAGTCCGAGACAGACCTCCAGCTGCACAAGGGCTGGAGGTGACACAGCTGAGGCCCTCGGGCACTGTCCCCACTCAGGGCTGCCATGTCCATATGGCCACACCTCGAGTATTGTGTCCAGTTTTGGGCACCTCAATACAAGAGAGATCTCGAGGTGCTGGAGCGAGTGCAGAGGAGGGCAACGAAACTAGTGAAGGGCCTAGAAGACAAATCATATGAAGAGCGGCTGAAGGAGCTGGGGCTGTTCAGTATGAGGAAGAGGAGGCTGAGGGGAGACCTCATCACTCTCTACAACTACTTGAAAGGACAATGTAGAGAGGTTGGGGCTGGTCTCTTCTCACAGGTAATTAACAATAGAACGAGAGGGAATGGCTTCAAGCTCCAACAGGGGAGGTTTAGATTGAACATTAGGAAGGAATGTTTCACAGAGAGAGTGGTCGGGCATTGGAACAGGCTGCCCAGGGAGGGGGTGGAGTCCCCATCCCTGGCTGTGTTTAAGGGCCGTTTAGATGCAGTGCTGAGGGACATGGTGTAGGGGAGGACTTTGTAGAGTAGGGGAGATGGTTGGACTCGATGATCCCAGGGGTCTCTTCCAACCTCAATGATTCTATGATTCTATGAAGAGCACGAGGTACTATGCAAAAAAATATGTCATTTAATGGACATTCCAAGTGGTATTACTTTGAGGATGGTGCTGCATTTCTGTGCCTCTCAGGCTGCCAGAGCTCTTCAGGCTGGCAGGGTAGAAGAGGGGATGCTGGTGTTGCAGCTCAGAAACCCCCTCTCTCTGCCCACAGACGTTGATGAATGCACTGTCAACCGTTTGCTGTGTGACAACGGACTGTGCCGCAACACACCCGGCAGCTACACCTGCACCTGCCCCAAGGGCTTTGTCTTCAGGACGGAGACAGATACCTGTGAAGGTAACGTGATTCTGAAGGCAACGGAGAACATCTTCCCCAGATGTGAGGAGCCATGGCCTGAGGTCCTGCCTGGAAGGGAGCTCAAGGTCTGACGTGTCTTTGGTTCCCTTTTGACCGCAGTGGTTTGAACTGGAGCAGGTCCAGCGTTTGGGTTTGTGGGTTTTTGGTTGTTTCTTTTTTCCTGGGGGGAAATTTCACACTTCATTCAAAATAGTGGACATCCAAACCCAGAACATCTGGCCTTTTCAGTGATTGAAAACCAGAACAATTTCCTCTAGGCCCCCAAAATTTTAGCTAAAACCTGACCAAAATTGCAAGTTTTGGGGATTTGATTGAAAGCTTACAGTTTGGAGCGGAGGAAATTGTTTCCTGACCACAAAGTCCTCAAACATTTGAGAACTGGCACTTTGCACATAAATATCTGTTTAGAGAAAAAAAGCCAAACTGACTTTCTGAAGATGAAAAATGGCAAATCCTATGTAGCCTCACATCTGGTTCGTATGTTCTAGTATATGAAGGCCATATTCAGCTCCATCTTAGCCAGGAGCAGCCCTGAGTGAGTGAGAACATCCTTCCCCTGTAGCTGCACCAACCGCCCTCAATCTGTCCATCCCCTCAGACCTGAAGAAACCCAGTAATTTCATGGTGTCTGCTGTCAGTGCCCCAGTCTCTGGCCCAGAGAGCTGGGTCCCATGGCACTGACTGCAGTGACAGTCCCTTTCCTCCTGCAGATATCAACGAGTGCACCTCTAACCCCTGTGTGAACGGCGTCTGCAGGAACAACGCTGGCTCCTTTGCTTGTGAGTGCTCCCCAGGGAGCAAGCTGGACCCCAGTGGCACCATCTGTGTGGGTAAGCACTTGGCCTTTGATGGCAGCTCTGATATCAGCAGTGCCCATCATCAGCCCTTGTCATTCAGCCAAAGCAAGTCCCATGCTCCTGCCTTAGGGATGGGCATCCTTTGAGGCCTCTCTCTCTCTCACCTGGTGTTTCCTTGGTTGTTGGTAACAACTATCACCTCTTATAAGCATCTAGGGAGCCTGAGAAGCTGCACCCTCAGGCAGTGCTCTGGGCAGTGTGTGTCAGACACAGAAATTCCCAAAAGCAAGACAAAACACAGACATGGGGTCCTAGGAGATCCTGCAGGGCATCGGGATGGTGGGCTCTCGCTCACCAGATGGGTTTGTAGTGTGCTGACATTAAGGCACATCAAGATGAGGAGCTTCCTTCTCATCAAGATGATAAGGAGGTATCGCTTCTGGCTCATGGATGGTCAGGGCCTTGCAAAGCACCACAGGGACAGCTGGAAAGGACTGGTTTTACCCAGAAGAAGAGCAGGCGGGACCAGGAAAAGGGCAGGATGCAGAACTGACACAAAAGCATTTGTCTCGGAGAGCACAGAAATGCTGCTGCAGAGCACAGCAGTGGGACGGGGCTCTGAGGACCAGCACAGTTTTTGGCCATGCTGCAAAGTACCCTGTGACCCAAAAGATAAAGCGAGGCCAGAGCAGTTGTCACATTGCAGCTCAGGGATAGTTTCTCCTCGCTGCTTCTCCTGGTGGCCTGGTTGAAGCCGGGAACCTCCGCCAAGGAGCAGCTCTTCACTCACGTCTTGGCTTTGTCCCTGCAGACAGCATGAAAGGGACATGTTGGCTCAACATCCAAGATGGGCGTTGTGAGGTGAACATCAACGGGGCCACGCTGAAGTCGGAGTGCTGTGCCACGCTGGGGGCAGCGTGGGGGAGCCCCTGCGAGCGCTGCGAGATCGGTGAGGCTCTGCTCGGCACACACACACCGGGGAGGCAGGGTGCAGCCTGTTTCTTTGCTGATGTTCCTCTGTTTTCTTGCAGATACTGCCTGTCCCCGGGGTTACGCGAGGATGAAGGGGGTCACGTGTGAAGGTAAAGCGCTGCAAGATGCAGAAAAACTTTTTTTATTGGGAACGTGGTCACTGTTTATTTGTTCTATCCTGTGTATTTGAATTTGGCCTTTTGTTGGACTCTCCCTCCACGTGTCCATCTCTTCTCTCTCACTGAGGAGCCCAGCACTGGACGCAGCACTCCAGGTGTGGCCTCACCAGTGCTGAGTAGAGGGGAAAGATCACCCCCCTCAATCTGCTGCCTACGGTCCTCCTAATGCAGCCCAGGATATCATCAGCTGTGCAGCAAGGGCACATTGGTGACTCATATTCAACTTGATGCCCACCAGGACCCCCAGGTCCTTTGCTGCCAAGTTCCTTTTCAGCTGGGTGACCCCCAACATATACTGGGACATGGGGTTGATCCTCCCCAGCAGTGCAGCACTTTGCACTTCTCCTTGTTGAACTGCATGAGGTTCCTGGCAGCCCATTTCTCCAACCTGCCAAGGTCCCTCTGGATGGCAGCAAGACCTTCCAGTTTTGTACTATCAGCAGATTTGCTGAGGACATACTTTATCCCATCATCCAGGTAACTAATGAAGATGTTAAATGGGATCAGGCCCAGTATTGACCACTGGGGTGCACTGCTAGTTGCTGGCCTCCAACTAGACTTTGTGCCACTGGACACCACTCTCTGGACGCAGCCATTCAGCCAGTCAATCCACCTCACTGTCTGCTTGTCCAGCCTGTACATCAACAGCTTTTCTACAAGAATCTTATGGGATACAGTGCCAAAGGCCTCACTTAAGGCGAGGTAGACATTACCCACCACTCTTCCCTTATCTACCAAGCCAGTCATTGCATCTTAGAATTTTATCACACTCATCAAACATGGCTTCCCCTTGGTCAACCCATGCTGACTGGTACTGATGACTTTCTTGACGTTCATGGGCCTGGAAATGGGTTTCCAAGTTTAGCTGCTCCATCAGGTGTAGTCATGTTTGTGAGTCCTGGTGCCGTTCTGACACTGCCACACCAACTATGGACACATGCAAGAGGACCACCCTGTCTGTCCCTCTCTAACAAGGCTTTGAATCCAGCCTCCTTGCAAAAGTGTCTGGGCATGGTTGTAGCTGTGTGTGGAATGTGTTTTTCATTGCCACAAGTTACCAGTTTTAGGCTGGTGGGCAGCTTCTGTCACCTTCAGGAGCCCCTCAAGGCCATACTGGGACATTCTCACACCTGTCACTTCCTTTTCTGCCAACAGATGTGAATGAATGTGAGGTCTTCCCTGGTGTCTGTCCAAACGGGCGCTGTGTGAACACGGCTGGCTCCTTTCGGTGCGAGTGTCCAGAAGGCCTGACCCTTGATGGCACTGCTAGGACATGTGTGGGTAAGGATGCCTCATCTGGCCTTTCTTCAGCCCTCCTCACCACATGCACCGGTCTTGGAAACTGAGTGGTGGCACATCATAACTGGTAGGGGCTGCCAAACCAGCAGCGTGCCCAAGGCAAGGGTGCCACAGCCTCATGTCCCCAGATCCAGTCAGTTGTGGCTGCCCCATCCCCGGAGGGGTTCAAGGCCAGGTCTTGGACAGGGCTTGGAGCAACCTGGTCTGGTGGGAGGTGTCCCTGACTGGGGCAGGGGGTGGGACTGGATGGTCTTTAAGGTCCCTTCCAACCCAAACCATTCTATGACTCTATGATTCGATCTCCTTGGGTGGATATCAGCGTCCCTTCCAACCCAGACCATTCTATGACTCCATGATTCATTCTCCTTGGGTGGATATCAGGGGTAGCCAAACAGACAGCCGAACTAGTCAATGACATGGCCCTGCAGCCCTAAAACAACTCCTGGCTGCTTTCTAGGCACACAGTGACAAACCTTTGCCCTTCATAGGATCCATCTGCACTAGTGACTACACCATGGAAGGTCCATTCTCCAGCCCTGTGGCCAAGTCACAGGCTGGCCACATCCACACTGTTAAATCTCTCAAAGTCTCCCAAATGAGGTGGCCTCATCCAAATGGCCCGTACCTGGGCATCGTTTGGAGGATGCCCCAGCCAAAGACGTTCCAGGAACCTTGGCTAACTATGTCACAGAGAATAATACTTATAGCTTTACCAGAAGTTATGTGCTGCAGGGAAGGGCTCAACTCTGCTCTCTCACCAGATGTGCGTGTGGAGCAGTGCTACATGAAATGGGATGAAGATGAGTGCACGGAGCCACTGCCGGGCAAGTACCGGATTGACATGTGCTGCTGCTCCGTGGGCTCAGCCTGGGGCATTGACTGTGAAGAATGTCCCAAGGTCGGCTCCAGCGAGTACAAAGCCATCTGCCCGAGGGGACCTGGCTTTGCAAACAGAGGAGATGTGCTTTCAGGAAGGCCCTTCTACAAAGGTGAGAAGAAAGAGGGGAGATGCTGCTCGTGGGCTCTGCTCAGCCCATCTCAGCTACAGCCCAAGGAGTCTTCTGCCTGCACTGGCACCTGTGGCCCATTGCAGACATCCCCTCCCTGAAACACCACTCTTCTGCCTTTGCCCACAGATGTGAACGAATGTAAGGTCTTCTCTGGCCTCTGCACTCACGGGACCTGTCGAAACACCATCGGCAGCTTCAGGTGTCTCTGTGGCAATGGCTTTGCTTTGGATGCTGAGGAAAGGAACTGCACAGGTAAGGGAAGAGTAGCCCATCTCTGGACCTCCCTTGCCCATCTTGCTGCCTTGCCTGCTTTGTGGGATGCTTGGCTTGATGGTGGTACCCAGAGGGGTCACGGCAGTTGTCTTAGGGACATGCTGAGAAGCAGAACCATGAGCAGAAGGCTCCTCCTGCTCATGGGATGGAGGATCAGTCCTACACCAGACAGAAAGCTTAACTGCTGTCTCTCCTTTTGGGAAGAGGAGTTCCTTGGTCTACTGGGTCAGACTTGCTAGTCCTTGTTTGTTGAACTTGATGTGTACAGGTGGCCCAGTGCCAGCTGTAGCGGTGCTTGTAGCCTGTCCTGTCTTCATCCCCACAGACATCGACGAGTGCCGCATCTCACCAGACCTGTGTGGCCACGGCACCTGTGTCAACACGCCGGGCAGCTTTGAGTGTGAGTGCTTCGAAGGCTACGAGAGTGGCTTCATGATGATGAAGAACTGCATGGGTAAGGATTTGTGCCTGGCTATCTGGCTACCTGTCTGGCTGGCTCTCTGTTCCCTGGTATAGAATCTTTTTGTTGCCCTCTGGGGGAGTTTTGGGGGTCCCTGTGCTGCAGACAGCCCTGGCAGCCTCTGCTCTCCCCAGAGTAGAGTGTCTTCTGCCTTGCTTTGGTTGTCAAGGCAGAGCTAGGCTGAAGGGCAGCATGTGTAGGGAGAGGAAGCTCTGTGTGCATAGCTGAGAGCACAATAGATGTCACGCTGGGAGGAGAGCAAAGCACACACCCCAGCAAGGCTTGCCTTGAGCCCCAGACCCCTCTGGAGAAGGAGGGCGAAGAGACAGAGCTGTAGCCTCTGCCTCCTGTGTGGATGCTGTGCCTTGTGTGAGCCAATAGTCCATCAGTGACTGGCCCCGTGCTGTCTCTGCTAGCCCTGCCCAGTGCTTTGTACCACACAGAGCAAGGACAGGCCATGAAAAGGTCACCAGACGTGGTTTCAAAACTTGGGAGCCTTCCCTCAGAGAGCTCAATTTATGAGGACCTCCTGGACCAGAGGCCAGAGCCTGGGCTGGTGGTGCCCCATGAGTTGGGGAAGGAGTGGAAGGAGTCTGGCACCCCAGGGCAGCATCAGACAGGACTCTGGCTACAACACCTGCCCCAGGGGCTCTTCCTGCTGTGACATTCATGGCACATCGTTGGTCCTGCCCTGCCACCTTCTGGCCACCACTACCTCAGCTGCGGGAGCCCACAGGGGAGCCCATGGGGCCACCAACCAGCTCTTCTCAAGTACTTTCCCATCCCTTTCCTGCTTTCTGCACTGAAATTTCTCATTGCCTTGTTTTTTTATACATAAGACTAAGGCCTTGTATTTCCTTTTTCATCTTTTATTTCTACAGCGTTCATTCTTCTTCATTTTGTACTCTTCCTTCACTTGGACGTGCCCTTGCGCCAAACGTTGGCCACCAACTTTTCCTCTTGTTTCAGCCACCAGCAGCTGGAGCTTGAGCCTGGCATTGCCACTGGGCTGGGACAGGATCCATGCCTGGTATTTTCATTCCTGCTATATAGAGACGGCAACCTTTGTACCGGGGGTTGGCTAGTACACAGGGGACCTCTGCCAGGCCAGCAGCTTGAACTAGATGGCTGCGAGCTCCAATTCTCAAACACACTTGGCTGTTCCCTTTGTGTGACGTCTGAAGGAGATGTCCTTCAGCTCCTTTTCAGCCTTGTGTTACCCATCTATTATTTATTCTGCCACTGATTATTTACATATCCACACTCTAAATGTACACCCATCTCCAGACGTTATTGATATCATGTGTTCAACCCTTACGTTAATCCATGTATTTTCAAACACCATTGCAGAGTGCTTCTCAGCTTGTAGATCTCTTTGCGTGGTACTCTACCCATGCCACCACGGTTATCTTCTTCACCTGGTACATCTGCCTGCCCTAAATGCTGTCTCACATTCCACATCCAGTTACATGTAGCTTGGTCCCTTTTCTAGACAATATAGGTTCCTTGCAAGTAGCTGCCAGTTAAATTATCATTAGATCACTGCTGAGGTTCTTATTTTCACTCCTATATTAGGACACATACTGAGCTTTGGCTTTGATATCAATGCTTGGCCTCCTGCTGTCGTTGCACATCCTACAGCCATATGCCATTAAATCAAAAGCCTCCTCTGGCATGAGAACATGGAGATATACCTTGCAAGAGGTTCCCCATTTGATAGCTCATGTCTCTTCTAGCTCTGGATCTTGCTGAATCATCTGCTTTTTCTTGGGCTGCTTTCCATGGAATCTTTTCCAAAATGACTCTCAACCTGATTTCACTTATATGTGATATCAATTTGTTGATGTTTCTGCACCTTTCCTTGGGATCAGAGTCCGCAGAAATTTCATACCAGCCTCAACCATTAATCAGGCCCCTGTCCAGTTCCCCAAACACTTGCACAGATCAAGTTCTTCATGAGAAGTTCTGGTAGACCATCTGCATTCTTCTACCCCATCCTATTTCCAGTTCTAATTGTAAGGGCTTCCTTTCACCTGCCCGTTTAATCATCCTTTATCCTCGGATAATTCTTTACAGCTCCTCCCACCTGGCCAATGCTTGTTTTTATTCTGTCAGATTCTCATCTGTTTTCAATTGAAGAATTCTTGTTTGTAGCTTAAAAAAAAAAAAATCCCATCAATGACCTCAGTACTTCAGTTTGTCTCCAACAAGTCAGCCAGACTGTTTCTGTCCTCTAATTCCTGGCATTCCACGTTCCTCTCCTCTGTCTCGCCAGACTGACTTGTCTGACTGACCTACTCTTAATATTCTGCTCTTTCTGCCTTGGCTTGGATTTTGAAACCACATCAATCTGAGGCATGATTCAATACCATTTATTTATTTTTTGTATTTGATTCTCTGGGTTCTCTAAAATATATCCCACTGGCACGCTTTCTGTCTTTTCCATACAAATTGTAGTGTGGGTTACCACAGCTCACACCGATCGCCGTCTTCCTCCTCCTCCGTTCCTGAGATACTGAGAATGTCACAGTCCCCACTGGTGGCCTGCTGACTCCTGCCAGCAATGAGATTTCTGATATCTTTACATAAGGATGTTGTGTTTCACTGTTCTCTTGTTTTAATGCTCACTATTATCTACACAATCCCGTCTTATCCTTTTTTCGAGGTGACAAGGGATTGAGCCGTTCCACCTCAAAGGGTGTTGGGACACTGTGGTGTTTCCCGTGGCCAAGGATTAACTTCTTCCCACCTGTGTTTGGCAAAAAGAACTTGGCTTCAGCCTCGTGAGGGAGGAATTATTGCCAGACCCTGGCAATAAAAAATATCAGCCCTGAACCTGCATCCTGGGGTTCATTAGGAACCGTCTCCCACTGCGGAGAACCGGAGGCGTGGGTCCTGTGGGACCATCTGATGGGGGCCCATCACCCCTGTCCTCAGATATGTTCCAGTCCACTCTGGCTGTAGATAAGCTGAAAATCTCAACAGAGTGCTTTATTCACGTAAAGTGAAAGATTCCATTCTTAATTACAAGGCTGGACTCGGGGAAAAAATAAACATGAGAAGAAAATGGATTCTTTATATCTGACATCACTCCCTTTGCTGTCACTAAGGGGCTCTTGGGGGCATTTTTTTAGCTCCCTCAGTTCATGGCTCTGTATTCTGAATGCACGTTTCTTGGAGTACAGCTGTGGACAGATGAATCCTCTGAGCAGTTCCAGGGAGACTCCCCTGTTCTGGTCTCTTACAGTCAGCCCAGGACATCTTGAGTCAATTCTGGGGTATGCAAGAATGTAAGATCTTCTGAATCTATTCTGGAACCAAAACAGAGAACCTCCTTCTCGGATTCCCATTTCTAAAGTTAGAGGAGCAGATTCATCCAGCACTTTGCGCTTCCAAACAGCGTAACTTGGACTGTGAAAGATCCCAAATGTCACAAAGACTGTTACCTCTACGATATCCCAGTAGATCCCAAAGAGCTTTCTCCAGGAGCCATGGACAATGGATCAATAACAAGGCTTCCCAGTTCTGATACTTGCCGTGCTTCATCTCCTCCTGCTGTTGCTTTTAGCTTCCAGCCACCACCAGTGCACCATTCCAGTGGTTTCCTTACAGTTTATTTAATTTTTTTAGTCTTTTGTTTATAAACTTTTCTATCACTTTTTTTTTTTTTTTTTTCTTAATGCCAGCAGCCTGGTTTTGTCTTTGTTTGGCTGGTTCTCATCTCTCTCACAGCAGTTTCGTCTAGTTCAGGAATTTCTCCACTTCCTAGTAAATTCAATCCCCGTGATTTTTCTCAGAAATGTAGAGACTGTTTCCCAGCCCTGTGGGTGATACTGGAACTAACCTGGAGGCTGTTAACAAGAAAGCTGGTCTGTTGGTCTTCACTTGAACAAAACTGGGAGGTCATCCTGCCCCTCTGCTCTGCCCTGGGGAGGCCCCATCTGGAGCACTGGGTCCCAGTCTGGGTTCCCCAGTTCAAGAAGGACAGGGAACTGCTGGAGAGGGGACAGCAGAGGGACACAAAGATGATGAGGGGCCTGGAGCATCTCTCTGATGAGGAGAGGCTGAGGGACTTGGGGCTTTTAGTCTGGAGAAGAGAAGACTGAGGCTTTCCTCCTGGTGTTTTTACATTCTACTGAGGTCAAGGCAAGAGTAGTGATTTCCCAAAACGCAGACTTCAACCATAAATCCACTGGTCTCACCCAAGCCCTGTATTTGCTGCCCCGTTAATTTTTTATGCCCCTCTGTTTTGGGATGTATCTCTGGTGACGGGACTGTGGTGTGTGGCACCAGCACCACCCCGTTGTCTGGAAAACCCAGCTGAAGGGGACAATCTGCCAAATTTCCTATTGTTCTCTGCAGATATCAATGAGTGTGAGCGGGACCCGCTGCTGTGCCGAGGTGGGATCTGCATGAACACAGATGGCAGCTTTGAATGCATCTGCCCCCCTGGGCACGAGTTGACTTCTGAAGGGAACACTTGTGTAGGTGAGATGATGGAAAGACTTGGATTTCGTGGTGGGCACATGGAGCTTTGAGCAGCCTGGTCTAGTGGGAGATGTCCCTGCCCAGGGCAGGGGGCAGAACTAGATGATCTTTAAGGTCCCTTCCAACCCAAACCATTCTATTATTCCATGAATATCTCCTTCCAACCCCATATGTGGGTAGAACACACTCATTCAGGAGGGACCGAGGTAATTCACAGGGTTTCACTGCATTTATGATGTCTGTTGTCCTACCTGTCTTTCACTGAGACAAATGACAAATTGAGTGTGGAGACAGCAGTGGGTGGGGGTACCCGGGGATGGACATGAAGTGATTCTTCACGTGGTACCATCATAGCTGGCTGCTCAAACTGTTCATCCCATGGCAGATATCAACGAATGCTCCCTTAGTGACAACCTGTGTCGCAACGGACGCTGTGTCAACGTCATTGGTACCTACCAGTGCGCCTGTGATTCGGGCTTCCAGGCCACGCTGGACAGACAGGGCTGTGTCGGTGAGTACTCCCCTTCGCCAACTCACCATGCCAAGACATGTCCACGTCCAGAACCCTCCTGGCCTCTCTCTTCTCATAATGCTGCATAATGGGAGACCTTAGAGCCCCTTCCAGTCCTTCAAGGTGCTCCAGGAAAGCTGGGGAGGGACTCTGGATCAGGGAGGGGAGCCATGGGAGGAGGGGGAAGGGTTTGACACTGAAAGAGGGGAGATGGAGCTGAGCTGTGGGGAAGAACTTCTTTGCTGTGGGGGTGGTGAGAGCCTGGCCCAGGTTGCCCAGAGAAGCTGTGGCTGCCCCATCCCTGGAGGGGTTCAAGGCCAAGTTGGAGGGGGCTTGGAGCAACCTGGTGTGGTGGGAGGTGTCCCTGCCCAGGGCAGGCTTGGGACTTGGGTGGTCTTTAAGATCCCTTCCAACCCAAACCATTCTTTGATGCTATGCACAGTGGTGTGTCTGGGGCCAAGGCAGGGGGGGAATCTCCTTCCTGTGACAGGGCCAGACTGGCACTACTGGTTGAGGGCTGCCATCAGCTGTGAGCTGGTTAGCAGAGAAGGCCAAATGTGTTTTCTTCTGGTTGGTGGTGGTTTTATTCCCTCTTCAGCACCTTTCCCACTCTGTCTCTGCATGCCAGCAATGTGTCTGAGCAGCTCTGCTGCGAGGCACGTACCCCAGCCCACACCTCTTCTCCCTTTTCCCTCAGACATTGATGAGTGCACCATCAGCAACGGTGGCTGTGACACCCACTGCTCCAACTCAGAGGGCAGCTACGAGTGCAGCTGCAGCGAAGGCTACGCGTTGATGCCAGACAAGAGATCATGTGCAGGTGAGCAGTCAGCTTGGCTTTTGTAGGGGCTGCCCCAGGGACCTCTGTGTCCATTGCCAGTCAGCCATAGTGTTGGCTTCAGGGTGAGGAGGTCTCATTTATAAGTCACATCCAGAGGGGTGATTTCCCTGGGCGGATGTTTTTGTTTTGAAAAAAATGTCCTCTGCAATGGCCAGCCCTTTGTTACAGGCTCCAGATTCCTGTAACTACATCATTTGGAGCAAAGCCCCTCCTGTGACTCCCTCCTTTCACTGGCTCTAACGTCTTTCCTTTGGTAATGGTCTCCTCTCTCTAGATATTGATGAATGTGAGGATAATCCAGACATCTGTGATGGTGGGCAGTGCACTAACATCCCTGGGGAGTACCGCTGCCTCTGCTTCGATGGCTTCATGGCATCCCTGGACATGAAGACCTGTATTGGTGAGGACAAGGCTGTGCCCTGGGCATGGCCTAACAAGGCTGCTGTGGGAGGGAGGAAGGGATACAGAGGGTTGCCCCAGAGTCACGTCATGGTCCTTGTGGTGTTCCAAGCAAGTCCTTTTCCTTCTGCAGATGTGAACGAATGTGATCTCAACCCCAACATCTGCCTGCATGGCGAGTGTGAAAACACGAAGGGCTCCTTCATCTGTCACTGCCAGCTGGGCTATTTTGTCAAGAAGGGAACCACAGGCTGCACAGGTGGGAACACAGCTTGGGGGTCACAAACACCGCCTCCAGCTACCATGGAGGGAACACCATCCCCCTACTGGGGGATGCTGTAGACACTGGGGATGTGGTTGTGTGCCAAGAGCCCCTCCTGGGCAGGCAGAGATTGCCAGGAAGGCAGGCTGCAGGCAGGAATTGACACTTTCCTAATTTATAGCCAAGCCGTGGGCTTGCCCTTCCTTTTGTCTTCATCTTCCAGGGGTGATGATCAGCTCTTTGGCTGATCAGCCCCACCAGGGGTGATGATCAGCTCTTTGGCTGATCTTTGGCAGCCTGTTCCCAAACCACCTTCTCCCTGCCCCCTGGGTTCAGCCTCCCAGGAGCTGTTGGTACCCAGACCCCTTGGCAGGATGGTACCCGACTGTCCCCTCCTCTTCTGGAGGAGCCGAGCAGTGTCCCCTCTGATGTCCTTCCTTCCCCTTCCTTCCCCCAGACATTGATGAATGTGAGATTGGGGCTCACAACTGTGACATGCACGCCTCCTGCATCAACGTGCCCGGGAGCTTCAAATGCAAGTGTCGCACAGGCTGGCTTGGAGATGGGCTGAAGTGCAACGGTGAGTTCTCCTCCTGGGAGAGGATCTTCGCATGTTCAGGTGCTCTGTGGGCACCTATGAAGGCTGGGTTGAGGTGACACCCGCACTTAAAATGCTCTTGAGCCCCAGGAGCCCTGCATGAGGATTTATGGAAGTGTGGAGAGATGCGGGTGTGTGATGGAGGAGGGCTCTGTGTGTGGGTGTACAGGTGTTGTGCTGTCAGGCTCTGCTACTGTGTCTGGGAAGCCATGAATGGCTTCATGTAGGAGCAAGAGCACATTTTAATGGGATGTGGGGTGTGTGGGCATGGTATAGAGGTGAGCATGGCTGAATGTCATTGTCAGCTTGGCGATGTGGCCGTGTGGTGTTGTGTTGGGGCATGGTGTGGTGTGTACGGAGGGATACACACGTGTGGGAGGTGTGTGGTGTGTATGAAGGGATGTAGGGCTGTACAGATACGTGTGTCTGAACTGGGAGGTGCTAGCAATGTGTGTGTGAAAGTGTCTGGCTGCCACACTGTCTGTCAGCACTGCCAGGGGACTGTCTCGTGGCCACAGGGGCTCACAGAGATGTGTTAGAGCCTCACAAGTGCTCCAGGTGCCCAGAGGTTGCCATCTCCTGGGCAATTTGTGTGCCCCCTGGGACCCTACACTGCCTGCCCAGGCTTAGAGGAAGGGCAAGAGGCAAAACACTGACGAGAGCGTTCTCATTGTGCAGACCTGGATGAGTGTGCAACTGAAGAACACAAATGCAACCTGAATGCCAACTGTGTCAACACCCCGGGCTCCTACCGCTGTGCCTGCCGAGAAGGTTTCAACGGGGATGGCTTCTCCTGTTCAGGTGAGGCCTGTAGACTCAACCAACACCCTGCTGGGACATAGGGTCACCTCCTCTTAATCACCAGCCTGGCTCAGCACCTGGAAGCCCATGGCTGGGGTTCCCCAAACTAGATGTCCCTCCAAACTGCCCTCCAAACCCTCAGCAGGGATCCACCTTCTTCTCAGCAGGTGTTTGGGGGGAGATCAAGGTAAAGAGAAGTACTGCAGTCCCTTCCTCACCCCTCAGCAGAGGGGTGGGAACAAGCTGGTGGGAATTTTCTGGGCAAGCTGAGGGAAGCTCCCATCTTCGGGTGGACACCATGTCCTTCTCATGCTTGACTCTCTAGATGTGGATGAGTGTGCAGACAATGTGAACCTGTGCGAGAATGGACAGTGTCTCAACGCACCTGGGGGTTACCGCTGCGAGTGCGAGATGGGCTTCAACCCCACGGAGGACAGCAAGGCCTGCCAGGGTGAGTGCCCAGAGCTTTGACTGCTGCTCCAGGAGATCCAGTGTCCACCTCCTTTTGGTCCTGGGTCTCTCCACTGCACTGTCACCACCCGATCCATTACTAAGCAAGACCCACCATCAGCTGGTGGTGCAAAGCTCCTGAGGTGCTTACAGGAGTTGGTCCCCATCCTGCAGGATCCTGAGTACTCAGCTGTTCCTGTTTTGCAGACATTGATGAATGCACCTTCCAGAATATCTGTGTCTTTGGGACCTGCCAGAACTTGCCCGGGATGTTTCGCTGCGCCTGTGATGATGGCTATGAACTGGACAGGAGTGGAGGCAACTGCACAGGTAGAGGACTTTCATGGGGTTGTGGGATGAGGATCACTGCTATGGGATCTGCTGGTGTGAGCTTGCCCCAACCATGACATGCCCAACCATGGCACGAGCAGCCTAAAGCTGGTTTAGTGTCCCTGGGTGATGTCTCTTTGCCCTTGGCAAGACCTCGATGCTGCTGGAAGGTGGGCCTTCAGTGGGTAGGAGGGAAATCTTGGTGTGGTTCTGCTCCTTTCTTCTGACTCTGGGCAGGGTGGTGTGAGGTAGGACAAGGCAAGGTCTGTTTCTGGACTGGCTTTGGCCACCATCACAAGAAGAGCCTTAGAAACACCACGGTGGTGGGGATACACCCCAAACACACAATGGGCTCAGGGCTCAGGGCTGGGGCTGTGGTTTCTGTGGCAGTCTCCATCTTTCTTTTCAGCCTTCATCTTTCCATCTTTTCAGACATCAATGAATGTGCAGACCCCGTGAACTGTATCAATGGCCTGTGTGTCAATACCCCTGGCAGCTACCTCTGCAACTGCCCACAGGACTTCGAGCTGAACCCCACTGGCGTGGGCTGTGTGGGTGAGTGTGGACCTGTGTGGAGAGCACACCTTCCATCCAAGAGCTTGGTTGACCTTCTTGTTGGTCCCATGTAGCTGGAACTGGTCACTACCAGAGACTGGGGGGACTGACCACAGTCTGCCCTGCAAATACCTGGCTGTCTATGGTGGGCTTAACCCTGCAGCAGCTGTAGAAGAGTCCCTACCTCCTGTTGAGCCTGGCCCACCTTGTGTCACCAGTGTGGGTGCTCTCCTGGTAGAAGCAGTGTTATTCCTGGAAACCTCTGGAGCTATTCTTAGGTCTTTGTTTCTTGAAAAGCCCTGGATTAGGTATCATTATTTGGGTCATGCTCCCCAGCCAGACTGAAGACAGGCCACTGTGCTATGACCTCAGAATGACATATCGTGGCTTTTACCAGACAAGCTGGGCACACTTTATTCTTGAAGGGCTCCCAAAGCCATGAGCTGCAAGGAGAGCCTGAACATGGTTTCCTACAACACAGGTAGCTGGCAGTGTGGGCTTCTGGGGCAGGACCAGGCCCTTGTCCCTCTCTCTGTTCCTGAGGCCATACTCCTGTTCATTCCTCCTGTGCACCAAGTCTTTTCTGGACAGGTTTTACTCATCGATTGCTGTCTTTGGGCAGATACCCGTGTTGGAAACTGCTTCCTGGACACCCAGGATCGAGGAGATGGGGGCATCTCCTGCAGCGCAGAAATTGGAGTTGGGGTCACCCGGGCATCCTGCTGCTGCTCACTGGGTCGTGCATGGGGCAACCCCTGTGAGCTGTGTCCTCCAGCCAACACGAGTGAGTTGGGAAAATGTCTGGGGTGAACTTGGGCATGGGCCAGATGAGGGGAGAGAGTCAGGGGCACTTCCCTGCAGCTTCTCAACTCAGGCTGGGGGTCCTGGGTCCAGCATCAGGGTCCTGGGTACAGGATCAAGGTCCTGGAGCAAGGGAAGCTGAGGGAGAAGAAGGCAACCCTGTTGTGTCAGTGTATGATGACCAGGGCAGGGGAGAGCAGGGGAGACTGATTGTGGCTTGGGGGTTCCAAGTTGGGATCCTTTGTTCCTGGTCACAGT
>NW_015090917.1:433660-444487 GCF_001431845.1 Calidris pugnax | reverse complement strand
GAGGTGAGCATGGCTGAATGTCATTGTCAGCTTGGCGATGTGGCCGCGTGGTGTTGTGTTGGGGCATGGTGTGGTGGGTACGGAGGGATACACACGTGTGGGAGGTGTGTGGTGTGTATGAAGGGATGTAGGGCTGTACAGATACGTGTGTCTGAACTGGGAGGTGCTAGCAATGTGTGTGTGAAAGTGTCTGGCTGCCACACTGTCTGTCAGCACTGCCAGGGGACTGTCTCGTGGCCACAGGGGCTCACAGAGATGTGTTAGAGCCTCACAAGTGCTCCAGGTGCCCAGAGGTTGCCATCTCCTGGGCAATTTGTGTGCCCCCTGGGACCCTACACTGCCTGCCCAGGCTTAGAGGAAGGGCAAGAGGCAAAACACTGACGAGAGCGTTCTCATTGTGCAGACCTGGATGAGTGTGCAACTGAAGAACACAAATGCAACCTGAATGCCAACTGTGTCAACACCCCGGGCTCCTACCGCTGTGCCTGCCGAGAAGGTTTCAACGGGGATGGCTTCTCCTGTTCAGGTGAGGCCTGTAGACTCAACCAACACCCTGCTGGGACATAGGGTCACCTCCTCTTAATCACCAGCCTGGCTCAGCACCTGGAAGCCCATGGCTGGGGTTCCCCAAACTAGATGTCCCTCCAAACTGCCCTCCAAACCCTCAGCAGGGATCCACCTTCTTCTCAGCAGGTGTTTGGGGGGAGATCAAGGTAAAGAGAAGTACTGCAGTCCCTTCCTCACCCCTCAGCAGAGGGGTGGGAACAAGCTGGTGGGAATTTTCTGGGCAAGCTGAGGGAAGCTCCCATCTTCGGGTGGACACCATGTCCTTCTCATGCTTGACTCTCTAGATGTGGATGAGTGTGCAGACAATGTGAACCTGTGCGAGAATGGACAGTGTCTCAACGCACCTGGGGGTTACCGCTGCGAGTGCGAGATGGGCTTCAACCCCACGGAGGACAGCAAGGCCTGCCAGGGTGAGTGCCCAGAGCTTTGACTGCTGCTCCAGGAGATCCAGTGTCCACCTCCTTTTGGTCCTGGGTCTCTCCACTGCACTGTCACCACCCGATCCATTACTAAGCAAGACCCACCATCAGCTGGTGGTGCAAAGCTCCTGAGGTGCTTACAGGAGTTGGTCCCCATCCTGCAGGATCCTGAGTACTCAGCTGTTCCTGTTTTGCAGACATTGATGAATGCACCTTCCAGAATATCTGTGTCTTTGGGACCTGCCAGAACTTGCCCGGGATGTTTCGCTGCGCCTGTGATGATGGCTATGAACTGGACAGGAGTGGAGGCAACTGCACAGGTAGAGGACTTTCATGGGGTTGTGGGATGAGGATCACTGCTATGGGATCTGCTGGTGTGAGCTTGCCCCAACTATGACATGCCCAACCATGGCACGAGCAGCCTAAAGCTGGTTTAGTGTCCCTGGGTGATGTCTCTTTGCCCTTGGCAAGACCTCGATGCTGCTGGAAGGTGGGCCTTCAGTGGGTAGGAGGGAAATCTTGGTGTGGTTCTGCTCCTTTCTTCTGACTCTGGGCAGGGTGGTGTGAGGTAGGACAAGGCAAGGTCTGTTTCTGGACTGGCTTTGGCCACCATCACAAGAAGAGCCTTAGAAACACCACGGTGGTGGGGATACACCCCAAACACACAATGGGCTCAGGCCACCATCACAAGAAGAGCCTTAGAAACACCGTGGTGGTGGGGATACACCCTGAACACACAGTGCGGAGCTCAGGGCTGGGGCTGTGGTTTCTGTGGCAGTCTCCATCTTTCTTTTCAGCCTTCATCTTTCCATCTTTTCAGACATCAATGAATGTGCAGACCCCGTGAACTGTATCAATGGCCTGTGTGTCAATACCCCTGGCAGCTACCTCTGCAACTGCCCACAGGACTTCGAGCTGAACCCCACTGGCGTGGGCTGTGTGGGTGAGTGTGGACCTGTGTGGAGAGCACACCTTCCATCCAAGAGCTTGGTTGACCTTCTTGTTGATCCATCCAAGAACTTGGTTGACCTTCTTGTTGGTCCCGTGTAGCTGGAACTGGCCACTACCAGAGACTGAGGGGACTGACCACAGTCTGCCCTGAAAATACCTGGCTGTCCATGGTGGACTTAACCCTGCAGAAGCTGTAGAAGAGTCCCTACCTCCTGTTGAGCCTGGCCCACTTTGTGCCACCAGTGTGGGTGCTCTCCTGGTGGAAGCAGTGTTATTCCTGGAAACCTCTGGAGCTATTCTTAGGTCTTTGTTTCTTGAAAAGCCCTGGGTTAGGTAGCATTATTTGGGTCATGCTCCCCAGCCAGACTGAAGACAGGCCACTGTGCTATGACCTCAGAATGACATATCGTGGCTTTTACCAGACAAGCTGGGCACACTTTATTCTTGAAGGGCTCCCAAAGCCATGAGCTGCAAGGAGAGCCTGAACATGGTTTCCTACAACACAGGTAGCTGGCAGTGTGGGCTTCTGGGGCAGGACCAGGCCCTTGTCCCTCTCTCTGTTCCTGAGGCCATACTCCTGTTCATTCCTCCTGTGCACCAAGTCTTTTCTGGACAGGTTTTACTCATCGATTGCTGTCTTTGGGCAGATACCCGTGTTGGAAACTGCTTTCTGGACACCCAGGATCGAGGAGATGGGGGCATCTCCTGCAGCGCAGAAATCGGAGTTGGGGTCACCCGGGCATCCTGCTGCTGCTCACTGGGTCGTGCATGGGGCAACCCCTGTGAGCTGTGTCCTCCAGCCAACACGAGTGAGTTGGGAAAATGTCTGGGGTGAACTTGGGCATGGGCCAAATGAGGGGAGAGAGTCAGGGGACTTCCCTGCAGCTTCTCAACTCAGGCTGGGGGTCCTGGGTCCAGCATCAGGGTCCTGGGTACAAGATCAAGGTCCTGGAGCAAGGGAAGCTGAGGGAGAAGAAGGCAACCCTGTTGTGTCAGTGCAGGATGACCAGGGCAGGGGAGAGCTGAATGTCCTTCTCATGCTTGACTCTCTAGATGTGGATGAGTGTGCAGACAATGTGAACCTGTGCGAGAATGGACAGTGTCTCAACGCACCTGGGGGTTACCGCTGCGAGTGCGAGATGGGTTTCAACCCCACGGAGGACAGCAAGGCCTGCCAGGGTGAGTGCCCAGAGCTTTGACTGCTGCTCCAGGAGATCCAGTGTCCACCTCCTTTTGGTCCTGGGTCTCTCCACTGCACTGTCACCACCCGATCCATTACTAAGCAAGACCCACCATCAGCTGGTGGTGCAAAGCTCCTGAGGTGCTTACAGGAGTTGGTCCCCATCCTGCAGGATCCTGAGTACTCAGCTGTTCCTGTTTTGCAGACATTGATGAATGCACCTTCCAGAATATCTGTGTCTTTGGGACCTGCCAGAACTTGCCCGGGATGTTTCGCTGCGCCTGTGATGATGGCTATGAACTGGACAGGAGTGGAGGCAACTGCACAGGTAGAGGACTTTCATGGGGTTGTGGGATGAGGATCACTGCTATGGGATCTGCTGGTGTGAGCTTGCCCCAACCATGACATGCCCAACCATGGCACGAGCAGCCTAAAGCTGGTTTAGTGTCCCTGGGTGATGTCTCTTTGCCCTTGGCAAGACCTCGATGCTGCTGGAAGGTGGGCCTTCAGTGGGTAGGAGGGAAATCTTGGTGTGGTTCTGCTCCTTTCTTCTGACTCTGGGCAGGGTGGTGTGAGGTAGGACAAGGCAAGGTCTGTTTCTGGACTGGCTTTGGCCACCATCACAAGAAGAGCCTTAGAAACACCACGGTGGTGGGGATACACCCCAAACACACAATGGGCTCAGGGCTCAGGGCTGGGGCTGTGGTTTCTGTGGCAGTCTCCATCTTTCTTTTCAGCCTTCATCTTTCCATCTTTTCAGACATCAATGAATGTGCAGACCCCGTGAACTGTATCAATGGCCTGTGTGTCAATACCCCTGGCAGCTACCTCTGCAACTGCCCACAGGACTTCGAGCTGAACCCCACTGGCGTGGGCTGTGTGGGTGAGTGTGGACCTGTGTGGAGAGCACACCTTCCATCCAAGAGCTTGGTTGACCTTCTTGTTGATCCATCCAAGAACTTGGTTGACCTTCTTGTTGGTCCCGTGTAGCTGGAACTGGCCACTACCAGAGACTGAGGGGACTGACCACAGTCTGCCCTGAAAATACCTGGCTGTCCATGGTGGACTTAACCCTGCAGAAGCTGTAGAAGAGTCCCTACCTCCTGTTGAGCCTGGCCCACTTTGTGCCACCAGTGTGGGTGCTCTCCTGGTGGAAGCAGTGTTATTCCTGGAAACCTCTGGAGCTATTCTTAGGTCTTTGTTTCTTGAAAAGCCCTGGATTAGGTATCATTATTTGGGTCATGCTCCCCAGCCAGACTGAAGACAGGCCACTGTGCTATGACCTCAGAATGACATATCGTGGCTTTTACCAGACAAGCTGGGCACACTTTATTCTTGAAGGGCTCCCAAAGCCATGAGCTGCAAGGAGAGCCTGAACATGGTTTCCTACAACACAGGTAGCTGGCAGTGTGGGCTTCTGGGGCAGGACCAGGCCCTTGTTCCTCTCTCTGTTCCTGAGGCCATACTCCTGTTCATTCCTCCTGTGCACCAAGTCTTTTCTGGACAGGTTTTACTCATCGATTGCTGTCTTTGGGCAGATACCCGTGTTGGAAACTGCTTCCTGGACACCCAGGATCGAGGAGATGGGGGCATCTCCTGCAGCGCAGAAATCGGAGTTGGGGTCACCCGGGCATCCTGCTGCTGCTCACTGGGTCGTGCATGGGGCAACCCCTGTGAGCTGTGTCCTCCAGCCAACACGAGTGAGTTGGGAAAATGTCTGGGGTGAACTTGGGCATGGGCCAGATGAGGGGAGAGAGTCAGGGGCACTTCCCTGCAGCTTCTCAACTCAGGCTGGGGGTCCTGGGTCCAGCATCAGGGTCCTGGGTACAGGATCAAGGTCCTGGAGCAAGGGAAGCTGAGGGAGAAGAAGGCAACCCTGTTGTGTCAGTGTATGATGACCAGGGCAGGGGAGAGCAGGGGAGACTGATTGTGGCTTGGGGGTTCCAAGTTGGGATCCTTTGTTCCTGGTCACAGTAGGCTGGGGGAAGGCAGTGGATGTGGAATAATCCCAATGAAGGGTGGGCAGGCAGAGACGGGGTGGCTAAGTTTGCTTGGCATGTGATGGGAGTCAGGCTGCTCCATCTGGACCACGGGGAGACTGATTGTGGCTTGGGGGTTCCAAGTTGGGATCCTTTGTTCCTGGTCACAGTAGGCTGGGGGAGGGCAGTGGGATGTGGAATAATCCCAATCAAGGGTGGGCAGGCAGAAATGGGGTGGCTAAGTTTGTTTGACATGTGATGGGAGTCAGGCCGCTCCATCTGGAGTGTTGCCACCATCCTCATGGCCTGTTTCTCCTGGGTTTCTCCTGGTTCTCCCTACCCCTCCCATTTCATGGGATCCTCCTAGCTGAGGATCCCCCTGACTGACTTTTTCCACAGCCGAGTACAAGACCTTGTGCCCTGGAGGAGAAGGTTTCCGTCCCAATCCCATCACTGTCATCCTGGAAGGTAAGCCTGGAGGGTCCCCATGTCCCCTCACCAGGAACCTGGGTGCTTGGGGGACCCAGCCCCGTGTGGGCACTGTCTGCTGTGGCACTGGGCTGGCTGGAAGCCCACCAAATGATGGTGTGCTCTCCTTGGACGTGCTCTGGCCACCTAGATGAGCTACTTGGTAGCCAGCAAGGGCTGGATGTGGTGGGATGAACCCACTGGTGATCCTGGGGTGGAGGCACTGCCTGGTCTGGTCTGGTGGGCAGTGAACACCCCCTGGCTGCTCTCCCTCCACAGATATCGACGAGTGCCAGGAGCTGCCGGGCCTCTGCCAGGGAGGCAACTGTGTGAACACTTTTGGCAGCTTCCAGTGTGAGTGCCCCCTTGGCTACTACCTCAACGAGGACACGCGCATCTGCGAAGGTAACTACACTGTGGGGCCTGTGCTCGTCTGTGTGCCTGGGGTGTATGGCACACATGTGTGTGCAACAGTCATATGTGTTCCTGGGCTGCCCTAGGAGCAGTTGGCAGAATTCCTCCCCCTTTCTCTTCCAGCCTTCCCATCTTTATCACAAACCCTGTCCCCTTTCCCAGTGCTGGGCCAGCCTGGTCCCCGTGCCAGGCTCTCCTGGCCTGAGTGACACAGGACTAAGTTGTCTTCTAATGCTGGGGAAAACAGCACTTTTAGAAGACTCTAGTGTCTGAATTCGTGAAAATATTTACTTTATAGCCAGCCAGGCTCTGTGGGATTCAAGGTCTCAGTGTTTTTGAGCCTTGCCAGGTGCAGGGATGAGGAGGAGCGAGACCCGGGCATTTGACCCAGGCTGCCAACGGGATTATTTGATACCATGAATGTGACATTTGATATAAATTAGAAAGATTTGCTGTGTAGTTCTCTCTCCCTTGATGGTGGCTGGTCCAGAGACCTACTTGCCCTGGTGCCAGACCCCTGAGCCCTTCCTTTCCTCCTAAAGCCACAGTGTTCTCACTGTCCCGCATTTGCTGTCCCTGCTGGGAGTGTCGAGCTTCCTACAATAGAATTGGCTGAATATAATCCTTCTATATCTTATATTAGTATCGGGATTAATAATGGTTCTTTGGTATTATTGCTAATTATTTAGTCTTACCCTATTAAATCTATTTATATGTCAACCCTCATGTTTCCTTGCTTTCCCCAATTCCCCTTTCCAGGTGGGGACGAGTCATCAGGTGATAGAATAATTGTCTAAACGACAATAAACTGTTATGGGTTTTCTCAAACCGTATCACAGGCTCATCCAAACCTGGTGCCAAACCTTCCCCCAACCCCGTGTCAGGCCCTTCTCTCCCTGTGCCCACCACTTTGACTTCACGTCTCCTTTATTTGGCAGATATTGATGAGTGCTCTGCCCACATTGGGATCTGTGGCCCTGGGACCTGCTACAACACCCTGGGCAACTACACCTGCGTCTGCCCCCCCGAGTACATGCAAGTCAACGGAGGAAACAACTGCATGGGTACGGCGTGGTCCCAGCCTGAGGGAAGGGGTCTGGCCATGCCCTGCCTGTGCCCGGCCCCTGGGCTGTGCTTTGGGCAACGTGGCTGAGGGGATGGAGCAGAAATGATGGGAGCCAAGGCTGGGATTTGGGACCTCTGAGTCCACCAGTGCCTCACCACATCCCTACGCCACGCACGTTGCCTGTGCCAGTGTGGCTAACTCTTGCCTGCCAGCAGTTATAAGGAGAGCAGCTGGCATAGGGTGGTGGGAGACCCAGGAGAGCATCGTCTCTGCCTGCTATGGGGCAGGACCCAAGGCTCTCACTGGGGAAGGGTTTCACCTCACCACTGCAGCCACTTTGGGGTCCCCTGCGTGTCACCTGCAGTCCCTGAGCACCAGGACAGGGCAGTCTGGCATATCCCCAGCAATGAGCGCCCTGGGTCTGGTAGCACCATTCCCAGGGCTGGTGGTAGCTCCCATTCTTCCCAGGGCTGGTGGTAGCTCCCATTCTTCCCAGGGCTGGTGGTAGCTCCCATTCCTGGGTCTGGTGGCAGCTCCCATTCCCGGGGCTGGTGGTAGCTCCCATTCCCGGGGCTGGTGGTAACTCCCATTCCCAGGGCTGGTGGTAGCTCCCATTCCCAGGGCTGGTGGTAGCTCCCATTCCCAGGGCTGGTGGTAGCTCCCATTCCCAGGGCTGGTGGCAGCTCCCATTCCCAGGGCTGGTGGCAGCTCCCATTCCCAGGGCTGGTGGCAGCTCCCATTCCCAGGGCTGGTGGCAGCTCCCATTCCCAGGGCTGGTGGTAGCTCCCATTCCCAGGGCTGGTGGTAGCTCCCATTCCCAGGGCTGGTGGCAGCTCCCATTCCCAGGGCTGGTGGCAGCTCCCATTCCCAGGGCTGGTGGCAGCTCCCATTCCCAGGGCTGGTGGTAGCTCCCATTCCCAGGGCTGGTGGTAGCTCCCATTCCTGTGTCTGGTAGCATCCATTCCCGGGGCTGGTGGTAGCACCATTCCCAGGACTGGTGGTATCTCCCATTCCCAGGGCTGGTAGCGCCATTCCCGGGGCTGGTGGTAGCTCCCATTCCCGGGGCTGGTGGTATCTCCCATTCCCAGGGCTGGTGGTATCTCCCATTCCCAGGACTGGTGGTATCTCCCATTCCCAGGGCTGGTAGCACCATTCCCAGGGCTGGTGGTAGCTCCCATTCCCGGGGCTGGTGGTAGCACCATTCCCAGGGCTGGTGGTATCTCCCATTCCCAGGACTGGTGGTATCTCCCATTCCCAGGGCTGGTGGTAGCACCATTCCTGGGGCTGGTGGTAGCTCCCATTTCCAGTGTTGGTAGCACCATTCCCAGGGCTGGCATGAGCGAGACACTATCTGTGCTGCCTTTGCAGACATGAGGAAGAGCGTGTGCTATCGCAACTACAACGACACCTGCGAGAACGAGCTCTCCTTCAACATGACCAAGAAGATGTGCTGCTGCTCCTACAACATCGGCAAGGCCTGGAACAAGCCATGCGAGCCCTGCCCCACACCAGCCAGCCGTAAGTCAACCTTCTTGGAAGGGCACCTTCATACCATGGCTGCCCCCTCACTTTTCCAGCAATTTTGTACACTTTGAGGCACAGCACTAGGAAAATAGAGGGGGACAGGAGAGAGCATCATGTCTGGTGGCAGCACTTGTGGGTGAGCGCTGTGGGGATGCTGGAAGGACATTGGGGACCAGGATGGTATCTATGGAGAGGAGATGATGTGTCAGCTGGATGTGGGTGATGGGGTTGCAGTGGGGAGTGCTGGCTGTCATAGCATGGAGGGGTGAGTCTGTACCTGCATGCAAGACACGCAAATGCCATGTGTGTGCATGTCATTGTGTGCATGTGCCCTGCAGTGCACGCGTGTCTAAGCCCTTTGCCTGGTGCCATACGTGTTCTTGGGGTTCCTCATATGCTGGCCCATGCCATGCCCCGCTAAGCACCATGCCAATCCCCTCCTGCCTGTCAGGCCCCCCCTCCACTCATTCCAGCCAAAGCTGGTCCCTGTCCCCGCTTGGGGTTCCTCATGTGCTGGCCCATGCCATGCCCCGCTAAGCACCATGCCAATCCCCTTCTGCCTGTCAGACCCCCCCCTCCACTCACTCCAGCCAAAGATGGTCCCTGTCCCCCTGGTTCCTGCCAGTCATGACCATGACCTTGGTGTTCCCCTTGCAGCCGAGTACCAGATCCTGTGTGGGAACCAGGCCCCTGGGTTCATCATTGACATCCACACAGGGAAGCCCATCGGTGAGTAGATCCCCCATGCCCTGTGGACCCACATCTGCTCTCTGCCCCTCTGCATCCTTCCCACGGTGCCTGTGAGCTTGTCCCCTTCCCCTCCTTCAGTAAATTAAGCCCTTGAGCAGAGAAGAAACAAGGAAAAGAGGTGGCAGACATGGCTGGAAGCAGCTGGCCGAGCCTTCAAGCCTAGGTCCTGAGTGGCTGGTGCCCAGACCTTCCCTCATCTGCAATTGTGCCTCGGTCGCTGTCCCACCTGGAGAGAGAGAGGTGGCCAGTGACCACAGAAAGTGGCCGTTGGCCAGGTAGAGACCTGTGATAGTCCTGGCCCTCATGGTGCCAGCAGCACTGGCCCTACAGCAGCAGGGCACCGCTGAGAGCCAAGGTTTCAGGTTTGTGTTTTGGTAGATAGAAAGCCAGAGGAGCTGGTGAAAGTCCTGAGATTTGTGGGCTGTCTACAGATGCCTTGCAGTCTTGGAAGATGGACTTGTTGGTAGTTTGTGAGACAGAGATTAGTTCATCATTATCTTATCCCCCCAGCCAGGGCACTGAGGAGGAGGATGATGGGTTCATCTTCTGCTCCCAGGAAGTGCAGGGCTGGTGGTGGATAGTGCTGGGCACAGCGACAGGGTTAGGGACCCTGGGGCCATTTCAATATTGCAGTAGCCCCCTGGACTTCCCGTTTGCAGCCTGGTCCCCAAGCCTGAGCAGGTGTCTGTGGCACTGGAGGGACACACCTGGAAGAAACAAGGTGGATGTCCTGGGTGGGATCCCTTCCAATGCACGCTGTGCAGGCTCTCCCAGAGATCCCATGGCTCCTACAGCTTGGAGTCTTGTGTGGCTCTGCTTGGGGAATGGCTCCTACAGCTTGGAGTCTTGTGTGGCTCTGCTGGGGACCCAGACCTCTGCAGAGTGGCCCCGGCATGATCTGCAGGGTCCAGTTTCAATCCTCCAAGAGCTGGTCCACTATTTATCTGGTGGTCTTTTTAGCATGACCAAGGGTGGCAGTCTCCCAGTGCTGGGGGATGCCCTCCTCCCTGTTTGCCTTCCCGGGATGCTGAGAGGTGGTTGTCTGTGTGCAGATATCGACGAGTGCAGTGAGATCCCTGCCATCTGCACCAACGGTGTCTGCATCAACCAGATTGGCAGCTTCAGGTGCGAGTGTCCCATTGGATTCAGTTACAACAACATCCTGCTCATCTGTGAAGGTAAAGGGGCAGCCAGGACATGGCTGCTGAGGGTGCCTGGGAGGGTGAGGGCTCCCAGCAAGACAGTCCAACCATTTGTGGTTGGACTCGATGATCTCAGAGGTCCCTTCCAACCACTAAGATTCTGTGATTAGCATCTCCCCAGCTCATGGGGCACCAAGATGAGGGCTGGGGCCATCAACATAGCCTACATGTTCTCACCCTTCTTGAGATCTTCATTTTCGGCATCAATGGTTGGAGAAAAAACGCCCATTTTCCTTCACATTCCTCTCTGCCTTTCCCCCTCCTCTGTTTTGGGGTGGTTTCTTTCTTTAGCAAAACTTTGCAGATG
>NW_015090917.1:419816-429093 GCF_001431845.1 Calidris pugnax | reverse complement strand
TTCCCAGGACTGGTGGTATCTCCCATTCCCAGGGCTGGTGGTAGCACCATTCCTGGGGCTGGTGGTAGCTCCCATTTCCAGTGTTGGTAGCACCATTCCCAGGGCTGGCATGAGCGAGACACTATCTGTGCTGCCTTTGCAGACATGAGGAAGAGCGTGTGCTATCGCAACTACAACGACACCTGCGAGAACGAGCTCTCCTTCAACATGACCAAGAAGATGTGCTGCTGCTCCTACAACATCGGCAAGGCCTGGAACAAGCCATGCGAGCCCTGCCCCACACCAGCCAGCCGTAAGTCAACCTTCTTGGAAGGGCACCTTCATACCATGGCTGCCCCCTCACTTTTCCAGCAATTTTGTACACTTTGAGGCACAGCACTAGGAAAATAGAGGGGGACAGGAGTGAGCATCATGTCTGGTGGCAGCACTTGTGGGTGAGCGCTGTGGGGATGCTGGAAGGACATTGGGGACCAGGATGGTATCTATGGAGAGGAGATGATGTGTCAGCTGGATGTGGGTGATGGGGTTGCAGTGGGGAGTGCTGGCTGTCATAGCATGGAGGGGTGAGTCTGTACCTGCATGCAAGACACGCAAATGCCATGTGTGTGCATGTCATTGTGTGCATGTGCCCTGCAGTGCACACATGTCTAAGCCCTTTGCCTGGTGCCATACGTGTTCTTGGGGTTCCTCATGTGCTGGCCCATGCCATGCCCCGCTAAGCACCATGCCAATCCCCTTCTGCCTGTCAGACCCCCCCCTCCACTCACTCCAGCCAAAGATGGTCCCTGTCCCCCTGGTTCCTGCCAGTCATGACCATGACCTTGGTGTTCCCCTTGCAGCTGAGTACCAGATCCTGTGTGGGAACCAGGCCCCTGGGTTCATCATTGACATCCACACAGGGAAGCCCATCGGTGAGTAGATCCCCCATGCCCTGTGGACCCACATCTGCTCTCTGCCCCTCTGCATCCTTCCCACGGTGCCTGTGAGCTTGTCCCCTTCCCCTCCTTCAGTAAATTAAGCCCTTGAGCAGAGAAGAAACAAGGAAAAGAGGTGGCAGACATGGCTGGAAGCAGCTGGCCGAGCCTTCAAGCCTAGGTCCTGAGTGGCTGGTGCCCAGACCTTCCCTCATCTGCAATTGTGCCTCGGTCGCTGTCCCACCTGGAGAGAGAGAGGTGGCCAGTGACCACAGAAAGTGGCCGTTGGCCAGGTAGAGACCTGTGATAGTCCTGGCCCTCATGGTGCCAGCAGCACTGGCCCTACAGCAGCAGGGCACCGCTGAGAGCCAAGGTTTCAGGTTTGTGTTTTGGTAGATAGAAAGCCAGAGGAGCTGGTGAAAGTCCTGAGATTTGTGGGCTGTCTACAGATGCCTTGCAGTCTTGGAAGATGGACTTGTTGGTAGTTTGTGAGACAGAGATTAGTTCATCATTATCTCATCCCCCCAGCCAGGGCACTGAGGAGGAGGAGGATGGGTTCATCTTCTGCTCCCAGGAAGTGCAGTGGAGGGTGGTGGATAGTGCTGGGCACAGCGACAGGGTTAGGGACCCTGGGGCCATTTCAATATTGCAGTAGCCCCCTGGACTTCCCGTTTGCAGCCTGGTCCCCAAGCCTGAGCAGGTGTCTGTGGCACTGGAGGGACACACCTGGAAGAAACAAGGTGGATGTCCTGGGTGGGATCCCTTCCAATGCATGCTGAGCAGGCTCTCCCAGAGATCCCATGGCTCCTACAGCTTGGAGTCTTGTGTGGCTCTGCTTGGGGACATGATCTGCAGGGTCCAGTTTCAATCCTCCAAGAGCTGGTCCACTATTTATCTGGTGGTCTTTTTAGCATGACCAAGGGTGGCAGTCTCCCAGTGCTGGGGGATGCCCTCCTCCCTGTTTGCCTTCCCGGGATGCTGAGAGGTGGTTGTCTGTGTGCAGATATCGACGAGTGCAGTGAGATCCCTGCCATCTGCACCAACGGTGTCTGCATCAACCAGATTGGCAGCTTCAGGTGCGAGTGTCCCATTGGATTCAGTTACAACAACATCCTGCTCATCTGTGAAGGTAAAGGGGCAGCCAGGACATGGCTGCTGAGGGTGCCTGGGAGGGTGAGGGCTCCCAGCAAGACAGTCCAACCATTTGTGGTTGGACTCGATGATCTCAGAGGTCCCTTCCAACCACTAAGATTCTGTGATTAGCATCTCCCCAGCTCATGGGGCACCAAGATGAGGGCTGGGGCCATCAACATAGCCTACATGTTCTCACCCTTCTTGAGATCTTCATTTTCTGCATCAATGGTTAGACAAAAAACGCCCATTTTCATTCACATTCCTCTCTGCCTTTCCCCCTCCTCTGTTTTGGGGTGGTTTCTTTCTTTAGCAAAACTTTGCAGATGCGCTTCAAAGTTTTGACTTGAAACTGAAATTCATTATTTTATTTATTTCCCCCTCCTCTGTTTTGGGGTGGTTTCTTTCTTTAGCAAAACTTTGCAGATGTGCTTCAAAGTTTTGACTTGAAACTAAAATTCATTATTTTATTGAAAATTGACCCTGATTGGAGCAAACCAAGGGTTAAAACTCAGTTGGCTCCACTGAGCCCTGCCAGGAGGGTGGTGCCTGGTGAGCCCTGGTGACTCTGCCTCTCTCTCCTCCCCCAGACATCGACGAGTGCAGCAGTGGGGAGAACCTCTGCCAGCGCAACGCCGACTGCATCAACATCCCGGGCAGCTACAGGTGCGAATGCTCGACCGGATACAAGCTGTCGCCCAGCGGAGCCTGCGTGGGTAAGAGGGGACCTCTTTGCTACCTATTCCAGACACACGTGGGGGAGGCGTTGACACCCCAGGCCCTGGGGTCGTCAGGTGGTTTCTCAGACCACCCAAGGAAGGACAGCACGTGGGACGTGCTAGTCCTGGGAGTGGGTTCCTGGTCTTTTGTCAAACCTGGGAAATACGATTTTGGATGTGCTGGGATTGTGGGATACCTGTACTTTTGGAACAATTCCCAGGGACTGTGGGCTCCTGAGGGATGAGAAAAAAGGTCACTGTGAAGCGCAGCTTTAGTCTGGCAGCTCAGGCCATTTTCTCCAATTAAATTAATTTTTTTAGATATAGCAGTGCATAAGTATCGTTCTTTGGGAAGTCATCTCAGAAAACAGAGGCCCCATTCTTCCCACCATCAGGCAGGGGTCGGCAGAAGACACCAGTGCCTTGCCTCTTCCCACCTGCTCCATCCCTCCTGCTCACTACAGCCCGCTTTGCTTTGTTTCAGGTCGCAACGAATGCCAGGAGATCCCCAACGTCTGCAGCCACGGGGACTGCGTGGACACCGAGGGCAGCTATGTCTGCATCTGCCACAACGGCTTCAAGGCCACAGGGGAGCAGACCATGTGCATGGGTCAGTGTGACAGTGTGACAGACCCCACCTGGAGCACTGCATCCAGCTCTGAAATCCTCAGCACAGGAAGGACATGGAGCTGTTGGATGGGGCCAGAGGAGGCCATGGAGATGCTGGGAGGGCTGGAGCCCCTCTGCTGGGAGGACAGGCTGAGAGAGTCTGGGGGGTTCAGCCTGGAGAAGAGAAGGCTCCAGGGAGACCTTAAAGCCCCTTCCAGTCCCTCAAGGGCTCCAGGAAAGCTGGGGAGGGACTCTGGATCAGGGAGGGGAGCCCTAGGAGGAGGGGGAAGGGTTTGACCCTGAAAGAGGGGAGATGGAGCTGAGCTGTGGGGAAGAACTTGTTTGGTGTGAGGGTGGTGAGAGCCTGGCCCAGGTTGGCCCAGAGAAGCTGTGGCTGCCCCATCCCTGGAGGGGTTCAAGGGCAGGTTGGAGGAGGCTTGGAGCAACGTGGTCTGGTGGGAGGTGTCCCTGCCCAGGGCAGGGGGTGGAAACTCAATGATCTTTAGGATCCCTTCCAACCCAAACCAGTCTATGATTCTGTGACTGCCTCAGCCCTGCAACAAATCAGATAGCAGTGTGGACTTGAGGTCTCTCCAGCACCTACTGGGGAGTACCAAGGACAGCCAAGGGCTATGGTGGCCTCTTGATCCCCAGCTGACCCTGCAAACCACAGGGGTGTTGGGCTGCCTGGACCCTGTCCGCACACCTAGGACAGGGGCTCTTGGCTCACTCAGCCCCTCAATCAGTTCTGACCACCTTCTCTCTGCAGATATCGATGAGTGTGACCGACAGCCCTGTGGAAATGGGACCTGCAAGAACACAGTGGGCTCCTACAACTGCCTCTGCTTCCCTGGCTTTGAGCTAACGCACAATAACGACTGCATGGGTGAGTGACGTGAAGCCCTGACCATGTGGATTGCTAATTGGGGTCAACGTGGCGACTGCTGTGGGGCATAGGGTGTCACACAGTGGGGGCTCAGCTCTGGGTGTCACCTGGCAGTGGCTGTAGGGGGTAGCTGTATGTGACACCCACATGCTCCGCATATCTCTTCCCTCTGTGCTTATCCTTTCCCTCCCACAGACATTGATGAGTGTTCATCCCTGGTGGGGCAGGTGTGTCGAAATGGCCAGTGCATCAACAGCATCGGCTCTTTCCAGTGTCTGTGTCAAGAGGGATATGACCGGACCCCTGATGGGAAGAACTGTGTAGGTGAGTGTCCGGGCAGCAGGCTGGACCTTCCCAATCAGTTGAGGTGTATGTTGGCATGGCTGGCACAGTGCAGTGCTATGAGACCTGGTCTCCAGGCTGGTCCCATCAGAGACAATTGAGCAGTGGACTCTTTAGAACCACTTGCAAGGTCCCATGTCCTCTGGAGCCAAAGCTTGGTCATTTGACTGCCCATGGAAAGCTGGGCTGGCCCCCAGAATACCTGAATCTCCCTCCCAGCAATGCAGGGAACAGTCAAGCCAGTCCCTCTTGTTTTGTGTGCGGTTGTGGGTGTGGGGTTTAGTTGGTGGGTGGTGTTTTGGGGTTTGTTGGGGTTTTTTGGGTTTTTTGTTTTTTGGGGTTTTTTTTGATTTTTTTTATGTGGTTGGACTCGATGATCTCGGAGGTCCCTTCCAACCACTAAGATTCTGTGACTCTGTGATGTGCTGAGGCCTGACGGATGGCCGATTCTGTGATTCTGTGATTCTGTGATGTGCTGAGACCTGACAGACAGCGAGGAGAAATGTTGTCCTGTCCATGTCCCTAAAGCATGGAGAATTGTGCCAGGGATGCCTTGGGAACCACCCTGCAGGCAGGGGTGGTGGGGACAGACAGGCATATTGTACCCTTGTGTCCATCACTCGCCCTCTTGCATGGACATAAGTCCTTATTCCCAGGGCACACAAGGTAGAGCATCCCAGAAAATATCTTATCTGCTTCCCTGGCATCTTCAGGGCAAAGCAGGGTGCAGTTCCAGGTAGGGCCTGCACCCAAACCCTCTGAGCTGAGCACAGATGCTCTCTCTGGTTGTCTCCCCTCCTCTGCAGACATCAACGAGTGCGTGAGCCTGCCTGGGACCTGCTCCCCAGGAACCTGCCAGAACCTGGAGGGCTCCTTCCGCTGTATCTGCCCCCCCGGATACGAGGTGCAGAACGACAACTGCATCGGTAATGTTGGCTCTCTGCCTTCTCCATTTCCAGCATGGCGTGGGGCCACCTCAGACTATTCTCAGAACAACCACATTCTTCCTGATTGGGCTGGGGCATTCATTACCACCCCTAGATGTCTTCTTGAAAGCAATTAGACACAGAGCAAGGCAAGGCCTACTCCCATGATGGAGAAGGCTCGGTGGTTTTGGCCTCTTCATTGTCCCAGTTGCCCTGAGGGTGGCTTAAGGGTTCGAGCTGGGGGTGATGTCCTGTGTGCATCAGAGCTCCCCAGACATCACAGCTGGTTTTAATGCAATGAGGAAAGAGGTGAGGTTTGGGTGCTCCCTAAGTAGTGTGTCCCCTCTGGTCCCAGATATCAACGAATGTGAAGAGGAGCCCAACATCTGCCTCTTTGGGACATGCACTAATACCCCAGGCAGCTTCCAGTGTGTCTGTCCTCCAGGATTCGTGCTCTCTGATAACGGCCGGCGGTGCTTTGGTGAGTGGGGGTCATGGTGGTTGGGAGGGGACCATCCTGGATGTCTGCAATGACCCCTGCCTTTCCCCATCTTCCTACAGATACTCGCCAGAGCTTCTGCTTCACTCGCTTTGACAACGGAAAGTGCTCTGTCCCCAAGGCCTTCAACACCACCAAGGCTCGGTGCTGCTGCAGCAAGATGCCAGGAGAAGGCTGGGGAGACCCCTGCGAGCTCTGCCCACAGGAGGGAAACGGTAGGTGTTCTGGGACCTGGTTCCTCGGGAGAGATGGCTGCCTGTGTCTCCAACATGCAGAGTGTGGGGAAGGTGTGCAGGTCAGAGAAGACAACCAGCAGTGTGAGATGTCCAGCGTAGTGGGCTCCTCCATCTGAAGAGCACTGCCTTGAAACTTGGTAGCCCTAACTGGACGACAGTATTCCCTGGGTCTCCAGCGACCACAGTCAGGCTTCTTTTTGTTTTGGATCTGCTCCCAGTTCTCTGTGGGACTTTAGATAAGGCAAAAACATCTCTGTGCCTCCAGATCCAAGGCAAGCACAGATGTTTCCCCACCAGCTGGGCTTCTGTGGCCTCCCATGGGCAGTGAGCTGTCAAGCTCTCAGTCGTGCTCTAAAAGCCTCCAAAAGCACATTTCTGCTTCTGTGAGTAGAAGCACTTGTAAACATATCTCACTCTTCTGCTTTCTCCCAGTTGCCTTCCAGGAGCTGTGTCCATATGGCCATGGAGCCATCCCAGGCCCAGGTGACACCCGAGAAGGTAAGGTCCTATCTAGGGAGGAGAAGAAATTTGGGGTTGGGGGGAGGGGGTTGCCTAGAAGCAACTAAATTTAGGCTATTGGAGAGTAGGGTTGAATCCCAGTGGCAGGAGGGGAGGGATGTAGGACTGGGTTCCCTCTAAAGGTCTCTGCTCACCAAAGGTTCAACCCCCAGCTCTGGAGAGGAATACCTGGGATTTCAGGGTCAGTCCTGAGAGGACAATGATGTGTTTCTGACCTCATGCTCACACCATTGCCTTGGTTTTCCTCCTAGATGTTAATGAATGCTCAGAGAACCTGGGTGTCTGCATAAACGGAGCCTGCATCAACACCGATGGGTCCTTCCGCTGCGAGTGCCCCTTTGGGTACAACCTGGACTACACAGGAGTCAACTGTGTGGGTGAGGATCTGCACGGGGAGCTCCTGCTCCCTCTTCCTTTTATCCTCCTTACATCAGAGGCTACGAACATGGGCGTGTGTGTGTGTGTGGAGAGGAGGAATTTGCTTCTCCCCTGCCCCTTTGCTTTTTACCCCTGGCTCTGCTGGGCTTGTTTGAAGCTCTGGTTGCAAGAAGAGACCAGCCTGCACCTTTCCTACCTAATTCCTGATGTGGTCCTGGCTCCCTCCAGATACTGATGAGTGCTCCATCGGCAACCCCTGTGGGAATGGCACCTGCACCAACGTGGTGGGAGGCTTTGAGTGCGCCTGCGATGAGGGCTTTGAGCCAGGACCCATGATGACATGTGAAGGTAACGCTGCTGTGGGGCAACCCCTTCACCCCCGTTGCATACTGGGCATGTGTGTGACCCCACTAACAGGTTGAGCAGCAGTCAGGTCAGCCTCCCATTGACAGTGGAGAAAAGCTGGCTGGGGCTCATCTCCACATGAGTGTGGAACACTTGTCCCCTCTGGCTTCCTCTGAGGCCAGGAGGAGGCCTGGAGACCTGCCTAAATGCAGGAGCTGCCTCACCAAAGAACCACGACCCTGACCCCATCAAAGCTGCTGAGACACCAGGTGTCTGTCCCTGTGCCAGTGAAGCCCATGACAGGAAGTCTTGGTGGAACAAAGCTCTCATGAGTTGAATGCACAAGGAAAGGGGGGTAGTCTGTCCTGCGGAGGTCCACCACCATTCGTCCCCAGCTGGCTCTTCTGAGAGCACAGAGCTGAGCCCACTCCTCTCTCCTGCCTTGCAGATATCAACGAGTGTGCACTGAATCCCCTTCTCTGTGCCTTCCGCTGCATCAACACCTTCGGCTCCTATGAGTGCACTTGCCCGTCTGGATACGCCCTCCGAGAAGACAGGAGAATGTGCAGAGGTAAAATCCCCCTTCTGCACCCACCAGGGGAGCTCCCACACTCTCCCCAGACCCCTGTGCTTTGCTGGTCCCTGGTGCTGTGCAGAGAGAAAGCAGAACCTCTGAGCTGGCACCTCTGGGCTTGTGCTCACTCTCACCTCTCTTGGTGTCCATGCCATGTGTCCACCAGCCCAGCACCAGGCAGTAAGGATTTATGGAGAGGTGCAGATGGGAGGGCTCTGTTCTTAGTTGCCCTCTGCCCCCAGTGCCTCAGGGCTGGCAGGTTGTAGGTGGTCTCACGAGGTTCTTGGTTGCAGATCTGGATGAGTGTGCAGAGGGACTGCACGACTGCGAGTCTCGAGGGATGCTGTGCAAGAATCTCATTGGCACCTTCATGTGCATCTGTCCCCCTGGAATGCAGCGCAGGCCGGATGGAGAGGGCTGCACAGGTACCGAGGGCCAGGCTGGGAGATGTTCCCAGTGGGGCTGGAGAACATCTTCTTCTAGGCATTGTCCATTTTAAGTACGTTTTATTTTATGTCCTTCTGTCAAACAGCTTCTCCCCGGGGTTTCCCACGTGTCAGAACTTCCTTGTATGTCCCACTAGATGCCTGCACAAACCAAACCTCTCCATTGCTCACCAGTTGAGCAACCTGGTCTAGTAGGAGGTGTCCCTGCCCATGGCAGGGGGTTGGAACTTGATGATCTTTAAGGTCCCTTCCAACCCAAACCAGTCTGTGATTCTATGAAGTCTGGACCATGGGTCTGCATGGTTCCAGCACAGGATGACACCACATTATGCCCTGTGTCCTTTCGGTTGAGTCTTTCCGTGCCTGCATCAAGCTTCTTTGCACTGAGCTGCTTTTGGAATGGCCAACACTGGATGGAAAGGCCCCAACCACCTTGATTTTGGGGAGTCCAGGGCAGGTGGACGTGTTTCTCAGCTGCCTGAGGATGTGGAAGTGGTCCTCAAGGACTGTGTGAGGGCTTTCCAAACTGAGTGGTAGCATGGGGAATCATGGAAAGCTGAAATTTGTCCTGTGCCTGACCACAGCTCTTTGGCTCCTTCCTTTGCAGATGAGAACGAGTGTCGCACCAAGCCCGGCATCTGCCCCAACGGCCGCTGCATCAACACGGTGGGGAGTTACCGCTGTGACTGCAACGAAGGTTTTGAAGTCAGTCCCTCTGGCACAGAGTGTATTGGTAATTACCAAGTCCTGGTG
>NW_015090917.1:399738-414064 GCF_001431845.1 Calidris pugnax | reverse complement strand
GGTGTTTTGGGGTTTGTTGGGGTTTTTTGGGTTTTTTGTTTTTTGGGGTTTTTTTTGATTTTTTTTATGTGGTTGGACTCGATGATCTCGGAGGTCCCTTCCAACCACTAAGATTCTGTGATTCTGTGATTCTGTGATGTGCTGAGACCTGACAGACAGCGAGGAGAAATGTTGTCCTGTCCATGTCCCTAAAGCATGGAGAATTGTGCCAGGGATGCCTTGGGAACCACCCTGCAGGCAGGGGTGGTGGGGACAGACAGGCATATTGTACCCTTGTGTCCATCACTCGCCCTCTTGCATGGACATAAGTCCTTATTCCCAGGGCACACAAGGTAGAGCATCCCAGAAAATATCTTATCTGCTTCCCTGGCATCTTCAGGGCAAAGCAGGGTGTAGTTCCAGGTAGGGCCTGCACCCAAACCCTCTGAGCTGAGCACAGATGCTCTCTCTGGTTGTCTCCCCTCCTCTGCAGACATCAACGAGTGCGTGAGCCTGCCTGGGACCTGCTCCCCAGGCACCTGCCAGAACCTGGAGGGCTCCTTCCGCTGTATCTGCCCCCCCGGATACGAGGTGCAGAACGACAACTGCATCGGTAATGTTGGCTCTCTGCCTTCTCCATTTCCAGCATGGCGTGGGGCCACCTCAGACTATTCTCAGAACAACCACATTCTTCCTGATTGGGCTGGGGCATTCATTACCACCCCTAGATGTCTTCTTGAAAGCAATTAGACACAGAGCAAGGCAAGGCCTACTCCCATGATGGAGAAGGCTCGGTGGTTTTGGCCTCTTCATTGTCCCAGTTGCCCTGAGGGTGGCTTAAGGGTTCGAGCTGGGGGTGATGTCCTGTGTGCATCAGAGCTCCCCAGACATCACAGCTGGTTTTAATGCAATGAGGAAAGAGGTGAGGTTTGGGTGCTCCCTAAGTAGTGTGTCCCCTCTGGTCCCAGATATCAACGAATGTGAAGAGGAGCCCAACATCTGCCTCTTTGGGACATGCACCAATACCCCTGGCAGCTTCCAGTGTGTCTGTCCTCCGGGATTCGTGCTCTCTGATAACGGCCGACGGTGCTTTGGTGAGTGGGGGTCATGGTGGTTGGGAGGGGACCATCCTGGATGTCTGCAATGACCCCTGCCTTTCCCCATCTTCCTACAGATACTCGCCAGAGCTTCTGCTTCACTCGCTTTGACAACGGAAAGTGCTCTGTCCCCAAGGCCTTCAACACCACCAAGGCTCGGTGCTGCTGCAGCAAGATGCCAGGAGAAGGCTGGGGAGACCCCTGCGAGCTCTGCCCACAGGAGGGAAACGGTAGGTGTTCTGGGACCTGGTTCCTTGGGAGAGATGGCTGCCTGTGTCTCCAACATGCAGAGTGTGGGGAAGGTGTGCAGGTCAGAGAAGACGACCAGCAGTGCAAGATGTCCAGCATAGGGGGCTCCTCCATCTGAAGAGCACTGCCTTGAAACTTGGTAGCCCTAACTGGACTACAATATTCCCTGGGTCTCCAGCGACCACAGTCAGGCTTCTTTTTGTTTTGGATCTGCTCCCAGTTCTCTGTGGGACTTTAGATAAGGCAAAAACATCTCTGTGCCTCCAGATCCAAGGCAAGCACAGATGTTTCCCCACCAGCTGGGCTTCTGTGGCCTCCCATGGGCAGTGAGCTGTCAAGCTCTCAGTCGTGCTCTAAAAGCCTCCAAAAGCACATTTCTGCTTCTGTGAGTAGAAGCACTTGTAAACATATCTCACTCTTCTGCTTTCTCCCAGTTGCCTTCCAGGAGCTGTGTCCATATGGCCATGGAGCCATCCCAGGCCCAGGTGACACCCGAGAAGGTAAGGTCCTATCTAGGGAGGAGAAGAAATTTGGGGTTGGGGGGAGGGGGTTGCCTAGAAGCAACTAAATTTAGGCTATTGGAGAGTAGGGTTGAATCCCAGTGGCAGGAGGGGAGGGATGTAGGACTGGGTTCCCTCTAAAGGTCTCTGCTCACCAAAGGTTCAACCCCCAGCTCTGGAGAGGAATACCTGGGATTTCAGGGTCAGTCCTGAGAGGACAATGATGTGTTTCTGACCTCATGCTCACACCATTGCCTTGGTTTTCCTCCTAGATGTTAATGAATGCTCAGAGAACCTGGGTGTCTGCATAAACGGAGCCTGCATCAACACCGATGGGTCCTTCCGCTGCGAGTGCCCCTTTGGGTACAACCTGGACTACACAGGAGTCAACTGTGTGGGTGAGGATCTGCACGGGGAGCTCCTGCTCCCTCTTCCTTTTATCCTCCTTACATCAGAGGCTACGAACATGGGCGTGTGTGTGTGTGTGGAGAGGAGGAATTTGCTTCTCCCCTGCCCCTTTGCTTTTTACCCCTGGCTCTGCTGGGCTTGTTTGAAGCTCTGGTTGCAAGAAGAAACCAGCCTGCACCTTTCCTACCTAATTCCTGATGTGGTCCTGGCTCCCTCCAGATACTGATGAGTGCTCCATCGGCAACCCCTGTGGGAATGGCACCTGCACCAACGTGGTGGGAGGCTTTGAGTGCGCCTGCGATGAGGGCTTTGAGCCAGGACCCATGATGACATGTGAAGGTAACGCTGCTGTGGGGCAACCCCTTCACCCCCATTGCATACTGGGCATGTGTGTGACCCCACTAACAGGTTGAGCAGCAGTCAGGTCAGCCTCCCATTGACAGTGGAGAAAAGCTGGCTGGGGCTCATCTCCACATGAGTGTGGAACACTTGTCCCCTCTGGCTTCCTCTGAGGCTGGAGGCCAGGAGGAGGCCTGGAGACCTGCCTAAATGCAGGAGCTGCCTCACCAAAGAACCACGACCCTGACCCCATCAAAGCTGCTGAGACACCAGGTGTCTGTCCCTGTGCCAGTGAAGCCCATGACAGGAAGTCTTGGTGGAACAAAGCTCTCATGAGTTGAATGCACAAGGAAAGGGGGGTAGTCTGTCCTGCGGAGGTCCACCACGGTTCGTCCCCAGCTGGCTCTGCTGAGAGCACAGAGCTGAGCCCACTCCTCTCTCCTGCCTTGCAGATATCAACGAGTGTGCACTGAATCCCCTTCTCTGTGCCTTCCGCTGCATCAACACCTTCGGCTCCTATGAGTGCACTTGCCCGTCTGGATACGCCCTCCGAGAAGACAGGAGAATGTGCAGAGGTAAAATCCCCCTTCTGCACCCACCAGGGGAGCTCCCACACTCTCCCCAGACCCCTGTGCTTTGCTGGTCCCTGGTGCTGTGCAGAGAGAAAGCAGAACCTCTGAGCTGGCACCTCTGGGCTTGTGCTCACTCTCACCTCTCTTGGTGTCCATGCCATGTGTCCACCAGCCCAGCACCAGGCAGTAAGGATTTATGGAGAGGTGCAGATGGGAGGGCTCTGTTCTTAGTTGCCCTCTGCCCCCAGTGCCTCAGGGCTGGCAGGTTGTAGGTGGTCTCACGAGGTTCTTGGTTGCAGATCTGGATGAGTGTGCAGAGGGACTGCACGACTGCGAGTCTCGAGGGATGCTGTGCAAGAATCTCATTGGCACCTTCATGTGCATCTGTCCCCCTGGAATGCAGCGCAGGCCGGATGGAGAGGGCTGCACAGGTACCGAGGGCCAGGCTGGGAGATGTTCCCAGTGGGGCTGGAGAACATCTTCTTCTAGGCATTGTCCATTTTAAGTACGTTTTATTTTATGTCCTTCTGTCAAACAGCTTCTCCCCGGGGTTTCCCACGTGTCAGAACTTCCTTGTATGTCCCACTAGATGCCTGCACAAACCAAACCTCTCCATTGCTCACCAGTTGAGCAACCTGGTCTAGTAGGAGGTGTCCCTGCCCATGGCAGGGGGTTGGAACTTGATGATCTTTAAGGTCCCTTCCAACCCAAACCAGTCTGTGATTCTATGAAGTCTGGACCATGGGTCTGCATGGTTCCAGCACAGGATGACACCACATTATGCCCTGTGTCCTTTCGGTTGAGTCTTTCCGTGCCTGCATCAAGCTTCTTTGCACTGAGCTGCTTTTGGAATGGCCAACACTGGATGGAAAGGCCCCAACCACCTTGATTTTGGGGAGTCCAGGGCAGGTGGACGTGTTTCTCAGCTGCCTGAGGATGTGGAAGTGGTCCTCAAGGACTGTGTGAGGGCTTTCCAAACTGAGTGGTAGCATGGGGAATCATGGAAAGCTGAAATTTGTCCTGTGCCTGACCACAGCTCTTTGGCTCCTTCCTTTGCAGATGAGAACGAGTGTCGCACCAAGCCCGGCATCTGCCCCAACGGCCGCTGCATCAACACGGTGGGGAGTTACCGCTGTGACTGCAACGAAGGTTTTGAAGTCAGTCCCTCTGGCACAGAGTGTATTGGTAATTACCAAGTCCTGGTGTGTCCTGAGCAGCCTCCCTTTAGTAGTAGATAGTGCTTTTCAGGTGTTTCAGGGTTTCTGAGGGGAAGGGTTGTTGGGGTGTCACCTTGAGCGTTATCCAAACCACGCTGCCCTCCGTGCTGAAACTAGCACAGGCTGCTCTGTTACTCCTGGTGCTGCCACCATCTTAGATCCTGACCTCGCTTTTCAGGTGTTTCAGGGTTTCTGAGGGGAAGGGTTGTTGGGGTGTCACCTTGAGCGTTACCCAAACCACGCTGCCCTCCGTGCTGAAACTAGCACAGGCTGCTCTGTTACTCCTGGTGCTGCCACCATCTTAGATTCTGACCTCATATCCCCACCCTCTCTTTCCAGACACCCGCCAAGGATTCTGCTTCACTGAAGTCCTGCAGACCATGTGCCAGATGTCCTCCACCAACCGCAACCTGGTCACCAAATCCGAGTGCTGCTGCAACAGCGGGCGCAGCTGGGGCCCCCAGTGCGAGCTCTGCCCCCTCCCTGGAACTGCCCAGTACAAGAAGATGTGTCCTCATGGACCAGGGTACTCCACTGATGGGAGAGGTGAGATGGGGCCCAAACCACCTTCAAGGCAGAGGGGAGAAAATGGAGATGTGGGTACAGGCAGAATTCCCCTGGGAACTGGCTGGGACAGACCTACACGGTGCCTGGAGCGGACAAGAAGCTTCTGCAACGTTATCTTATGACTCCCTAAAATGTCTCTGGCATCCCAGGGAGAGTCTGAGCCACCCTGGCATGGTGCTGGCATGGGAGCATGGGGAAAGAGGCAGTATGAGCATGGGGACAGAGGTAGGGTTAGCACTAACAGGTCCTTCCCTCCCTCCTGCAGACATTGATGAGTGCAAGGTCCTGCCCAACCTCTGCAAGAACGGGCAGTGCATCAACAGCATCGGCTCCTTCCGCTGCCACTGCAGGCTGGGCTACACCGCAGACATCACGGGCACGGCCTGCGTGGGTGAGTTGGGAGAAGGAAACCCCTGGATGGCTTCCATCTCTGCTTTTCAGCATGGAAAGAGAAGATCCTGTAACCCCCACCTTGGACCATGCCCTCTGTATGCATGGTCCTCTGTACATCACTCCGTATTGTTTAATTCCTTAAACCCAGGCTCCTTGTCTTCTCCCTCTGAGCCCAGGGCTCACAGGGACTGGCAGGGAGTGGGATCCAGAGCTGAAAGTGTGTGGGCAGCCAGAGCTTCACCTGGCAGAGCAGCTGGTTCTACCCAGCCTGGGTGCCACGTTGGGAATCCAGATGTTGACATAAAAGTGGGGGCAGCCAGAGCTTCACCTGGCAGAGCAGCTGGTTCTACCCAGCCTGGGTGCCACATTGGGAATCCAGATGTTGACATAGAAGTCAGCCCTGGAATCACAGCTGCAGGCATCTGGGGAAACACTGCAGGAGTTGGGGATGTGCTGTACTTCCAACATTGAGATGGTGTTCAGGACCGTGCCAGCAGCTGTGTGTCCTAGAGGCCTTGGCTCCCAGAAACCAAGCTCTGTGCCAAGGGTAGAGTGATATGACCTTGAGCATCAGGACGGGATTACTCTTGAAACAACCTTGCCCTTTTCTCCAGCTATATGCCCTCCAGCCTGGCTCAAAGTTGTGGGCTTTTTCAGAGCCATGGCTGCTACTCCCTGCTGGGCAGAGGTGACAAAGCTCCAGGTGTGTAGGGCTGGTCCCATCCCTGATGTTGCCCATACTCAGGAGGAGCATCTCCCTGTCTCTACAGCCAGGAGGGGGCTGGGAAAGATGTTCCTCAGATCCACCAGGTCACACGACATCTCATGTCTGAGCAGGGAGGTGGTTAACCTCTTTCCCTGCAGATCTCCTAGATTTATTGTGCTGTCTCAACCCAAGGTGCTTCCTCAAAGCCTCTCTCTCTCCTCACCTGCTTCCTGGAGAGTGGGAAAGATGCATTTATCTGGGGCAGGGTGTGCCAAGACCTGTAGGGCCATCTGACCCCTTAGTTATGTGGGGTTGTGAGACCTGGGATCACCTTGTATTCAGGAGCCCCTTGGTCGACTGCATGGTCCAAGGGGTGGTGGGGACCAGTCCAGCAGCACAACCTGTGAATGCTGATGTGTCTTGTCTCTCGAGTCTAGATTTGGATGAGTGTAACCAGTCCCCGAAGCCGTGTAACTTCATCTGCAAGAACACAGAAGGCAGCTACCAATGCTCCTGCCCTCGAGGGTACATTCTACAAGAAGATGGGAAGATCTGCAAAGGTATTCACCCAGGAGAAGGCAGCAGAGACCCTGCCTCATCTCTGGCAGCAGGGGTGGGTGGCAAGAGCTGAAAACCACGTTTAAGAACACCCAAGTCTTTCTGTTCAGCCACAGAACAAGGCTAGATGTGGAAAAAGGTGCCATGGACCCTCATGGACTGGTGCACCAGGTTTTCATCCCTCTGTAGACACTCTAGATCTGTCTCATCAGGAAAAAAATAATATTCCTTGCCCTTTCCTACAGACCACATGGCATATCCCAAGCTGTGCTGAACTCCAGGAACCTTGAACCTGCAGGTCTCCTATGGGTGGTCTAGGCACTATCAGGGTTCCTCCAGCATCTGCCAGATTGGGGCTTTGCCCACCTCTCAGGGTGCTGATGGATCAGGAAGGTGGCTTGAGAATCTGCTAGAATCTGGGATTTGGGGATTACAGGAAAGGCAGGGAAAACAGGCATCTTCCAGATGTGTCTATATACGATGAGCAGCTGAGGTAGGGAGAGGCTCCCTGGACTTGTTCTCATGCAAGAATTGTGTGTGTTGTTCCTGGGGCTGGTCCACATCAGGCTCTGGTCTGCCTAGGACCACTGTATGTCACCCTATACATGTGGGTGCCACAGAGATGAGGTAAATTGACAGACCACAAAGATAAGATAAATTGAGACACATATTCTTTTTTTTTGCTTTAGACTTGGATGAATGTTCCACCAAGCAGCACAACTGCCAGTTCCTCTGCGTGAACATCATCGGAGGATTCAACTGCAAATGTCCCCCAGGCTTCACCCAGCACCACTCCTCCTGCATTGGTGAGTAGAGGCATTCTCTGCTCTCCTCTACAGTACCACCAAGGTCCCCATGGTCTTTAGGCCCAGGAGAGTCCTTCAAGCCATTCCAGCCCCCCAGATCTGGGTCTGGAGCTCTGCCTCTCTCCAGTCCGCCTGGGGTTGGGCATCTGACTTTTCTGTGCTGCTCACCCTGGGTTGAGCTCCATGGTGTGAGGTAGCTGTCTGCAAAGCTGCCCACAGCCATGTCCATGGGGATGGACTGACAGGCAGCTGGGGGTGTTTTCCAGACAACAACGAGTGCACGGCGCAGCCCTCCCTGTGTGGAGCCAAAGGACAGTGTCTCAACACGCCGGGCAGTTACAACTGTGAGTGCCAGAAAGGATTCTCCCTGGACAGCTCTGGTGTCAACTGTGAAGGTGGGTCTTTGTTTCTGGGGCTTTGATGGACATGTGTTCCATGTGGAAGAGTTCCCAGTTCACTCACAGTCTCTAAAGCAGCTGAGTCCAGCCAAGAAGGGACTATTCCTTATTGTGGGGCACCAGAAAACTGCACAGGAAGCCTTGGTGCAAAAGGAGAGGTTGGTGCCTGAGCTGTCTAGAGAGACACTGGCTCTTGGACCAGTAGCACCAAGACTTGGACAAGTCTTGGTGCTGCAACCATAGCAGCCAAGGTGGGGAAAGAAATGGTCCTTTATCTGACTGGAGGAGACATCATGCTGGATGAAACCCACCATGCTACAGGAAAGGCCAGACTTTGAATGAAAAAACACTCAAGCAGGGTGCCAGGGGATATATGTGGGCCTTGGGTTGAAGGTGTTACCCAATCCAAGCTGCAGAGACATAATTAGGCAGAAGAACCGCCCATCCACATGAACACCCTCGAGGAGCCTGCTGGCTGCCAGGCATGTGCCATGTGCAGATGGTCCCTGCACACTCAGCACTGCCCACGAGACAGGGAGAAGGTCTCTCACCACCATCTGTTACGTTGCAGATGTGGACCCATGTGCAGATGGTCCCTGCACACCCAGCACTGCCCACGAGACAGGGAGAAGTTCTCTCACCACCATCTGTTATGTTGCAGATGTGGATGAGTGCGATGGAAACCACCGGTGCCAACATGGCTGCCAGAACGTGCTGGGGGGCTACCGTTGTGGCTGTCCACAGGGCTACGTGCAGCACTACCAGTGGAACCAGTGTGTGGGTGAGTCCCAGGGTGGGGGGTCCTGTAGCTGTGGGGATGGGGGATAGAGGCCAGCTACACCCTGAGTCCCTCTCCAGCCACCTCTGGCTGTCCCTGGCACTGGATTTTGGGTTCATCTCTGCTAACTCAGCACTGATCCAGCCCTTGCCCCAGAGGAGGACCGTGCCTGTGCCCAGAGTTGGTGCCTCTGCATGGTCCCAGGTTCTCTCTGCATCAGGGAACACCAGAGAACATCAGGAAACTGCTCTGCAGAGTGCTGAGCTCCTGGTGCTCCTGACGCCAGCAGCTCCCTGCATTGCAGGAGGATAAAAAAATGATGAAGGCCATCCTTCAAGGCCCTGCATGGGACAAGTTCTCTCAGGGGAACCAGGAGAAGGGAGCCTGCTGCCAGCTCAGCCATGGCCATGGGCAGATTTCCTTGGCCATGTGGGGTGGGGAGCACCAGCAGCACAGGATCTCCTTTCCAGTAAGTTCCTGACTGGTTCTGGTGTCTTTGGGTACAGATGAAAACGAGTGTTCCAGCCCCACCGCCTGCGGCTCTGCCTCCTGCTACAACACTCTGGGGAGCTTCAAGTGCGTCTGTCCCTCTGGCTTTGACTTTGACCAAGCCTTCGGTGGGTGCCAGGACGTGGATGAATGTTCAGCTGGTGGCAGCCCCTGCAGCTACGGCTGCTCCAACACGGATGGAGGCTACCTCTGCGGCTGTCCCGGGGGCTACTTCCGAGCAGGACAAGGGTAAGGGAGCAGCCAGCAGGTTGTCCCCACAGGCACTTGAACATGGGAAGTTCTACCTAAACATGAGGAGGAACTTCTTTCCTGTGAGGGTGGCAGAGCCCTGGAACAGGCTGCCCAAAGAGGTGGTGGAGTCTCCATCTCTGGAGACATTCAAACCCCACCTGGACACGTTCCTGTGCGACCTGTTCTGGGTTGGACCAGATGACTCCAGAGGTCCCTTCCAGCCCCCTATCGTTCTGTCATTCTGTGAGAGGTCCCTTCCAGCCCCCTATCATTCTGTCATTCTGTAGTGCTGCAGGCTGCCAAGTGCATGGTGCCCCCAGTTTTCTCCAAATGCTAAACAAATAATGCATATATATATATAATATATAAAAATGAATTCAGTAGTGTTTATGAAATGCTGGAGAGTCCCTCAAAGAGTCAGTGCATCAGAGACACATCAACTACTTAAGCACACACATTAGGGGTGCTCCATCATCATCATCACACTTCTGCAATCTGCCACCAATACAGTTAGAAGGAGCCCCAGGAACCAGTAAGCTCCCATTCCCATGAGTCCTCAGCTTTTCCATGCCAGACTGGTCCTCACCCATCATGAAATCCTCATGACAACGCGCAACTCCTCTCCCATTTCACTAACACAATGGTTAGTGCAGCTGCTAGCACTATAGCTCTGCAGACCCATCTAGTCCAGGGTGTGGACATGTTAGACCTACTGGCCACATGGAAAGAAAACGTGGCCTGATCTGAGAGACATGTCCTGTGAACAAGCCATTCTGTACAAGCCATGTCCTCAATCCATGCACGGTCCTCCATGTGTTTTTGGGTGCCTTGTGGAGAAGCTGTGAAAGCCATGGTAAGATTTCCTTCTTGAAGCATGAATCTGAGATGGGTCTCTCTGCTTTTCTGCCACCAGACACTGTATTTCTGGCTTGGGTTTTGGGAAAGGTTCCTACATTCCTGCCCCCCAAGAAGAAGATGAAGACAACCTGCTCTCCCCTGAAACCTGCTACGAGTGCAAGATAAATGGCTACCCCAAGAGGGGTCGGCAGCGACGCAGCGTCAATGGCACTGAGAAGCACCAGGTAAGAAGTCCATGGCATCCTGTATGGGGTGGAGCAAGGCGAGAGCTGGGTCACTTGGGGGGACAACTGCCTGGAGTGGATCCCGTGCCATGTCCCCATTCCTATGGGGCTGCCTCGGGCCAGACAGAGCCAGCAGCTCACTCTGTCCCCTGGTGGGTGCTTGGGAGTTTGGGGGTACCACTGAGTCCAGAAGCCCTGTGGACATGGAAGGTCTTCCACGATATATTAGAGAAGGTCAGGACAATCTTAGGGGGGACACACTTGTGTGGTTTGGCCACAGATGTCTGGAGATTTGTGCAACCAAGAGATAAAACATACGTTTCCTTGCAAGGGGAGCTGATGGGGGAGCAGTCCCCGTAGGGCCATAGAGGACCATCAGCTCTTACTGTCTGACTCCAGACTGGACCTGCCACCATAAATACTGGATATTCCTTGGAGGGAAGTTCTGGCCTCTGTCCAAGGGTCCCCCAAGAAGTTCACTGGACTGGGAGGTCATAATGGGAAGAAATGCCCTTGGGGAAGAAAATGCCTCTGAAGTTATTGGTCCTTCCCTTGAATATGAGGGCTGTGTAAGGGCTGGCTCAGTCTCAGAGACACAAACAGGGTACTGAGAAAGACTTGAAGGAAAGCAAGGACCATAGAAGTTTTAGCCACCTCTCAGAGCTGCTTTAGGGTGGCCCATGGGGCAGAACTCCTCTAAATCAAGTCCTTCACCTGGCCATGAGCTTTTCTTGCTCGCTATGAGTAACGTGCCTGGTTCCTTTTTGAAGGATCACACTGTGAACTTGGCCAGTATGGATGTGGATGCTCCTCTGTCCATGATGCTGAACCTCTCTGACCTGGCTCACAAGGAGCACATCCTGGAGATCCTGCCAGCTGTGGAGCCCCTGGAGAACCGTGTGCGGTACCTTATCTCCCACGGGAACGAGGATGGCTACTTCCGCATCCACCAAAAGGAGGGGCTCAGCTACTTGCACCTCGGCCGCAAGAAAATAGTGCCTGGCACCTACCTGCTGGAAATCGTGAGCGTGCCCTTGTACCGCAAGAGGGAACTGCAGAAACTAGAGGCCAAGAACCACCTCAACTACTTAGCGGGGGAGCTGGGCCAAGCACTGAGGATGAAGCTCCAGCTCCAGCTCTACTAACGTCCGTGAGATCTACCCACCCAATCGACAGTACAGCCCTTAGCCTTCGCCATCCACACCTGGAAACAGCTGCCTCTTCTCTCGCTGCACCCCCCCTGCCCACCACCTCTTCCCCCAACCTGCACTGTACAACTTGATGGGAAATGTCCCTCCGGGCTCAGGCCCTGCTTTGGCCATGGCAGGGGCACCCCGCTTCATGGGGTGCTTGAGTCAAAACCCAGCCACACACCCCAAAAGAGCTCGTGAAAAGCTTTGCCAGAGGTTCAAACCTTGTTAGCAGGAACTCCCTCCCTCTGCTCAGCTCTTGCCTGTCTCCTCCAACCAAGGTACTGTCAGTCCGAGCCGGCAAGGGCAGGAGCATGGGGAAGCTGCCTGTCCCTCATGGTCACAGGCCACGTGCCACCCCACAGCCCAGGAAATGTGAGGGGGGTTGGCTGGGGGCAGCTCTGGAAGGAGCTACGGTGTGGTATTAGTGCATTTCCCAACAACTCTTCTTCCTTTGCTTCTGTGTTGTCGTGATGGTGCTGCAGGAACCATCCCAGGCCTACCCTGGCTGTGCTCTGTCTTCTCTCTGTCCTCTCCGTGTTCCTCCGCTCCTTTCGGGCTCCTCTGTCAAACAGGAAAGGTCACCTCTGAGTGAAGTTCAGGTCGCAAACCTCACAGCACGACGCAGCCAGGCCCCAGGACCACAGGCTCCTGTAGGGAACTTGGGGGTTTTCACACTCATTGCATCCCTGCCCTCCAAAGGTTGGAGCTGGAAGGGCTTCTCCAAAGCTCCGGGGGTGAAGGTGTCCTTCTGTAAACGAGGAGGAGCTCTGGGGAAAGGCAAATAATTGCATGGTTGAATGTGGTTGGACAAATTAATCTGGTAGGAAACATGTCATGAGGCTGGTAGGGAGCATCTGGATGCTCCCTGTGCCAAAGGAGGGCTGGCAGGAGGCGTGTGGCACCCTTCGGGGATGGGTTTCCTGGTCACCACCCCCACGAGTGTTTGAAAACCCCCCGAACAGTGTCCCACCAGCAGGAACGAGATGGGGATAGGGGTGGTCTCTTCAGCCTGGCAGGAAGAGAGAGGCAGGGAGAGCCAGAGCTTCATTTTGCAAACATATTTTCCTCAACTCCCAGCCCCCTGTGACTCTGGTGCTCGTGGCCAGGTCCCCCCCACCAAGTCAGGAGCACTTCTGCAAATGGGGGCTGCAGGTCGCTCCCCTCTGGTTGTCACATTCGTCTTGGTCAGTCCAAGGTGACGACAGAGATGGACGGTCTCTGGTTAATGCAAAGCCAAAAAAAATGCACTAAAAAAAAAAGTGTCTGGCAAATAGTGAATTGAGTGAATCAAGGTCTCTCTGCTGCCTCAAGTCCAGACCGTTCTGTCCAGGTTGGCTCTTCTTCCTCCCTCCAGAGTCTTCTTCACATGGCTGGTCTCTGCAATGCCACTTCCTAGGTTTGCATGAATCTCTCTTCAGTTCTCCATCAGCCCTGTGCATCACCACAGGCCAGAAAGGTGCTAATTCACTCCGGTGACACACAAAACTACCTTCTCAACCAATCTGAGGTGCTTTCAGCTTCCAGAAGCTGGTGCTGGTGTTTGAACCGTCAGCGTTAGTGCACTGTATCCATCCACCCTCTCATATTTATGTATAACCACCAAAGTTACGATTGCTCGTTGTTGTGAGGAGTGCATATTCCTGTAGCTTTTTTTTTTGGTACTTTTTTTTGGGGGGGGAGGGGGGGCAGAAGGGGGATCTTTTTTTTTTCCTGGTACGCTGCCGCCGCATGGGGTGGGGGAAGTGTATGTATACTGTATTTGGGCTCACGTCAAACTTGAAAACTCTTTTTTTTTTGCATAATGCAGCTCCAGACTCTGGATTTTACAAGAGTCCCAGAACTTGTGACAGGATGGGTGGCCTGATGATTAGGGTGGTGGTGGTTTTTTTTTATTATTTTGTTTTGGTTTGTTTTGTTTTTCCAACAGGTGCTTTTTAAAAAAAAAATAAAATAACTATTAATAATAATAAATTAGCAGAGGTGGGTTTGTGTGTGTGTGTTGAGCCACAAGTCTCAAATGAAAAAGCTCAAGGTTTCTTTCATTCCTCTCTGGTGCGGTGTTTTGGTTTTGTTTTTTTTTTTTATTGACATTTCTTGCTGGTTGTTTTTTGGGAAGTGTTGAAACCCAAAACCTGTGCCCCCCACCCCCGCCCCCTGTCCCGCACAGAGAGGTGGCTCTTTGTGGAATTCCTTTTTGTATCAGAAGCAACAGCAACAATAAAATTATTTTGGGTTAAGAGGGTCTGTGTCTTCCTCCTCGTCTGGGCGCAGCATCTTCTGGGGCTGGGGGTGGTGGGGAGGAGCATTCCCAGCCTGGGAACTGGGCTGGACCCATCCAAGCTCCAGCTCGAATGAGCCCAGGCTGGTTCCTTGCCCCTGCTTCTCAGGGACAGATTTTTCACTCTTGCACCTTCACCCAGCTCTTCCAGCCCTGCCTGTCTCAGCACCTATTGCGGTCCTTCCTAAAGCCTCAGATCTTCTGCAGATCACAGACCCACAGAATGGTTTGGGTTGGAAGGGAACTTAAAGCCCACCCAGTCGCAACCCCTACCTTGGGCAGGGACACCTCCCACCAGACCACGTTGCTCCAAGCCCCCTCCAACCTGCCCTTGAACCCTTCCAGGGATGGAGCAGCCACAGCTTCTCTGGGCAACCTGGGCCAGGCTCTCACCACCCTCACACCAAACAAGTTCTTCCCCACAGCTCAGCTCCATCTCCCCTCTTTCAGTGTCAAACCCTTCCC
>NW_015090917.1:356444-399312 GCF_001431845.1 Calidris pugnax | reverse complement strand
GGTTTTTTTCATTCCTCTCTGGTGGGGGGTTTTGGTTTTGTTTTTTTTTTTTATTGACATTTCTTGCTGGTTGTTTTTTGGGAAGTGTTGAAACCCAAAACCTGTGCCCCCCACCCCCGCCCCCTGTCCCGCACAGAGAGGTGGCTCTTTGTGGAATTCCTTTTTGTATCAGAAGCAACAGCAACAATAAAATTATTTTGGGTTAAGAGGGTCTGTGTCTTCCTCCTCGTCTGGGCGCAGCATCTTCTGGGGCTGGGGGTGGTGGGGAGGAGCATTCCCAGCCTGGGAACTGGGCTGGACCCATCCAAGCTCCAGCTCGAGTGAGCCCAGGCTGGTTTCTTGCCCCTGCTTCTCAGGGACAGATTTTCACTCTTGCACCTTCACCCAGCTCTTCCAGCCCTGCCTGTCTCAGCACCTATTGCGGTCCTTCCTAAAGCCTCAGATCTTCTGCAGATCACAGACCCACAGAATGGTTTGGGTTGGAAGGGAACTTAAAGCCCACCCAGTCGCAACCCCTACCTTGGGCAGGGACACCTCCCACCAGACCACGTTGCTCCAAGCTCCAGGGATTGAGCAGCCACAGCTTCTCTGGGCAACCTGGGCCAGGCTCTCACCACCCTCACACCAAACAAGTTCTTCCCCACAGCTCAGCTCCATCTCCCCTCTTTCAGTGTCAAACCCTTCCCCCTCCTCCTAGGACTCCCCTCCCTCATCCAGAGTCCTTCCCCATCTCTACTGGAGCCCCTTGAGGGACTGGAAGGGGCTCGAAGGTCTCCCCGGAGCCTTCTCTTCTCCAGGCTGAACCCCCCCAACTCTCTCAGCCCCCCCTCCCAGCAGAGGGGCTCCAGCCCTCCCAGCATCTCCTTGGCCTCCTCTGGCCCCACTCCAACAGATCCATGTCCTTCCTGTGCTGAGATGAGGGAGGAAGAACAGCTATATCAGCAAAATCTCTCTTGATCCTTTGCTGATGAGAGGAGGGGAAGGAGGGCAGTGCCAGAGGTCTGAGCCTGGAGCCAGGATCGCTGAGCCCAGCCCAGGGGTGGCTGCCCCCATCTTTGCTGCCGGGCTGGGGAGATGCTCCAGGGGCCAGGACAGGGATGGGGGGGGTAGGCACAAAAAGGGCTGGTTGAGAGGAGATGGGATGTGGGAGAGCAAAGGCAAACCCACTGCTAGCACCCATCCTGCCTGGTGCCTTGGTCAGGGAAGGTGCTGCCTGAGCTGTGATCACCCTTGGTTCATCCACGTTGGAGGAGCCGCCCTAGTCTTGGTGTTTGCTGGTGGTTTTGCCGAGCTGTGGTGGGCCCGAGCAGAGGATGCACTTGTGCAGTGACCGGTATGTGCAGGGTGTGTGATGATACACCAGAGATCATGCCCCGTGTCCAGGCGTCAGGGTCCAGCCCACCGAGTTCCACTCAAACCCTTCTTCCAGGTTAATAATTCTCATTTTCAGCAAGCTCTTCTCAGCCTCCCATTCCGGAGGCTGAGCCCTGTGCCACAAGAGGGCAGGCAGGACTGCAGCATCCCTGCCACTGGGAGGGAGCCCAGGAGCTGGCTGGGTGGTGGGAGAGCAGGGGATGGGTTGGGGGGGGACAACCACCTGGGCAAAGGAGACCATGGTCCCAAGCTCAGCCAGCTGGAAACTGTCCCACCAACACCTCCCTGGGCTTGGTGGTAGGTGAGTGGTGTTCGACCTGTGTCAGGTGGTGGGACCAGGGGCAGAGGAGGTGTAGAAATGGGGTGTGCTGGGCCTGGGTACCCAGGTCATGCCAGTCACTGCTCTGCAGCACCCAGCAGGGACTCCCTGCTCTTCCTCCACATCACCCATGCGACCCCGGGGACTTCTCCAGGGATGGCCTGTACCCACACATCCAGAAGGTCTCCCTGGGTGCAGCAGATCCTACCAGGCTGCTGCCCGCTGTGCCAGACCCAGACTGATGCAGAAGAAATGGCCAGGCACAACCCATGGATCCTGCAGCCAACGTGACTGGGCTGTGACCATCCCTGTCCAACAACACTGCCCCAGGGCCAGGCTTTGGCCAAGGAGCACCTTCTGCACATCCCTGAAAGCACATGGGGCACCCACAGCGCTGTGGCTGGGTGGTGATGCTCCCGTCCCCCATGGCACCCATCCCCTGTGGAGCAGCTCCAGCTTCTGCTGGGAGATGCAGGGTCTTGGCTCAGAGAGAGGTGAGGGAGCCCCACCACTGCTCAGGGAGCAGCTGGTCCTCCCAGAGCCTGCCAGGACACGTCAAAGAGCAGAGGACAAGCCGTGTGGGGTCAGCACAGTGCAGCTTTATTTCCACGGTGGGGGAAGAGGTTGTCCCCCACGGGCTCAAATCCCTTAGTACAAACCTTCTCAGTGGCCCACAGCCATAACCCACCATGGTTTTTGCTAGCCCTGTGGCTAGCTGCAGCATCCCCTACTCAACAGGCATGGGTCCCGCAAAGGGGCAGCCTCTGTTTGCCCCTCGGCTACTTAACACAGCCCTTCTGATAGCCAGATGCAAGATGGCCAACCCCAGCAGCCCCCTGGATGTGGGGAGGCCACTCAGATCCTGCCGGAGCAGGGACTGGCCAGGGTGGGATGCCGGTGGGAGGCTGCCAGGCTTGGGCTGGCTGAGGAGCATCTCCCAGGTGTCATGGGGGGACCTTTGGGTCCCTTCTGGGCTCCCAGCAGGGGCCACCCAGGCAGGTCTGCTGCCATGACCATTCTCACCAGCTGGGCAGGGACAGGTCACTACGGTGTGAAGCGGAGAGCAGGCTGCAGGGCTGGACGCCGAAAGGGGGCTGCGCGTGGTGGGTGTGTGTGGGGGGGGTGTCTCCATCTCCCCCCCTTCACTTGCAGCTGGGGTGGGGGGCACTTGGGACTGCCACACAGAGAAGAACAAAGCCAGCACTTGGGTCTGGTGCCTATAAACCCCCTGACAGACACAGCTCAGCTACAGGGACACATGGACACACGCACTGGACCACGGTCAGCACTCCCCAGAGGACACAGACAAGGGCGACGTGGGGGGCAGGAGGAGGTGGGGGTCCAAGCTCTGGCCTGGCACCAGGCAGAGCCACCCGGAGCGGGAGCCCTGTGGGCCGTGGCTGAGGGCAGGTCCCGCCATGCCCTGCCCCATCGCCTCCTGCCCCTCACCGCGGCGCGCGACGCTGCCCGGGGCCACGTTGGGCAGCAGGGACCAGGCGGCCTCACATCACCCCTTCTCCAACACACCTCTCCAAGAGTCCCGCAGACTGCAAAGAGAACTGAAAAGTGCTTAGAAAAGAGAGAAACCCCTAGAAAACCCACCCCGGATGAGAGCCCAACCTCACCTCCCTGCCCAGAGCATCTCTGCTGGCCGGGGGCAACACCACAGAGGAAGGGGGGGCCGGGGCCGGGGCCAGCTGGGGTGGGAGGCACACGGAGCACCCAGGCTCGCCCCATCCCTGCCCTCTACACCAAGGCGTAGTCAAACTGGCCCCTCTCCAACCCCTCCTTGTGGTCGGTCCAGGAGGAGGCGGGCATGCGGCTGTAGGGGTCCAGCAGGATGCGGAAGCAGCGCACCATCAGCATCACCAAGAAGACCAGGAGGAAGATGACAAAGGCAAAGACGGTTTTCTGCTCGGCGTCCATACCCGCGGCGCCGGCTGGGTGCTCCACCAAGGAAGGGGAGAGCAGTTCATAATCCATCGTCGATGCATCATTCATGGCAGAGGCGAGGAGCGCGTGAGCAGGGCGCATTCGGCCGCCCCGGTGGCCAGGCCCTCAGCTTCAGCCTCCTGCTGGCACGTCACTCCATGGCCACCAACGCCACCACGCAGAGCCTGAGGTTCACTCCTGCCCGGGCCAAGAGCTCCTGGAGGGAAAAGCAGAGATGGTGAGGGAGGAGGAATGGGCTACGGGCTGCAGCAATGCTGAGAAATAACCAGGGGCAGAAAAGAGCAGGGAACTTCACCAGTAGGTCCTTTCCCTTGGAACTTCACAAATGGCCCAAGAAGCCACAAGGGGCACAAAGGCATGGGACGGGTGGGAATTCTAGGGCACTGGTGCAGAGCTTGCCTCTCCGGTCATAAATCCCCAGCAATCCCCTGGAGAGGGTGTCCCCCTGCCAAGCCCTAGTGCTGCAAGACCCTTTTGGACCAGGAAAATTCACACTGAAAAGGACCTCAGCTGAGGCTTCAGTGCAGGCTGCTCAGGGCTTCAAGACTCTTGTCTTGAAGTTCTCCCAAGATGGACACAAGCTTAGAGTTTGCCTGCTCCCATTGTGTTTCCCTCAGCACAATGACTCCTTCGGGCTTGCACCAGGTCTAGAAGGAACTGAGCCTTGATGGAGAAGGAGGGCACCTACCTCACTGCAGCTGCGAGGGGACACTAGCATTGCTACTGCAGCAGAAGGAGGAGAAGGCTGTGTCCAAACAGCCGCATCACTGTGGAAAGGTCTCCAGGGTCCAGCTTTCTTGGGCTAGAGATGTGAAGCAGAAGGACAAAGAGAGCACAAGAAGTTAGAAGGACCACAGTCATTAAGAGTCATAGTAAAACACCACAAGGCACCTCTGAAGTTCTCGGTGTCTCTTGTCAGACCAGCACTGGATGGAGCTCACCTCGGGGAACATCCACACTGACTTCCCCTTGCAGCATCCTGGAGCCTGAGTGCCCCCAGTGCTCTGGAGACTAAAACCCAAACCAAACCAAAAACAACCCACTGGTAGATATCAGGAAACCACCAGATCATCTCCTGCCCTCCCAGGCAGCAAGACCATCCCTGGCTGGGAGCAATGACAGTGGGAAAGTGAAAGGCAGAGCCCAGTCCCAAGGCCAAGGCTCCCAGACGGAGACCAGAGCAGGTTCCTCACAGCTCTGACCCATGCTGGGGACCTGCTCACTTTCCTTTATCTGCAGCTTCTGAGACACAGTGAGGAACGGTCCTTGCAGGCTTTAAAAATAATTTCATATAACAGCAGCAAAATAAAGGGCATGAGCAGCAACAGGGTGAGCACAGCTCCTCTCTGGCTTTTCACCCCAGCTCTTTGGTTCTCTCCTTCCCAGACACGTCTCACATGTCTAGACCAGACACGGGGTGTTCTCTGGAGAGCTGTCTGGGCTGCACTGGTCAATCCAGCCCCTCTCTCCCCTGGGATAAAATGCCACCATGGGGGTGGCCGACCCTCAGCTGGCATCCCTGCAGCAACATTTGGCCAGGGAATCTCTGAATCCTCCAAACACTGAGCATCCCAAAACAGTCCACTCATTCCAGCTTCCCAGTGACCTGCTGAGGCTCCAGGTGTCCTTGGGGCCTGAGCCGGGGGGCTTTGCCCTGGTTTGTCATAGTTACCCTCTTGCAGGGAGGGACCCAGTGCAGCCCCACAAGGGGGAACTGGACCTACATCCCATGGCACGTTAAGAGGACATTGGCCACCCCTAGTGTGACTCCATCCACAAGCCCCTCAGACTGTCCAGCTTCCATCGTGCTGGGGTTCATCTATCCATGCCTTATATCCACTACCAAGCACGGGATGCAAGGGTAACTCAAAAAAGGTTCCCATGGAACAGGTACCACATCATAGAATCATTTAGGTTGGAAAAGACCTTTAAGATCATCGAGTGACACCATAAACCCAACATTGCCAAGTCCACCACTAAACTAAGTCCACTCAGCACCATGTCTGCCCATCTTTCAAATACCTCCAGGGATAGCACTTCCTCTGGGCAGCCTCTTTCAATGCTTGATCCTAATATCCTAAACCTCCCCCAGGGCAATTTGAGGGAGGGCAGGAGGACGGGGATGAGTGAACAGCACTTGAGGAGCTTCCACCTGGGCAGAGAGTTGTTGGGTCTCCCCTGCCCAGCCAGTGGGTGATGGCTCCATGTGGTCCCATCTAGGGGAGGAATATCCACCCATGGAGGAGCATTGATGGGACAGAACATCTTCCTCCTCTCCATAAAGGTCTCTGGGGACAGGCTCTACCGTCTCCATCTCCTTGTGGAGCTTCTGGTGCCCTGGGAGCTCTCAGGAATCTGCTGGGCTTTGTGAGCACTGCATTGCTGGGGCACCACTGCCTCTCTGCTGCACTTCTCCAGGCTCTGGGGCAAATCACTCTTCCCACGGACACACCTGGGTTAAGAAAATCCCCCTTCATGATCCTCAGTGCCAGAGACACTCAGGACAGGCCCTGCTGCAACACAAGTGACCCAAGCACAAATCATGTATCTGGAGATGCCCAACTGACTCACGTGAAAAGCACAAGCAGGAAGAGGCACATTCAGGACAAAATACAACATTTTCTACTGAACAGTATCCCTGGCATTATTTCCTGTAGTATTCAGGATAAAGGATTTCCCTCTCATTTGGGATGTGTTGCTTTTTCATTACCGGGTGAAGAATCAGATCTTAATTTCCCGGGAATTTTGAGCAGAGCAAAAAAAAAAGCCAAAAACCTCACGGATGAGACAGTTAAATGAAGGCAGCTGTTATTTAAGGAACATTTGATTGAGTTTTATTAAGATTCATGTTCCCTTAGTAACTAAAAAGAATACGCGAGCAAGGAAATTGCTTAATAGGGAGAGAACTCACAAAGGAAGAGGATCGCAGTGCTGAGATTCTTCTGGGTATGAAACACAAATTAAATGTTAATTTGGGAATGGCAGAGATCTAATGAGATTTTTATTTAAAAAGAGGTAGGGAGCGGTGTTTACCGATGCAGGATGCCATCTGGTAGTGAGGGCTCACCCTTCCCACTGCAGACATCTCCAAACTGGGGATCTGAGTGGGCAGGGAGTGGGGTTATGGGCTCTTACTGGGGATGGGGCTGCTCAGTGCTGGTGTGACTTAGCCCATGCTCTGGACTACACCCAGACACTCCTGGTAATGCCAGTTTCTTCCACCTTTTCAGTGCTTGCAGGTTTTTGTCCAGGAGACAAGATCTAGAGACAGATATGGGATGGGAAAGCACAAGAGCCTGGGGAAGAGAAGGCTCTGGGGAGACAGGGACAGGGGTAATGGCTTTAAACTAAAAGAGGGGAGATTCAGACTGGATCTAAGGAAGAAATTTTTTTATGCTGAGGGTGGTGAGACCTGAGCCCAGGTTGCCCAGAGAAGCTGTGGCTGCCCCATCCCTGGAGGGGTTCAAGGGCAGGTTGGAGGGGGCTTGGAGCAACCTGGTCTGGTGGGAGGTGTCCCTGCCCAGGGCAGGGGGTGGCACTGGGGGGGCTTTAACATCCCTTCCCACCTAAACTACTCTGTGATTCCAAGCGTTCAAAGCAGAATCAGAGCCTAATTAAGGAAAGCAGCTGGAGAAAGTCTTGTATGTCAGCCAGAAAGCAATTTCTGGATACTAACACTTCAGGTGTTGCTTCCTTCCAATTTCCAGTGGAACAATCTCGCTCAAAAAAAAAATATCTCTTCCTCCTTCAAACAGTTTAGTCCCACCAGCAAACAAAAGAAGAAGCCCTGGCACAGCCCTGCTTTGCTCGGTGTTGGTGCCCAGTCCGTGCTAGTGTGGAGGGGACAGGGAGAGGGGACCCCAGCTCTGGACCCGGGGTCTGATCCAGACAAGAACCCCCTCAAGTCACGGGGAAATTTGGGTGCTGGGAGGTTAAGTCAGCAACACCCAGCACTGAAAGGTGTGTGTTTTATCAGCAGGAATTGACACAGATACCCCCCACCCAGTGATTTGCACAATAAAGCAGAATTGCACCAGAAAGGCTTGATCTGCTCAAAGGATCGAACTGGAAGAAGACAGATCTTGAGCCAGAGCGGAGCAGGGTTTAATTGCACAGTGTCATGGATGCAGTCCAACAACTAGGGAAATTACTCGGTTTACTCACTTTTAAATATACCCAAATTAGTACTTTTATAACCAAAAATAGACATTCCCAATTACATAACAGTGAGAAACGAGACTAATGTCTTACAAGGAGAAAGCAGAGCTGGTTTTGATGGAGGAGAGCTGGGAGGGGCTGAAAATGCTTAAATCCAAATGAAGCTTTTCCAGGGAGGAGAATAAAAATGACTGCACGCAGAATAAGAAACTGGAGCAAATTCATTAGGACAGTGCTAAAGAATAACCCCACTTTGGAAAGCACAACCCAACTGTTGCTTCCCATTATGGATTGATTCGAAACCTGAAGGAGAAAAAAGAAAAAATCCCAAAGAAAGATGCTTCCAGGCTCCCGGGAGCATCTAACAGAGATGGTTTTGTGGCCAAAACCAGCAGGGCAGGGGAGAGAGAGGCACCAGCTCCAGCAGAAGGCTCTGGCAAAGGGCTGAGAGAACTTCTGCTGGTCGGGGAGGAGATCAAGGTGGGGTCCCGCAGGACCCAGCTCCGGGTGCTCCCCTGGGTCAATATTCACCGCGTGGCTGCTCATGGTGCACAACAGCCTGTTGCAACCAGACAGCAAACACCATCGCCGGGGAGATCTGAGAGCAATCACCCTTGCCAGGACAGCAGACAAACCGCTTTCCACCCAAGCAGGAGGAATCTCTAGGAGCGGAGTTCCTGAGGGATAGGGAAAGGCTTTACTTGCAGGTTGAGTGATGCTCCGTCCGTCCTTCCCCCAAGGGTCCGTCCGTCCTTGGCGGCTCCGCTCGTTCCCTGTGGGGACGGAGGCAGCAGGATGCCTTTCTGGGATGTGCAGCCTCGTGTTTGGCACGGCGAGGTGGAGCTGACGAAGCAGCTGAATTCTCCACGGGGTTTGCATTGCCTTTTTCAGTAAACGTTGCCGTGGGGTCAAAGGAAGGGGTCCCGCTGGGTTACGGCGCGGCTGCCAGAGCAACCACAACCACAGGCTCTGCCCCGGGAAGATGAACTTCCCACGGGATGCAGACCCCCGGATCTTGGGGGACACACACACACCCTGTGTCCCCAGAGGTATTTCTGCCCCAGATAAAAGCAGGTTGTGGACCTCAGGCTGGCAGATGCTGAGAACACGGGGCCGTGTTCCTCAGCTGCTTTGCGGGATGGACCTGGGAGCAAACAGGGCTGGGACTATCCAGATGTATTTCCATCTTCTCTTCCTGTGCATCCCGGAGCCAAACTGCCACATTGTCCCTGGAAATCTGCTCCTGTCGCCACCGTATGCTGACGCAGGGACCATCTCTTCCTTCCCTCCTCAGCAGAGACAGGCCCGGCAGGAGCAAAGTTGTTTCCCATTTCAGGGATCCAGTCTGCTGGGACATCCCCTTCTCACCTTTTCCTCTTACTGCTTCATGGAGACACCCCAGCATTAACCCCAGCACCCTCCACTGAATGTCCCTGGGGGGGGGAGACCCTCCTGTCCCCACTGAGGTGGGTGCATTCGCTGTACAGACCCGGGAAGGATGCTGAGACCCACCCACCTTCAACTTGGCCGTGTCTGAACCATCTACAGGTGTCCCACCCTGGCCCTACCAGCAAACACCAGGCAGCTGCCCAGGGACAGGCAGTGCCAAGGTACCACAGTCCAGGTCTGGGATTCCTGTCTATTAACACTTCATACCTACAGCAGGTCCTGGAGGGTCCTTCATGAACCCTCTCCACCCTGTCAGGGCTCAGCATGTGGACAGACAAGGACATATGGGGCCCAGGAGACATCCCGCCATGGGTCTGCCCTACCAGCAAACACCAGGCAGCTGCCCAGGGACAGGCAGTGCCAAGGTACCACAGTCCAGGTCTGGGATTCCTGTCTGTTAACACTTCATACCTACAGCAGGTCCTGGAGGGTCCTTCATGAACCCTCTCCACCCTGTCAGGGCTCAGCATGTGGACAGACAAGGACATATGGGGCCCAGGAGACATCCCGCCATGGGTCTGGACCAGCCACCAGGACTCATGAAAGATCCCAGGTCTCAGCAGGATCCCCCAGTTGGTCTGATGTAGACAGATGTCCCCTCATGCTCTAAAGCTCAAAACATCTCTCTTCTTTCCACCACAAGGAATGGCAGGACAGGCTGGGACCCCAGCCCAGCACATCCGTACCCCAAACCCTGATGTAAAACCAGCCCACGGCTAACAGGGAGGCCACCTTCTCCACCACTGCTTCTCCAAACCCCTCCAGCCACCACGGAGGGGCTCTCCCAGCAAGGCTGTTCTGCTGGGCAGGACTGAAGTCACATCAGTGGAAGATGAGCAGACCATGGACACGGAGGGGAGCACCAACCAGCTCAGGCCGTGGCAGGAACACAAGAAACTGAGCGTGAGGGATGTCCCATCCACTTTTTTTGCAAGAGAAAGGGGCAACCCTTCAGCTAAGGGGGAGGTTTAGCCCATCCCCAGCCAAGCAGAGATGCTTGACCCCAGAACCCACGCTCTGTGATTTCTGGTTCCCCAGGGACAACCTGCAGCACAGTCTCCATGTGCCTCTTCTCCATGGTCATCACAGCACACATGGAAAACCCACCACTGCCAAACCAAGCCCCTCGGGAAGAAGATGACACCCCCCCGCCCAGGAAAGGTTGCTCCCAACCATCCCACCCCAGATGCCCAACCTCCAGCCAGACTTGACCATCAGAAGATATCACTGCCGAACCAAGCCCCTCGGGAAGAAGATGACACCCCCCCACCCAGGAAAGGTTGCTCCCAACCATCCCACCCCAGAAGCCCAACCTCCAGCCAGACTTGACAACCACCATCAGAAGATACACTAGACCCCAGCACCAAATAACCAGCCCCATCTCCTGATCCCACCACCACGAAGGGTGAGGGGGTCCCTGGCAGCCGAGCACAGAGGGAATTACTCCCCCCTCGCACCCCCCAGCTCCGCTCCCCACAGCGTGGGTGCTGAGGAGGGGATGGGGCAGGGATGGTACCTGGCTGCCATGGGCTCCTGGCTCCATCACTTGCCATCTCGAGGGAAGGAGCAGCCGTCTCTCTCCTGGAGAGCGCAGAGGGAAGGCAGCTGCTCCTCACTCACGCTGGAGCGGGTTCCTATGGCGATGCAGAATCAATTATAATAAAAGGTGGAGCACCAGCAATTGGAGACGAGAGAAGTTTCGTGAGCTGCCTGCCTGCCTGGAGAAGCCAGACCGTGGGAGAGCACAGGGCTGGGGGCTGAGCCTGCCCATCCCCAGGCTACAGCTCCTTGATCCCTGTTTTCCCCCACAAAAGCCCTTCCAATGCCCAAGACAACGTGCACCACTGCTCCTCCAAGACATCCAGGACCCCTCTCCTTCCACAGTGTGCCCATGTCTGTCCCAGATCCACAGCCCAGGTCCTGGCAGCCCGAGAAGCTCTGGAGCAAGCACAGCATCACTGCGGGGCAGTGACACCTTGGTCATCCAGGCCACTGCCTGTTGCACCCAGGACCAGTGACTGTGCATCAAAGAGATGCCAGGGTCACAGCTGGCCATGAAGATGTTCAAGGGACTGCAAAAACCTCACTCCAGCCCCATGTCTACCTTCCCACCCCAGGCTCAAGAAGCGGTCCAGCTTTCTGGGATGAAAAGAGCTTGCATGGAGTCATCCCCAGCTCACAGAGAAACGTGCCCAGGCTCTGGGAGCTCTCCAGGAACCTGACTACATGCCTGGACCTGGACCAGGAGCCCAGCACAACCCTGCTGCTCAGCAGTCCCACACAAGCTCCCAGAGGACGAGTGTGCGTCACTGGCTCTGGCTGCTGCCACCTCCCACCATCCTGCCCTCACCACCTTCATGAGCCAGATTCATTACCAGCAAATTCAAAGGATGCATGTTTTTCCGCTCTGGAAAAAGGCAACAGGAGCCTTGGACCCTGATGAGACGTAATTTGGAGGAAGAACTAGCACCAGGTAGTTGGTGACCATCACCAGCACAAACTGACCACGGGTTCGTTATCCACACCCAGCGTCCAGGGACATCCTCAAAGCTAAAAGATACTGCAATAACAGGGTCCTCATCCAGGTGCTCCAGGAGAGGGTCAGTGATTGAAAAATGACTTGCAAATAAATATACTCAGCCATGCTACCAAAACCCCCAAGCTCTTGGCACATCCTGGTTGTCTGAGCTTCCCCCAGGCCCCAGCAAGAAGGTGGTGGTGACCATTCACGGCCACTCCAGGAACATTTTCAGGTCAAGCCCTGGGAGCTGGATGCCCCTTTGAGCAGTTTCTCCCCTAAGCCATCACTGCTTTGGCCACATATGGCTCGTGGCACCTGCTGAACAGCAGATCATTGAACACCCAAATCCCCATGGAAGAGAGACCATAAGAAGGCTCAGATCCTGGTGTAGAGGACCCCCACAGGGACAGAGGCAGGTCAGAGGAGGAAGAGACTTCATGCACGGGAAACCAAAGGGGACACCCACTGCTGCCTGCTCTGGGACTCATCCCTCCTCATCCAGGTGCTCAGGAGGGGACAGAAAAGATTCCAGCTGGCTGTTGGAGGTACCTAGAAAAGGGGCTTAGATGCCAAGGCTGCATGTAGCTGCCAGGAGCTGATGCAATCCCTCCCCACGGTGCTTCCCCTTTACCATCTCAGCAATTTCCCCAGCACAAAAACTCATCCTGCAAAAAATTAATCATGAAACCATAAAAGCAAACTCCTCTATGTGTGCTAACAGTACCAGAGGAGCATAATTGTGATCCCCAGCCCCTTCGGCACCGTGCAGCATTCCCCCTTCCTACAATGAGGTGATTCATTGTAAATATCTGGAAATAACCACCCAATTTCCTGGGTGATGTATCTTAGCCACTAATTGAAATGGTTTTTCTGAAAGGTGCCTACAGAGAGCACTCTCACGCTTAATCAGAGCAGGGAACGTTCACTGCCTGGGGCAAAGGGGAGACGGGGCATATTAGTGGCCTCCCTGCAAAATTAATATTGCTTTGCTAGTCATCTGTCCTCTGGCAGGACTGGGAGAGCGTGAACCAGCAGCTCCCACGGGCCTCACACCCACGGGAAGAGGCACAGGAGCCTTTTGTGCTCTCTGGTTGCGCTGGTTGTGGAGCTCTGTCCCCTGCAAGTCACAGGACCCACTGGTGTCAAGGGTTCTCGCAGCCCTCCTGATGTACCCACCAGCAGAACATCCTCCATGCAGGCCACCCCAACCCACCTCAGCCCAGTATAGCCCAGTCCAGCCCAGTCAAGACCCGTCTAACCCTCCCTTTGGCCCTACAGCTATGGTTTTTGTGTCTCATGCACCACGATGAGAAGAGTAATCTTGCTATGGCCTGAAGATCACAGGTCCTGGCCAAGATGAGACCTCTAAGGTGGTCACACACCAGCAGTGTCCAAACTCACAACAGCAGCTGGTCCTTGAGATGATGGCAGGAGTTTTCATCGTTCCCAGCTGTTGCTTGTTTTTCTGACACAAATTTCTGTGGGCTTCCCTGTGGCTCATTAACCCACCACCCCATCCCTCTCCTGTGTCTTTCCTGGTCATCCTTTCCGTGTTGGGTCATGAGGACAAGGGAGCACAAACCAACCCCTCTCTGGGTGCCCAGGCAGTTTCCATGTTTTCTGTGAAGGTCTGCTCCACCCTTTGTTCCTGTTTCTAACACAGATCTGTGGACAGGGGTCCTCAATGCCTTCCCCCTCCCTCAGAAGCTGGATGCACCGCACAGAGCTGCTGTGGACACCCAGGCTGCAGCTAGAGAGGAGCATCCTGTGCTCCAGGGCATCCTCTGTCCTTCTGTCCCATGCCCCAGGGCATCATCTGTCCTTCTGCTCCCCTGTCAGACTGTGACAGCAGCTCTGCTCTGTGGTGGAGACTGTGGCTGCATCTCAATGAGCTCCCGCTGATTTTATCTCCTTTAAACTGATGAGGGTTGTTTGTGCAAACACAATTACTTCAGCTGAGGGCTCTCCACCAGCCCTGGTTTGGGGCTGGGCAGGAGATCCCGGGCTGGGATTGCCTCCAGCAGAGCAGGCTGCTTTGAGACACCAACTAAGTCCCTTCTCACCCAGCAGAGAGCCTGGAGGAGCTGGAAGACTGCTGAGCCAGCAGGAGTGAGGATCACAGCCCACACCTTCCCGAAGCACCAGGAACGGCATATCTGCAAGCAGGGGTACAGCTGGGGGTGGTGGTGCTGGTTGGGATGGAGTTAACTTTTTTTATCTAGCAAACTACAGTTTGGATTTGGGGTGAGAAACGTTTTTGACAGCGCACTGGTGTTTGTGGTTCTTGCTGGGCACCTTTTCACAGAATCACAGAATGATCTGGGGTTGGAAGGGGCCTCTGGAGATCATCTCCTCCAACCTCCTGCCACAGCAGGTCCACCCAGAGCAGGTCGTACAGAACAAATCCAGGTGGGTTTTGAATGTCTCCAGAGATGGAGACTCCACCACCTCTCTGGGCAGCCTCTTCCAGGGCTCTGCCACCCCCAAAGTAAAGAAGTTCCTCCTCATGTTCAGATGGTATTTCCCATGTTCCAGTTTGTGCCCATTGCCCCTTGTCCTGTCACCAGAGCCCAACCCCATCCTCTCACCACCCGTCTTTTAGATACTGATAAGCATTGATGAGATTTCCTCTCAGCCTTCTCTTCTCCAGGCTAAAGTGTGTGGAGTTTTTCAGCCATGGGCTGGGGCGCACAAGGACCTGGGTGGGGGGGACACAGCCAGGACAGCAGACCCTGACTGACCAAAGAGATGTTCCACGCTGTGGGACCTCATGCTCAGGATAGAGCTGGGGAAGAAAAAGGAAGGGGGGACCTTCAGAGTGATGGCGTTTGTCTTCCCAAGTCACCGTTATGCGTGATGGAGCCCACCTTCCCTGGGGGTGGCTGGACACCTGCCTGCGATGGGACAGAGTAAATTAATTCCCTGTTTTGCCTCCAGGCTTTGAGAGCACAGAGTCCTCTCTTCCCTTAGTTTTATGTGCTGTCCTGCACTGATCCTTGCCCCTCGAAGCACTCTACCCTATTCCTCTGTCCCTGAGCAGACAAAGAGGAGCCGTGTCTGCCCTGGAAGCCAAACTCCAACTGCTCTGATACTTTTGTCTTGAATTTTCCTCCTCAAGTCTCTGCTAAAAAATACATGCTTGGGGGAATCACAATGTGGGGAGTTTCCTGCTCTGCCCTCACTTCTTGGAAGGGTTTCAGAGCCCTTCTGCCGGAGATTTCTTACCTCTTAAAAAACAACAACAACAAAAAAAGCTGGATGAGCCTCAGGGAAACTTGGGACACAAGTTCCCCAAGGCACATGCAAGACTCTGGCATTCAGAAATATCGATCCTGCCTGCACTTCAGAGCAGGGATTTAAGGCTGAGCCGCAGCATACGCAGTCACCGCCCCGACAGAGCACTGGGAAGGGTGGTCCAGGCTTTAGATTACCCAAAACTAATTGCACCAAGGGAGTTTGCGCTGCCTGGACTTAAAGGACTTGATAATTAAATGAGATTCATCCTTCGCATTATCTCACCGCTCGGCCAAGCACTTTTGAGAGAAAAAAAGTAGAGTGTTTCTCTAATCAAAAATCTATTCACCTATGAAATGCAATAAATCTCAGAAAGGGATCTAAGCACTTTTTTTTTTTTAGTGCTGACGAAGTGATATTGTAAAATACTGCAGTGGTTGCACTGGGTAAAACCCTGTGGCACGGAATGACTGTTTTTGTCTTTGAGGACAGTGGCTGCAAATGCACACTTGGATGCTTCAGTTCAAGGCAAAAATAGTTGCCCACGGCTCCATGAAAACCATCCTTTATTCATGCGGGTTTCACCCATTAAAGATTTTGATTTAATTTAACTGCCAATGGCAATTAACAAAAATTAACTTCTGAGTTATTGGGAGACTGGATTGCAGCAAGGGATCGACAACTCGGGAAAGCTTCTCGTCTCTCCCTGCTCTGGAGGCAACGTCCTGAGCTGCTGCCAAGGAGCGAGGAGGAAGCCAGGTCAGATACACCCACTCCATTTCCTAATGCCCTGAGACTGGCAGGGCTGGTGGCACACTCCCATCCCCTTTCCTGGAAAGTACCGAGCCCTGACCTGAACCTCCTTCCCCAGGGCTGAGGACACATTTCTCACCACGCTTGGGTGACAACCAGGGAAGAGAGTGTCCTTTCCAGGGCTCACCCAGTGCACTGGGCAGCAGCTGACTTCTCCGTGATGGCAGCTGATCAAGCAGGGAATTGCACCTCATTACTCTTCCCTGCGAGCCAAGCTCAGCTCTGCGAAGCTATTATGGAGAACATGAATGATGCTTTAGAGCTGACCCGTTCTGTGACACCTGCAAGTGCTGTCACCCCTCCCTGCGCAGCCCCAGCAGCTCCCAAGAGCTCCCTGAACCCTTACAGAGAGGGGAGGAGAGAAACTGTGATCCTCCAGACGCTCCAGCACCCGCACAGTTCATCACCATGTCATCTCCAGGTCCTCTGCAGAGCAGGGACTGCAATAGTCATGGTCAGCCCTGGAGAGGACCAAGCCATGGCAGCGAAAGGGCACAAGGCTGCAGTTCCCAGGCCTTATCTTGGAGGGTGAACAGATAAGTCCAGTGCAAAGAGAGGTGGTAAGAAACCCCAGACCTGCACGTTCCCCACCTGTTTGCATTGTGTAAGGTAGAAACATCTCAAAGATCATTTCTTTTTGCTCCCAGGGGTTGCTGATGCCACAACTTCTGCCAAAGAGACACAGTTAGTCTGAAGAAAATCCAGGAGGGATGTGTCACCAGTTTCTGTGGCTCTGTTGGCTGGCACTGGTCAGCAGACTGTTGATAATGGACTATTGAGATCTCCTACTTGATCCCCTAAATTTGACTAACTTGGTCCATATAATTCTCTTGAAGATAAACTGCTTCACTACCAGTTACCACAAGAAAGAGCACAAGGGCTCAGGTAAGTGCCTGGCCGAAGGCTGGGATGCAAATTTGGAGCTGTCACCAGGCAAAGACCAAGCTTTAAGCCAATGTTTAGTGTCTTTTGAAGCAGATCCCCGACTTGGGTAAAAAGACCCCTTGGACTCAGCGTAGCCAAAGCAGCCCCTCCTGCACCCCCAGAAGGTGCCCAGAGAAGTGGCTCCTCTCTCTTCACCAAGCAGCAATGCCAAGGGACTGGTCAGGTTATTGGCAGCTGCTGGATCAAGTCCCCAAATCCACAGCTAAGGGATGTTATTGATGTTGCAAGGTCAAGCCAGTTGAAAGCTGAGGTTTGCCAGACAGAAGGTTGTCTCAGCCACTTTAATTAGGCCCCCTTCTGCAACAGCATTATGATACAGCAATTAATGGCAAAATCACTCACTATTTCTTCCTCTGCCTGGGCAGCTGTTCAATGTCTCTTATTTTCAATGTCGCTTATTTTCCTTTTTCAGTGTTTGGCCTTGTTGTTCCATGTGCTGTCACAGTCCTGTTTGGACCATGAGACATCCCAATCACTATGGTGGACCCAAGCTCCAGGAGTGACGAAGAATCACACATCCCCAGGACAGAGGGTGAGGACAGAGAGGGGTTTGGGAGGAATTTGTTGCTGGTTTCAGTCTCATCTCACCAGATGTTTGAACTGACACTGTCTTCCCAAGGACGACAAAGAGGTTATCATCACCATGTCTTGTTTCAGGTTCTGTTCTAAAAGACAGAGGTTTTCTTTGTAACAAGGAGGAGACATAAGCTTCCCCAGATTTCATTTAAACCAAAATTCTCCTTCTAAAAAGAAATCAACATACCGTGTGGTAGATTCACAGCAAACTCTTGTAAACAGGTAGAGTCAGGCACAGTGACACGCAATCAAGATGTGACTTTACAGCAGAAGCCCCTAGACAACCCTGGCTCTTCAAGAGACAAGAAAATGAGGAAGGACCTAGTCTTTTTACCCCAAATCCAGCTCACACGACTGCTGAGGAAGATAGAGCTGCAGGAGCCCTGTTGCATGATGGAGCTGCTGAAATCTTGGAAATAGCAGCTCTGCTCCTCCCGAGATGGGAGATCGCTTTCACCCTCCTTCCCCTCACTGGATGGTCAGGAACCTTCTCATTTCCAGCTCTGTCATGTCCCACCCAGGTCCGTACATGGATTCTCAGACCTGGTCACCAGGGATCCTTCCTGCTGGTGTGGCACGGGCTGAGACCCACCGTGTGCCCTCGGGCAGGACAGGGAACGGGGCTGGAAACACCCGGCTGCTGCGATGCTGTGGGGCAGGGAGGGAGCGTGCCTGCCTCCCTCTAATTAGCGTGAATCATTAAATAAAATGTCCCCCTTCCTGACTTCAGCATGTGTTAGTGAAATAGCTCTATCAAAGCTGCCTTGTCAGGGGACAAGAAGTATCTTTCTGCTGGGATTATACAGCCGTGGAATTATCCCTTGCCTTTGACAAGATCAATTAATTACTTCAAAGTCATTTGCAGTAATAAATTAACTCCTCTTCTTTCCTCCCTGTTAAGCTGGAGTGTAGCTGCTGAGCAAATAGCGGTATCTGGGCAGGCACACAGTGCCCAGCTTGTCACCCCCGTGGCCAGGCTCTGAAGATGATGAAGGGCGAATTTTTCTCCCTGGAGGTCTCTGCTGGGGTCCCTCATCCCCCTGCCCAGCCACGCTGCAGCTCTGCCTTCCAGACCCCCAGGAACCTGGGCACCTTGGGGTCTCCCTGCCCCTTGTTATAACAACCACGGATGACAGATGTTCTCCACCACCACCCTGAACAGGCACCTTCAAGCCGTTGACATCTTGCAGCCCATCTCATTCATGGAGATGGGCTTTACCTCCCCATTTCTACTCAGACACTGGATCCAACACTTAGCACCAGTTAAAGCAGCCCCAGAATGTCCCCATATCTCCCTGCACTCCTCCCAGAGGTGCAGGAGTGGCTTCAAGTGATGATGGACAAGGGTTGGAATTCCAGTTGGACTCTGTCTTGGGCTGGGGTGTGAACACTGGCTAGAGGCTGAGGCTGGAAGGAGTCCAGAGGAAACTGAGAAGGGGAATGAGGTCCTGGAGCAATAGTTTCTGGGTGCCAGGCAACACAGACAAACACAAGGAAGACACCCAGACTTTGAGTCCCAAGGAGAAGACTCTCGAGGTCTCTTCAGACAGGCTACTGACAGGGGCAACTGGGAGCTGAAGTGAGACCAAGAGAGGGGGAATACACCTACAGCTGCAGACAACCAACCTGCAAAACAAATTCCTCAGCTTTCAGTCAAAACCAGCCATTGTCTAGTTGAGCCAGGGTCATTTTCTGATAGACCTGCTGGTGAATGAAAAAGAGGGAATCATAGAATCATTTAGGTTGGAAAAGACCTGAAGATCATGTGAGGCTGCTCACTGGCCATCTCCGTGCCCAATGGAGTATTCCATGGGTGTCTCCTACTCCTTGAGTCTTGTCTGTGCAGAGGCAGGAAGAGCACTGGAGGACATGGGCACAGCAACATCCACCAAGGTCTAGGCTCTTGGTCCCACCAGCCACAAGAGGACAGCCCTGGTGACTGGCTCTGTCAGACACTCATTGGCAGCAATTGAGCCATCAAACCTGCTTTCTGGTTGCTCTTTTCTTGCCATGAATCTACACAAGCAGAGTTCATGTCCAAGCTAAGACAGGCCATGTCCTTGACTCATCCTTGAAGGTGTCATCCACCTGTGGAAACCCAAGCCCAGACTATGGTGAAAGGAAAAACAGCTGAAAAGCAACATGGTTTTCAACAGATATATTCAAATGATGTGTCAGCCCAGGTGACATGGAGGCTCTGGGACACAAATTGTGTTGACACCTTCACTGGGACACATTAATCTGGTCCTAGATAATTCACGCCGAGAGTCTGGTGATAAAGAGAAGCATTCCCTGACTAGGCTCTTTCTGAAATAATTTGTCACCATCAATAAATTCCTGGGAGATTTATTTCTACTAGCCCTAAAACTGCACACAAAGTAATGTGATTTGTTCAAACTCTTTAACATGCTGTTCTCCTTGATTTAAAGTCTGTTGAACTATCTTTATTTTCTTAGCACATTATTAATTCAGATTTTGGCTCTGACGTGAAGGAACTGAGATGCCTCTAGAGTCTGTTATTTGGGAATGAAAGGAGGAAAGGGCAGATGGAAGGGCTTAGGCAGCAAAAAACCAGCTCAGTGTAACTTCAAGCTGGGAATAAGCAAATGTTATCCTCATCTTGCACGTCACTTCTTCATGCCTACAGCTTTGGCCACATCGAGATAACCCAGCTCCAGAGCTCCCTGGGGGTCTCTCATCCAACACCACGCAAAAGTATTTCACTCTCCTCAACTCTCTGACTTTCAATCTGGGCTCTAAGGTCAGAATAAGAAGTCTCTGAGACTTCGCTAAACTTAACTGCTAGTGGACAAACCTTCAGGACTGTTTCCCAGCTTTTGCAAGACACATCATCAGCCCATGCACAATTTAATGGATCTTTCCTTCTCAGCAGCGCTTCCGAGGCCCACGGTGAGGAAGCTTATGGTTGTAACTAGGCTTTTTGCCACAAATTATGGCAACATCTCACCAAAACTGTCAGCTCCAACATCCATCTCCACTGAACCCAGAGGAGCAGAGATGAGAACCTGGGGAACTTCACAGCCCAGGGTTGGAGCTGGTGTCGTCTCCAGCAAAAACACACAAATAAGCATGGAAACACCCCACAAATGGCAAGGAAAAGGTCTTCCACCATTTTTGTACAAAACCAGCTAATTTCCACCCTGTGCTGGCTGAAGCCAGTGGGTAAATTCCCTACAGGAACCTTCCTGACTGTAACCTCCATGTTCCTGAGCAGGGCTGTTTGTAAAACCACTTCAGCAATTCCTTGGCTGAAAAAAAGCTCCTAGTGAACATCTGCTCTGAACAGCAACAGCCCTTCACTGTCTCATTAGCCAGTTCCCCAGAAGAAGGAGAAACCTTCGCAGATGTTAAGCTTTTGTTTGTTGTGCCCTGACTGGGAAAAAAAGATGTCTTGAGCCAACGGAGGAGCTGGCGTTCACCAAGCCCCAGGGAAGGGGAGCTCCAGCCCTGGATGGGTGCACTCAGCCTCATTAAACTCGGTGGTGAAACCAAGATGCGCAGTCACCGCTTCTGAGGATGGGGACTCTGCCAAGCTGGCTCCTTGGGGCTGTGCTGGCAATCTGGAAGAGTGTGAGCCCTGCAAGCTCTTCATGTTAACTGCTCAAGCTTCAGCACTTGTGCTCCTCTGTCTTCTTCTGCCTGTACCCTGATACAAGAAGTATCTTCCTTCAGGCACAACAGACACACTTCCACCACCCTGAAGACCTCATGACATCTCATAGAATCATAGAAGGGTTGGAAGGGACCCTAAAGATCATTGAGTTCCAATCCCCCTGCCCTGGGCAGGGACACCTCCCACCACACCAGGTTGCTCCAAGCCCCCTCCAACCTGGCCTTGAACCCCTCCAGGGATGGGGCAGCCACAGCTTCTCTGGCCAACCTGGGCCAGGCTCTCACCACCCTCACAACAAAGAACTTCTTCCTAATACCTAGTCTAAATCTCCCCTCTTCCAGTTTAAAACTGTCCCCTGCCTCATCCTATGGCTCCACTCCCTGATCCAGAGTACCTCCTCAGCTTTCCTGGAGCCCCTTTAGGGACTGGAAGGGGCTTGAAGGTCTCCCCAGAACCTTCTCCAGGTTAAAGCCCCCCCAACTCTCTCAGCCTGTCCTCACAGCAGAGGGGCTCCAGCCTTTCCAGCATCTCCGTGGCTTCCTCTGCACCCACTCCAACAAGTCCATGTCCTTCCTGTGCTGAGGACTCCAGAGCTGGATGCAGTTCTCCTGGTGGGGTCTCCGCAGAGGGGAGCAGAGAGGCAGAATCACCTCCCTCACCCTGCTGGCCACTCTCCTTTTGATATAGCCCAGGATCCTGTTGGCTTTCTGGGCTGCCAGTGCACACCTCATGAGGGAAATTGCCAGTTCTGTCACAAGCGGGGAGCACGTGGGTGTTCTCCATCCCACAGGCCTCTCACTCCTGGTCTCTGACCTGCCCATGCTGCCTCATCTCTCCCATCATCGTGTCTATGGACTTAGGGCTTATCCAGTCCAGAGCTCTGAACCATTTATCCTCAAACACTGAACAACCACAGGGGAATGAGACGTGCAGCCACATCAGTGGGGAGGCAAAACCACCTCCGGCGGGGACCGACCCACGCACGGGGCCTGTTGGACCCTCCTGTTGCTTCACCGTTGCTCTCCCAGCTCGTGGAGCTCTCAGCCTGCCAGCTCCCGCAGCATCCCCAGCCCGTGGCCAGTGCAGGTTGCCATGGTAGCCGCGACGTACCTTTAACTGCATTGACATTAACCGCAAGGTTACGGCACAGCTTTTCCGATCACGCCGCCGGTCTCCGATGCCTGGCCACAGCCTGGCACAGCTCCCGGCACGAGTTAAGGGGCTCACACCTCTAAATGCTTTACTCTGCCTTAACGGTGAGCACAGCTCAGCGTGGGATCACTGCCACCTCCCTCACTGGATTTATGTTTCTCCCCCCCCCTTAAATCACTGATTCATATTCTCAATCTTAATTGCATCATAACCCAGTTTTGTCTGGGAATCTATTCCAGGAGCAAGAGGGTGCCTAATATAAAGATACTGGAGGGACTGCATCTCCCAGCGGTGCAGGCACCATCACAGGGAGGGCTGGTGCCAGCAGAATGTGTCTATCAAAGTGTTGTCGTGCCAAAGGACCTTGATCTATACAGCAACGTGTTCCAGGAGCTAAGAAACCCCAGCGTTTCCCCAGCATCACCCAGTTCTCCCAACAGTGATGGTTCCTGTGGGGCTCCTCTGGATCACCCAGGGAAAAGCTCAGGTTCCAACACATCCACCCAACATCTGATGGTGATGCCCTGTGGAGTCCAGAAACCCCAGGGATCTATGGCTCTATGGGCTATGGTTCATTTTCCCAGAATCTCCGCAATACCAATGGGAGAAGAGCCAGTGTTTGGGCTTCAGTGAAAAGCTCTTCAACAAAGGAAAGGGAATCTGGTGCCTTATTTTGCTACGGATTACCTAGAAGTCGCCCGAGAGGCAAACCTCGTTGGCAGGTGGACCAGCTGGGTCACGGCAGGCACAGATGCCCTGGCTTTGCTGGGTTTCAGAGCCAAGGGCTGGTGCGTTCACCTCAACTGCTCTGGGATCCTGAGCTGCAGCCAGGGGGGATGGGAAGAGGACGCCAATTCAGAGAGAGAGAGACAGGCACGGGGCCAGTGGGAACAGCTTGGGTAAGCTGAGCATCAGTCTGAGAGCTCACACATTTTAGTCAGCAGGACTAGATCATCCGTGCCGTGTCTCCCTTGGAAAACCAGTGCTTAAAGTCAGGAATCTTTCGTTGGGATTGCTAATGACTGTGTCAAGGTGGGATATGTGATTGCAGGCTCTAGATTTCTCTCCTTCTCTTTCTGGAGAACAGCAGATAATAGTTCTTGGACTGAAGAAAGAGCAATAGAGGCACCAGCAACTACAGACTCCATATAGTCCCGCTATACCAAGGTTCCTAAAGTAAGCTGGGAACAAAACAAAGATGTATATGTGAAATAAGAGAAAATGCTGCAGCATTAACAGAGTATTGTCACGCCGGGCGGGATGACAGCTCTCTTCAGTAGGATCGCTGTTTATAGAAAGAAATTCCAACTAATGACATCTACCAGGATTTCAGCAAAGCACTCGCTGTGGTGAGAAATCTGTAGTCAGGCTGGGGGTGACAGTGAACAGAGTAGGATGAGCTGTCAGCCAGCGAGGAAGATGTGCGGGGCGTTGCTGAAAAGGGAGCGTGTGGAGACGTTTCTAATGGAGTTCGTCGGAGCTTGTTCCTGAAGACTGACTGCATTGAGGTTCTGCTACTGGCCAGACACAACCCAGTAAGAAATATGCTGAAAAAAATAGGGAAGATGGCAGTTTGAGAGGCATCGCTGTGGTCATGGAAGACTTGGACACCACTGGAAAGAACAAAGGGCCATCAAGGAGCCCAAGTCATAAAGAAGAGGGGCCCTGAAGGTCCAGAATAATGAGAATGAGAGAAGCCCTAAGGGTAAGACTTTACAAGCCCTCGTTTGGAAATGTGTGTGCAGATCCAAAACAGCATCTCAAACAGGGCTGTGCAGGTCATCAATGAGATGTGAAATTTTATGACAGGAGACCAGAAGAGCTCAGCCTAGTGAAAAAACAGCAGAGAGGTAATAACTACTGTCTAAAAAACACCCACTAACGAATAAAGAGCAGAAAGGGTGAAGTGTTGTTAAACATAAAGGCCAAGAGTAGCCCAAGCACACTGTCCTGGGCCGGCAGGGAAATATTTCAGCTGGAATCAGGCAGCACTCCTCCTCATCCTGAGGACACCCTGACCCAGGCACAGGAACCCCAACCTACCCACCAAACCAGATTTTCTGGTGTGGCAGTGGTGGTTCCATACAGGTGCTTGTCTGGACACTGCTGGGTCTTTCCAGATATCTCCCAAGGCCTCAGAGATGCTGATGATGGCTGCTACCCAGAAGCTCCTAAATCAACCCAAAAGACCCATCTAAACCATCTCTAGAAGAAAGCAGGTTTGGATGTTCCTACATTGAGCAGTTTTTCCCCATTATCCACCTTCAACGTCTGAGAGCAGACGGCGCTCCAAAGCCTTGTCAGCAAAGCTAAGGCACTTGGGAGCATCAAACAGATGCTGACAATACTGTGGCAGTGGAAATAAAAATGTAGAAAGTCACAGAGGAAAAGAAACAACCCTAATTTTGTTCTAGGGCTGGGTATACAAAGCACCTGCAAAGTCTCCCTGGCCAGAAGCAGTTGCATCTCTCCTGGGGGTCTGCTGGAACCACAGCAGCACTGAGTTCAAGGGTGGCCATATCTTTACTGGGACCATAGAACTGCATGGACAAGCACAGGGTTGGTCAGCAAGGCCACCACAGGGCCACAGGAGTTGTCACCAAGCCATGAGCAAGGCTGCTCTGGGGCCCTCCCAGGTGGCCAGGGGCAAGTGGAGGAGGACAATGAGCATCCCACTCCCCGGTGGGTTGGGTGAGTCCCCCCTGTGCACGCTCCATATGTGCAGCAGAGTGGCTTGGCCACGGGCCAGCGTGCAGAAAATGAGAAGCAGATGTAATCTCAGCAGAACAGGAACCAGGGGACACAATTAGAATGACTGTCTCAATAATTAAAACACCCTAATGAGCGTGCTGGCAGGGAAGGTCTCTGCCACTACATTGCAGGTGAGGAACTGATGCAGTATCCTCTCCTCGGGACCCAGGCTTGGCATAAGCAGGGCCGAAATCCACTTGCTGAGCTCCCAGGAGCTCTCTAGAGGGATGCCCATCTTAGGTCTTCCCCACCAGCCCCAAAACACGGATTTGCAGTGCAGGAGTCAGTCTTTCAGGCTGCAACCCAGGCAGCCTGAATCCTGTTGCTGCAATCTTATGGCAGCAACAGCTTTTAGGAGGACAAGGAGATCTGGCTCCATCTCAAGGGAGCACCTTGGACTCAAGAGCAAGAGGGATGCCCCATCAAAGCAATACGAGGGGATTAGCTCCCCCGCAACACCAATAGAGGTGCTCCCACAGGTGGACCTCTCTGACCAGGGGAGGACAAGGGAGGAGGTAAAACCAGAGCCAGAGAGCTCAGTGGATGAGTGGATCCAAAGGCAGGAGCAGGACTCCTGTCTGGTCAGCCCATGGCTGGGTTTGGCAAGGGAGAAGGAAGCCCACTGGAAGAGGAAAAAAATGCAAAGGAGGTGTTCTCCAAAAGCCCAGGATCACACCCATGCTGGTTTCCAGTTTTCAGGTCCTTCAGGCAAGAAGTACTTGCCAGTTCTCACTGTTTCCTCATACCTCTTGTGATGCCAGAAATCTCACACCAAGCCTCTGCCTCCAGGGCCACAAGAAGATGGGTTGGTTTGGTTTTTTTTAAAGTCCAGCTAGAAATATGAAACAAAGCTGAAACAGACCACAAATAAGCACTCAATAGATTGTTTTCCATGTATGTATATATATCCAAGCGAATGTCGTGAAGCTGAAGTTCTTAACCTGCCCTGAGGAAATTCCTCTTCATAGCAGGTATTTGAGAATTGCTTTATTCTTTGAAGTCTGCCTGTGCTGTTGGTAACTGAATAATATCCTTAAAGCCTGCACTTGGACTTAACCTGAGCTTTTTTAGCTTTATCTTTCAGCCAGTGGGCTTAGGTTCTACTTTGCTGGGTTGAACAAGGTGGTTCTCCAGCCCTGGGACACCTCTGAAACCCAAGCTTTCACTGGGGTAAAGCCTCTGTTTCCCACCTTCACTCATCAGACATTTTCTTCACCGACTTTTCTCCAATTTATGAACACTCTGATCAGCCCTGGTAACTAATGGCCTTAAAGTCATAGCCCTACCATTGCTCAAGACTGCACTTCTCCAGCCAAGGCTCTCATCTGAGTGTTAGTCACGGACGCACGCTGGAAGTCCAGCTCCCACTCAGTATTCACCCTGCTTTCCCAAACCTCTTTCATTTTTAACAAAACACACGCCGTTGGCTGGGAGCACCTGCTGGAGGAGCCATCCAACTCTCTATATCACTGAGCTGCCACCTTAATTACACACACACAGCTCCCCCAGTCTCTACGGCCACCAGATATTTTTTCCAGAGATCACATTTTGATTTTCTGCCAGGCCATTGATCACCAAGGAGAAGCAGCCCTGCAGAACCCAGCTTCAGAGCTGGTCCACCCATGGTTGTTACCTCTCAGACCTACTTCTCACCCTGTATCAACACAGTGCACAAGTGTCCAGCCCAGAGTAACCACCCATCCTCTGCTTTTGGTGTCCTTCCAGAATAGTCCATGTCCTTTTTCCTGTCCTTGACAGGCTGAGAGAGTTGGGGAGGTTCAGCCTGGAGAAGAGAAGGCACCAGGGAGACCTTGGAGCCCCTTCCAGTCCCTAAAGGGGCTCCAGAAAAGCTGGGGAGGGACTCTTGATCAGGGAGGGGAGTAATGGGACAAGGGGAAGGGTTTAACACTGAAAGAGGGGAGATTGAGATGAGATGTGGGGAAGAAGTTCTTTGCTGAGGGGGTGGTGAGAACCTGGCCCAGGTTGGCCAGAGAAGCTGTGGCTGCCCCAGCCCTGGAGGGGTTCAAGACCAGGTTGCATCATGCTTGGAGCAACGTGGTCTCGCGGGACGTGTCCCTGCCCAGGGCAGTGGGATTGGAACTCGATGATCTTTAAGGTCCCTTCCAACACAAACCAGTCTATGATTCTGCGATTTTAAAAGCATCACCCCAGCCCCCTGAAGTCTATCAGTTCTCTTTCCAGTCAGCTCTTCGTCAGGGGTGTCTCTGAAGTCCTCCAGCTGTGAAAGAACCTATCCCTCACTGCACCCAACACAGGTTCTTATAGCAGATACCATGGGATACCTGTGGCATGATACCGTCACCAACTGGGCTAAATCTCACATTCTAGCTAAAATGCAGACAAGAAGGGTTCTTCTTTAGCAGTTTCCCCATTGTGTCCTGGAAAACAAACTGAGGAGACGTGGGCTGAATAGTGGATAGCCAGGTGGGTGAAAAATTACATGGACTGTGGGACTCAAAGGTCCATTGTTTAAGTGGAACAGGCAGTTGATTGCAAGTGAGGTTTTTCACAGGGCAATACCGGTGCAGACGCAATCTCAAACCTCAGAAAGAGGGGGAAAGTCCTAACAGAAATCTCAGCAGATACAAAGTCCTGCCACTGAGCCAGAATAATGCTGTACACCAGGACCGAATGGCTGGAAAGCAGGTCTGCAGCAGAGGACATGGAGGTCCTGGTAGAGAGGTTGGACAGGAGTCAGTCGTATGCCCTTGAGGGGATGAAGGCCAACTGCTGCATGATGTAGAGGAGGTGTCAGCTGAACCCATCAACCAAAACACAGGTGAAGAGAAGAGCTCCACTGGAGAGTGAAATGAGGGAGCAGTAGGAAGGGCAGAGGGTGCCAGAACTAAAGGACTAATTTCCAAGGACCCTGACAACCAGTGAAAGGGTCCTTCTCCAGAAATACCACTGCCCTGGGACAACACACGGCAGCATGTTTCACTGTGGGCAGGACTAGCTCTCCTGCCCCTTCCAGACATCCCAGTCACTTCTTTGCTGGTCAGAGTCCACCAGGTAGGGTGGACCTCCTACCAGAGGGTAGGAACAAACTGCCTTTCGCAAAAGTTGGTTGCACACAGTAGTTAAAACACAGGCATCATCTCACATTTCTGATTATCACTTAATAGAAGGAAATGACCGAGTCTAACAGAAACTGGCAGATGGTTATTGGAGATTATTTGATTCCTTTGCTAAGCTGGAGCTCTGGCTGGCTCAGAGCCCCTTCCAGGCCCCTCTTTGGGCTACAGACACCCGTACCCTCTGCTCTGGACAACTCTGAATGTGGGAGGAGGTGTAAGGACAGGACAAGAGGACATCTGGGGACAAGGCTGATGTCCTCAGAGACCCCAGTGCAACCAGCCTGATAGGAGGTAAATACTTCCGCATATAGATCCCAGAATGAAACATCTCCATTGTTCACAAGAACAAAAGTGGGCCCCCATTTCAGTGTTGAACATTGTTAACAGAATGTTGTATAAAGCAGATCTCTGCCATCTTAATTAACATTTGAAACTGAATGTTTTCATTTAGAGAAGAAAACAGCATTTTTTCCTCAAAGTTAACATTTTTCCATGGAAAAATATTGACCCAAACATCAGGATGCTGATGAAAACATTGCCAGGAAATATTCATCCACAGGGGTCTCAGGAAATTGAAGCCCTCTTCCAGCACTGCCACTTGTTCACTGTGTCCTGGAGAAGCCTCTCTAGGTCAGGATTGGGTCCACCAAAAGTGGGGAATATGCCCTGCAGGTTCACACCTTTGCGTTCATGGAATGGTTTCAATTGGAAGGGACCCTAAAGCCCATCCAGTGCCACCCCCTGCCCTGGGCAGGGTCACCTCCCACCAGACTACATTGCTCCAAGCCCTCTCCAGCCTGGCCTTCAACCCCTCCAGGGATGGGGCAGCCACAGCTTCTCTGGGCAACCTGGGCCAGGCTCTCACCACCCTCACAGCAAAGAACTTCTTCCCCACAGCTCAGCTCCATCTCCCCTCTTTCAGTGTCACACCCTTCCCCCTGTCCGAGGGCTCCCCTCCCTGATCAAGAGTCCCTCCCCAGGTTTCGGGGAGCCCCTTGTGAGGGGGAAGGGGCTCTAAGATCTCCCCGGAGCCTTCTCTTCTCCAGGCTGAACCTCCCCAACTCTCTCAGCCTGTCCTCACGGCAGAGGGGCTCCAGCCCTCCCAGCATCTCTGTGGCCTCCTCTGGACCTGCTCCAACAGGTCCATGTCCTTCCTGTGCTGAGGACTCCAGAGCTGGATGCAGTTCTCCTGGTGGGATCTCCCCAGAGTGGAGCAGAGGGACAGAATCACCTCCTTCACCCTGCTGGCCACTCTCCTTTTGATACAGCCCAGGATGCTGTTGGCTTTCTGGGCTGCCAGTGCACAAGTTAGGAAAGGGTGAATTTTCCCTTTTTTGTCGAAGGCAGAAGAGGCCATCGATACCCACCCCGACCTCACACACCTGCATGGAAGACCTCAGAAAGGGGCCACAGAGACTTCTCCCTGCAGGGGCCCAGCATTGTTTTGGCCTCAGGAATGTGGCTCATCCCCCTCCCAGTATGAAAAGCTGCAAGTGAATCATTTGAAGATGGGTAATGAGCTGACATTGAGTAAGCGTTCGTTATCGGGAGCGTGTGACTCATTACAAATATTCAATGATGAGTTCATCGGAGCAAGACCTTAGCACATCCCTCAAGTTGCCTTCAGAAGAGCTGAGAACCAGCTCATACAGACACAGTCCCTTATCCAAATACTCAAATCCACCCCCAAGGAGCACCTGCAGGCTCCAAACACCCCCCTGACACCAACATGGAGCACTCGCTGTACACACCACACGTGCACACAGCCTCCATGCAACACGTATGCCACACATCCCCCACCTCCACATACATCCTCTCCTTCCCACGTGCCCCCGGTGAGTGCACACACACACTCTGATACGCCTGCACAAATTCTTACTCCTCAGACAGCCCAGACCAACTGATCTGCCCCCAAATCCCTCAGCTGATCCAGCAGCCCTGTTTTGTTTTGTTTTTTTTTCTTTTTGAGGGTCTTCCATAAGATTGGGCCCTCCCGTTCCTGGGTCTTACATCTAATTCACCCTCCTCTGCACAATATATAGAGCATCCCAGCACATCTCGCTGCCTCCTCCAGGGTCTTTCCCAACAAACTGAGGTCTCAAGGACTAGAAAATGCCTTTTTTAGCCTATTTGTGACTCCTACCTGAAGACAACTTCTTGGGTGGTTGGGACTGCTCTCTCTCCAGGACTTTCATCCCAGTGCTGTGTGTTACACACCATCCAAGGACACGTGCAGTGGCTTTTAAATGCAGGTGCAGCAGGATCTGGGGGACTTTCTGCAGGGAAATGGAGGAAGAAGATAGGGAGCAAACCTGGGAATTCTCCACAGGCAGACTGTGCTGCTCCATTTTTCTTTGAATTTGCATTTTTCCTCCTGCTTTTAATAGCAATTAAGAGAAGATGGGGCACATGCCATCCATCAGCACAAATACAAGGATAAGTTTACTAGATAACTGCCTAAAAAAAAAAAAGAGTACGAGTGTTTATGCTCTGTGCAAACAATATACAGAAATGCTGACTAATTCTTATAAGATGGTAAGTAACTGTATTATTGTTAATTAGCAATTAAATGGCTTGGTAATTTCTTGCATTTAAATAGTAATATAAGCACAAACAATGCTAAGCAAATCAGATCTTTAGCATTTAATTACCAGGCTCCCCTATGAATTATTTAGCAAGTGGGCAAATACACTACTCTCAAGAAAGCCATTGCTGCAATTAAGTGATTTTTCAATTATTTCTTTGCCTGGGTTGGTGTCCTGCCTGGCATCATTCATGTGCAACTGGGTATTTCTGGGGATGGTGGAGCTGAATTCCCCAAAAGAACAATCTGGGCTGGATGGCCCACCCCCAAGCCTGCCCAGCACAAGGTGCAGATAGCCCCAACAAAAAAATACAAGCAACTTCCCCGAGGCAATCTTCGGGAAGGTTTTAAACAAAGAACATCCTGGGTGCATGAAAACATGAGGATCTCCAAAAACCACCTGCCCCCAGCGCTGAATTAAGTCCAAGGGTGCTCAGAACAGTCACTTTATTTGTTAAAATGCAGCTAAAAGGGGATTCTCCCAGAACTCCCTCGTCGCCAATCTGCATCTCACTCATATCTAACCTAAATCTCATTAGCTCCAAATTAAACTGATCGCTTCTCATCTTGTCCCAGCAGAGGCAAAGAACAATTGATCACTTTATAACAGCTTTATGTGTTGGGAAGAGTTCGCTCCCTTTATTTGCTAATCAAATTCAGCCTGTTCTGTCGGCCCTCCTGGTCCTTCTTAAATCTCCCAAGTCCTGCTGCTTCCTCTGGTGGGGTTGGGACCACACCAGGCTCTGCAGAGGGATGTGTCTCAGGCAGGGAACCAGCCCACCCAGCAACTGCTGAGCAGTGGGGACCACTCGTGACAGCACATATGGGCACTGTGTCCCATCAACCTTGGGTTGAACCCAGGACTCTTGGTATTAAGTTCACAAAGCTCCAAATGAGAAGTCCAGCCCTGGCCCTGGCTCACACACCTGTTCAGACTTCTCCACTGGGGATGACTGTCCCACCCATTCCAGCAGGGACAGCTCTGGCTTCAACCCAGCTCCAAGTAGCTCCTGCCAAACTCAGAAGGTAGAAAGAAGAGGACAAAAAAAAAAAAAACCAGCAGCCAGGAAAGGGCAGGTCTGGAGGGGGCACAGCAGACAAACTGCAAAGCCAGGGCCCTAAAGAGGTAAGTTGATGGAAGAACATCTTAAGAACTTCCTCTGCCATGGGATGGACAAGCACTCTCCAACCCAGCATCCCCGCACCATACTAAATCCAAAAGGAGAATGAAGTTTTCAGATGCCAACAGTGGGGTAATTGCTCTCATTAAGGAACATCATAGGAAAAAAGAGGGAACAGTGTTGAATGCTCTGGAATTTACACCCTCCACCCACACAGATGAGAGGCAAATGGAAGCAGGAGAGGGAGGGGACAAAAGAGAGGGTAAAACCTTGCTGGAATGGGTTTACCTCTTCCACGAAGCATCACAGCTGTTAACAGACCAGCACAGTTTGGATGTGGGGGCTGCCCAGACAAACTGCAGCCCCCTGGGAGAGTTTTAACTTGGAGAACACCCCTCCAAATTTTTTGCAAGCAGGTGGATGACATTGCAGGACCAAGCAGAAGACCTAAGGAGCTGAGGCAACCAAGACCAGCACTCTCAGGGCAGAGCTGCTCCTCCTCCACAGCCTCAAAAACCTCTCCCGTCAGCTGAGACAAGCTGATAAAAATGCAGATCGATTCCAGGGCCAGGTCTTGGGCTCGTGTAAATCGATGCTGTTCCCATGACTGGAGCAGATTGCTACTAACTCAAAGTAATGTTATCTACCATCAGCAGCAGGAGACACAGAGCTGCAGGAAAACAGGGTATCCCATTTCTGCTCCCCTTAGGGAAGGTGCTAATCAAATCTCACTTCTGCCACGGTTCCCAGCACCTGAAGCACTCCTGGTGCTCAACCTGTGCTTCAACAAGCAGCAAACGAGCCATGCAGGTAAGGAATTGGGAGATGCCCTGTGGATCAAGGTGGCTGCCCTGGCGTTGTTGAGCTTCTTAAGTCTAATGAGATCCAAAGCCTGCCCCAGGGATGGCTGGGGGCGTGGACACACCATGAAAAACCAGCTGCAAGATGTACGGAATCAGGGCAACCATAAACCTGCTGCAGATACAGCACTGCCCGGGATCACAGCGAGGGCTTGAGCAGATCCCTCTGACCCATCATCATCATCTCCTTACCCTGTCTGTAGCCAAGGCTTCTCCAGTGTGTGTGACACCATGTCTGGGCAGGAATGGTGGGATGAGGACAGCCAGGCTAAACCCTCCTGCCTGGGCTGATGGCTTTTTAGTGCTCATGGAGGCCCAGGACCTTGCTTTTGTCATCCACTGGCTACAGTCACTCAGACATCCACCCAGCACCGGGCAAAGTTTCCAATCCCAACTGTGAACTTAGTCAGCAGTCCAAAAGCTACCCCCAGTGTTTGATCTGCCTGTTCTATTCATCCGCTGTTGGCAGATACTTTGGTGCTAATGAACCCTGGGGATCTTCTAGAGGCACCAAAAGGTGACCTTCATTGCTGGCTCCAATAAAGTCAGCTGTCCTGTTACCATTGCCAAAGAGAGTCCTCCAACTGAGTCACTCCCCCCTGCCCTAGGGATGGTAGGAGACTGTCAAGATGTTAATCTGCAGGTGCTTGTTGGTTGGTGCATAAGGTCCTGCACGGTTCCTGAGCCCCCCCTCAGAGCCCTCCTGCCCCCCTCAAGGTCAGGGCTGCTGAGACAGCTCAGCCAAGCATGCTTACACTGAAGCCAAGAGGGCACAAGGCTCTTCCACTGCCAAACCCAGGGTTTCAGAACAAACCCAGCCCTTCTCCACGTTGATTCACAGAATACTGGCCCCATGAATATCTCACACTGCACCACAGACAGCAGTTGTGCATCCCACTGCTGCTCTCACCCCTGGACTCTGCAGAGCTGGACTTCAGCATATAAAATCAGGGGGAAATAAGACCACGTTGCCTTCCTCTCAGGGGCAGGGACACCAGCTTGGGGCACCAGAGCAGCAATATTACCCCTGCAGCTCAGCACAGGGGTCGCTGAAGGCCTCTCTCACCTGGGTCACAAGTTGGGGACACCCATGTCAGGACTGCCTGTCTGCACCTATAGACCATTGGTCCTGCCTGCCCCAGGGATGGCTGGGGGCGTGGACACACCATGAAAAACCAGCTGCAAGATGTACGGAATCAGGGCAACCATAAACCTGCTGCAGATACAGCACTGCCCGGGATCACAGCGAGGGCTTGAGCAGATCCCTCTGACCCATCATCATCATCTCCTTACCCTGTCTGTAGCCAAGGCTTCTCCAGTGTGTGTGACACCATGTCTGGGCAGGAATGGTGGGATGAGGACAGCCAGGCTAAACCCTCCTGCCTGGGCTGATGGCTTTTTAGTGCTCATGGAGGCCCAGGACCTTGCTTTTGTCATCCACTGGCTACAGTCACTCAGACATCCACCCAGCACCGGGCAAAGTTTCCAATCCCAACTGTGAACTTAGTCAGCAGTCCAAAAGCTACCCCCAGTGTTTGATCTGCCTGTTCTATTCATCCGCTGTTGGCAGATACTTTGGTGCTAATGAACCCTGGGGATCTTCTAGAGGCACCAAAAGGTGACCTTCATTGCTGGCTCCAATAAAGTCAGCTGTCCTGTTACCATTGCCAAAGAGAGTCCTCCAACTGAGTCACTCCCCCCTGCCCTAGGGATGGTAGGAGACTGTCAAGATGTTAATCTGCAGGTGCTTGTTGGTTGGTGCATAAGGTCCTGCACGGTTCCTGAGCCCCCCCTCAGAGCCCTCCTGCCCCCCTCAAGGTCAGGGCTGCTGAGACAGCTCAGCCAAGCATGCTTACACTGAAGCCAAGAGGGCACAAGGCTCTTCCACTGCCAAACCCAGGGTTTCAGAACAAACCCAGCCCTTCTCCACGTTGATTCACAGAATACTGGCCCCATGAATATCTCACACTGCACCACAGACAGCAGTTGTGCATCCCACTGCTGCTCTCACCCCTGGACTCTGCAGAGCTGGACTTCAGCATATAAAATCAGGGGGAAATAAGACCACGTTGCCTTCCTCTCAGGGGCAGGGACACCAGCTTGGGGCACCAGAGCAGCAATATTACCCCTGCAGCTCAGCACAGGGGTCGCTGAAGGCCTCTCTCACCTGGGTCACAAGTTGGGGACACCCATGTCAGGACTGCCTGTCTGCACCTATAGACCATTGGTCCTGCTGAAGAATCACAGAATGATATGGGGTTGGAAGGGACCTCTGGAGATCATCTCCTCCAACCCCCTGCCACAGCAGGTCCACCCAGAGCAGGTCCCACAGGAACGTGTCCAGGCGGGTTTGAATGTCTCCAGAGAAGGAGACTCCTCCACCTCTCTGGGCAGCCTCTGCCAGGGCTCTGCCACCCTCACAGGAAAGAAGTTCCTCCTCATGTTCAGGTGGAATTTTCCATGTTCCAGTTTGTGCCTGTTACCTCTTGTCCTGTCCCTGGGCACCACTGAAAAAAGCCTGGCCCCATCCTCCTGACACCCACCTTTTAAGTATTTATAGGTGTTGATCAGATCCCCCCTCAGTCTTCTCTTCTCCAGACTAAACAGACCCAAGCTTTTCCTCATAACAGAGATGTTCTAGTTCCCTCATCATCTTTGTAGCCCTTAGAAGGACCATCCTGAGTGGAGACCTGTGTCCCATCCGCCCACAGGCTTTGGGCTGCAGCTATTTGGGTTGCCACTGAGCTTGGCTCAGGCGCAGCGCCAGGTATCTGAGCTCCCAGGGCAACGCTCGTCCTGCCTGTTCTCCCCTCGCTAATTGTACAAGGGCCATCGTGCCAGGACACTTTGTGCCATCTCAATGCCAAGCGCTTGTCATCACTCCTGGATTTGCTTCACCACCATGTGAGAGCTGAGAAACATCCCCACGGTGGTTCCTGGAAGCACGTCGGTGGAGCGGGAAGGGTGGCTGAGGCCAGTCCTCTGGTGAGACCGCTCTCTCTGGAAAATGGGAGTCACAACCCAAGGACACACAGTTTCTACCCCAAACCCTGGCACCTCCAGGGAAGGACAAGAGGTCTCTTGGCTGATGGGGATGAGGTTGTCTCCCCCATGATCAGCTCAGCTCTGCTCTCCGGGGAACATTTCTGATCCATCACTTTGCCCCAGAGTCTCCACCGGCATTTACGCCCACCCCACCAAGCAAAGACAGGGCAGTAGACAGGTCTACTGGTGTAACTGTACCCACAGCAGCAGCTCTGCATCACCATACACCTCCCTAGTAGGTTTATTGGAGGACTTAACCGAAGCCATGGCTGCATCCCACATATTCCTGATCTGGAATGAAGAGGATCTCGTGGCTGAACAATGACAACAAGTCTCTGTTCCATGGGCTGTCAGAGACCCTCCTGTGCAGCAGCCCTTGCTCCCCACAGAAGACAGAGCATCACTGATCACTTCTCCCCCTCCCAGGAACATGTCCAGCCCTGGAGTACCTCCTGATCTTTGCTGGAGAAGTGCTCCAAGCTGCCAACACATCATGGAGAAACCAGGGAACAGCTGGCTTGCTGCTGGCCAAAGAGAGAAGCACACAAATGGATTTGGGTCTCCCCAAGCAGAAGCTAAACATTGCACCACACTCTTTAGGAGCAGTCCCAGACTGATGGGAAGGTGGCTCCCAACCCAAACCAGCTCTGTGCTCAGCCAAGTTAATCTTTCCCTGAGTTGCAGAACAGGGCAGTGACATGGTGACCCTGCTCTACACGCTACAGGGATCAATGAGCATTGCATTTGGCCGTGAACCTTATTACATCCAGACATCTCCCTCCCTCCTGTGCTCCCTTCAAGAGAGCCCGTTCTTCTCCCACGACAAGGTGCAGCTCACACAGCAAAGAGCAGAGCAGGAGCCAACAGGGCATGACATCCAATAAAGTCATGCTAAAAGCAGGGAAGATATCACAGGACGGCCCAAGCAGCCTCCATCCTCCCTTTTGGTCACACTATTCCTCTAACTGATACTTATCTGTAGGGGGGGTTGGGTAAATCCTCTCTCTCATCCTTTCTCCGACTCACTCTACAACCATCGCAAGGCTGGACCCTGCTCTCCCCACCACGAGTACCTCCACCCCACTCACATGGAGCCTGGATTCAACCAAAGTTGCCCCAAAGTTGTCCCTTTGTCAATGGGAGGAAGGGTTGGCCAGCTGGTGGGGGAAGGAGGTCTGGAGCAAGTGGTCCATATCCAGCACGTGGATCAGCATCACCAGATTCCAGTGGGGGGGGAAACACAGAGGCTGCTCCAGGCAGAGGACAGGGATGAGGGAAGGAAAGGAGAGATGGAGAATATTACAGAACGCAAGACCTTGAAACAGGCAAGGAAAAGTTGGCCTGCATTGCTCACCCTTGCAGGCCTTAATCCCTTCGTTAGCACACATGCCTGATACAATTAAAGACAAACTCCCAAATCTGCAATGCAGCCCGTCTGCGCCAACAAAGGGTCCACTGAATTCATCTCTGCATTAATTGGCATCTCCCAAGCTGAGGAACATTTCCTACATTGTGCAGCTCAACAGGGCTGTCCCCCAGGTCCAGCTCCCCGCCCTAGGCTCAGGGACTGGGCTCTGTGGAGGAGCTCCAAGCACTGAGGAGGGATGAGAACAGGATGACCAAGCCACAGGAGGCCTCTGGGCCAAGCAGAGCTGGAGCTGGTTACACACCACCAGCAGGAGCAAAGGTACAGGCAACGAACACAGAAGATGTGACCAACGCCAGGAGAGATGGTGGCATGGTGGGAACGGGCCAGGACAAAGGAACAAGGTGATGAGGATAGGGCAGACAGGAGATGGAGTGATGGGGCTGGTGGGGGTTGTAGACGATGGTTTTCTTCTCACTTGATCTCTATACTCTAGCCATAGTGGCCTGTAGGTCTCCTCGTTCTTCTAGATCACCAGCTCTCCTCTGTCCCTGCATCCTACAGACCCTGTGCTGTGGCCAAACCTCTGAACACCATGGCAACACAAACAATAAAAAGCAACATCCCACAGCAAAAGACAGCAGCTCTTTGAGGCAACCCCACCCTGCCTTAAGAACCTGCAACCCTGCAAGATCCAGAACAACCTGCTGGCAGGTTTAGCTTACCTGAAGCTCATGCCCTCACATCTTGCTTCAGCATCTCCCTACAGTCCCTACCAGGAGGTGGGAGATGGGTCCATGGCCCCCCTTCCCCAACAACCGTCACATGTTCAGCAAGCACATGTCCCTTGAGCAACTGTGCCAACTGCTCTGTCACCTCCACACTTTGTAGAAAACACCAAGAACGTGCAGCCTGTGGTCCTGGCTGGCCCATGCAAGCTCCCCATCCCTCCCAGGTGCCCACCAGCTCAACAGGCAGAGCTCTCTGAGACCATTTGTATTGGCTGGAGCCAGAAATAGGATGCTGCTGGGCACTCGCAGCCCTTGGCAGTGCCGAGACCATGGGTGGGCTCCAGCAAGGGTGGCTCCAGGTCCACCCCATTCCATACTCAGGCAGGAGCAGGAACATGAACCAGGCTGAGGAACAAACCAGACTGCAAAAACAGGGAGAGATGCAGCAAGACAGGAAAAAAATCTCTCCTCCAAGGCAGGGCACTGGGGGGGTTCACAATGATTTCTCACTGTCACTCCATGAGCGTTGCCAGAGCTGGGACCACAGCAAGATCTCACACCCCACAAGCAGAGCCTTCATCCCGCATCCCCCTGAGCTGGGAGCTGAGCATCCCACCCATGAGCTTGGTACCACAGTGAAAATTTGGACAAGGAGGGATGGCAAAGCCACCCCGGCACACAGTGTGACACGTATGCACTGTCACAAATACCTATGTACATCTTTAAGGGGACACACACGTCCCCCTGTCCCCTGCCTGTCTCTGCTCAGATGTGCACTGAAGAGCAACGAACGCCTCTGCTTCTCCCCGAAGGCCAAGTGTTTATCCATTTATTGTTGCTGTTCTCGGCCTATCACTTTCTGGTTTATTATCCCCTCGGATTTATTTCTTTATTTTATTTAATGCGTTGAAGAATTGATATGCTCAGAGCGTTGGCGCTTAGAGAGGCTTTCAGAGCCACCTTGCCAGATGATGGGCTGCGGTGGCAGGTCTGGTTTGCTGTTGCTGCTGGGGTAGGAGAGCTGTGGGATGGGGACCAGCGTCCCAGAAGAAGAGGGACCGGCGTCCCACACACCCCTGTGACATGTGAAAAGGGATGATGGCTGTTTTGGAGACAGCCAGACAGGGTGGAGGTGAGGACTGAGAGCAACAGCACTCACGGGGAGGAACACCTCAGGTCTCCTGTCTTGGAGGACCAGGCTGTGGGGTAACTGGGGGGGGACACAGAAGCTTGGAGGTGAAATGGAGGCACTCAGGCTGAGTTAAAGAACTAAAGCTGCTACTGCTGCAGATCTTGGGAGGGGAAAAAAAAATCAAGCAATCAGGTCCCACAGGATCTACAGAAGAGGGAAATGAGGCTGCTCGAGATCCATTACGGAATTAAGCCCTGGATCCCCAGAGAGAAGTGCTCACTTCTGTGGTTTCACCCCCTGCACCCACCCCTCCTGCCTTCCCAGGGAAGCAGCAACATCTGTGGAAGGGAAAGGAGACACCTGGGGAAGAGATATCATGGTTCCTGGTGGGATGTGAAATGGCACAGTGCAGCAAAAAAGCAGTTGCTCAGAGAAGAGCCCAACCATGCAAAGTCACACCAAGAGATGCCTCCCCAAGCCATGCAGTGGAGCTCTGAGCCCATCGCTGAGCCCAGACCAGTCTGGGGAGGTCCTACATGAAGCATAGGATATAGGTCCCTTCCAACTCAACCCATTCTGTGATTCTATGTGAAGCCCTTCCCAATTGCAAGGTCTCCTCGTTCAGACTATGGTGACACCAAGTACACCAGGAGCAGAGCCTGGGATTGCAGTAGCCACATGGCTTCCTGAGCTTCTGGGTGTAAGTGGGGCTGAAGGGACTCCCAGAACAAGGTCAGGAACCTGGTAGCACCACATCAAGCACACACACTGCCTTGTCATTTTGCATGTTCAGAGCCCCTGCAGCAAGGAACAGCAGTGTTACTGCAGGCGTGGACACGGGCAAGCTCCTCACAAAGCTCCTCACACCCAAAGGTGAAGGAAACTCCTCACACCCCCAGCTCTGAGCACCCAAACCAGATGCAGTGCACCCTCAGAGCCCACCCGGAGGCAGAGAAAAGCAGGCGAAGCTGCAGCAAACTCATTGCACCCACACCATTGCACCTTCTGGTGGAAAGCAAGATGGGACAGACAGACAACAAGAGAGAGACCAACAGCATCCCGTGCCCAAAGCACCTCCCTTCTCCCAGAGATCCTGCTCGTGAGTTGTGACACCCCTGGAATGTGGGAGGAGAACAGAGCTTGTTTTTGCTCTACAGGCTGCTGACGTTCTTCAGAGGCGTTTAGAGCAACAGAGCCCAAACAAGGCTGGAGGAGAAGTTCAGTAAATCATGTCCTGCCTATTTTGGAGCTCCCAGGAGCTGTTTGTTCCTTTCCATGGACTCAAGTGATCGCTCTCTTGTGGGCACAATGATATCTGCTCCAACCCCTTCTGCTCTTAAACACTGACATTAACTGGGTAATTCAAGCAGCAGCTACGTGTGCTTCCAAATACAGTGATCCAGAGCACAAAAATCCTCCCCAATGGGGGTTCTGCCTTGTTGTCTGGGATGTAGACACCCAGTAGCACTACACCCTGCCAGAGCAGGAAGAGAAAGGCAAATCAGGGCTTGAGAGGCCATTGATACCCCTGGCTACATCTGACTCCCATCCCCGAAAGGGTCCACAGGCTGGAGAGCCACAAGCAGAGCCAGGATCAGGAACTTCAGGGGTGCTGATCCCCAGAGTGGGGATCCCCAGAGAGAGATCCCCCAGGCTATTTCAGACCCACTTCATGAGCCATTCCTCGGGTGACCACAGCTCTGCCCTGGCAGGTGGCAGCTTCTCCTTGCTCCTGCCCCAGACCCCACAGCAGCCTCCCCCGACTCCGCTCTAGGTCCTTGCTCTAGGTCCTCCATCTCCTGGCCCCGTGCCCCGGAGCAGCCTCCCTCCTGCCACCCTCCACCCATCTGGCAGTCCTCTTCATTTATCTTTATGCCTTTATTCCTCCCGTTAAATGGCGCAGCTCTGCACTCAAAAGCTGGAAAGGAACAGCCTAATGGCCATTAAGTTCCCCTTCAGAATATTAGATTCCGATCCATCAATTTTACTTCGTAGAGAATATTTGCAGTAAAACCCGAGCAGCTCCCAGGCGCCTGACAGCCCGACGGTGTTTTCTTCCTAAGAGCAGCTGCTCGGAAAAAAAAAAAAAAAAAAAAAAAAAAAAAAAACCACACATCGGCGCAGGATTTACTGGCAGTTGGCAACACGAGATAGTCCAGAGCCACGAGCCGGAGGATGCCACCCGCTCCTGTCACCCGTGTCAGCTTCCATGAGGAAACCAGAGAGCTGATAAAACCCGTCTGCTGCTCTAAACCCGCCGGCTTTCTGCCATCCGCCCACGGCCTGCCGCCCCCCCAGCCCTCTCCTCGCCGAGGAAGCGGTGGTCACTGGTGTGCAGCCCACCTCCTCCCCGCTGAGGACTGGGAAGGCTGCCCCGCCGACGCCGCAGACGGTGCAGCAGAGCCAGCCAACTGCTCAGGGGTGGAAAAAAGAGCAGGTTTCTCTGCCTGGAGCACAGCGAGGAAGGCAGAGGGACCAGCCCACGTTGCCCAGCCGGTGCCACCTGCAACAGGTTGAGCTCAGGTTGGTGGCACCGGCCACCTTCTCCCAGCCTGGGGAGCCGGTTGGCAGGCGGTTGTGCATCCCTGCAGCAGTGCCAAATCCTTTCCAGGGGGACTCGGGCATATTACCCGTGTAAGGTGTTTACAGCTCGCAGAGGTGATGCCAAGTTGCTCCTTTCCCTTCCCTTCCTGGAGCCGGAGCCGTGGGGAGCAGCCCCAAGCCATGTCCCACAGAGGGGGACATGAGTTCCCTGAGCCTCACCCCAAAGATCTGCACATTCCACAGAATGGTACAATTTGCACATTTATTGCCTGCAAGGAGCTGGCTGGGGCTGTGCTGCTAAAGGCAGGACTGGAGGCACAACGTGACAGAACCTGCTTCCACCCAGGACAACCCTCCCCACCTCCCGTCCCACGCACCAGCACCACCAGCACCACCACAGAGCAAAACCAGTGGCACCTCAGCCCCCTTCCAGCTGCAAACCCCAAAACCAGCACAATCCTAACGACATTAACAGCAAGGAACACCACCAGACTGATTATTTTGTTGGTTTTGTTTGTTTTTTTTTTATCTTGCAGGGGCCTCGCCCGTCTGGCCCCAAATGGGTCGTTACTGGGACAACAAGTTCCCACTGGGAGCACTGGTTCTGCTCAGCTCCAGGTCTGCCCCCCAGGCTGGTGGGTGGCAAACTGGGCAAAGCCATGGGAGGCCTCCAAAGCCTTGTTTCAGCATCGCAGCCCGAGCTTGGGGGTGAGGAGGCACTGGCAGGGCGTACAGAGGGGGACTCATGGAGTAGATATAGCAATGGAGTCGTGCTTCCCCACCTACTGCAAACAGGTCTGCCCTGCCAGCCCGAGGCTCCCACCTCCTCTCCTTTTAGGTAGATTTATGGCAAATAATAAGAGCTGGGAGAAAACAACAATCTCTGGGAACGGCAGGAAGGCGAGGATGGGAGTGAAGTGGTGGGGAGCCCCCCAACCATCATCAAATCCCACCCCCCGCCGCCGCTGACAGCTTGGATCCTCATCTTGAACATGAGGCTCTGCACCAAAAAACTGTCTTGGGCGAGCCCAGCCTTTCCAGGGTTTGGGAGAACCGAATTCCCTCTGCCATGGGCAGGGCTCACCGACACTCCCAGCCTCGCACGGAGAGGTCCCCCAGCTCCAACTCTTCCCAAGAGGTTGGAATGACACCAGCTCCTTCCTGGGGCTGCTTCGGGTTGTCCCTTTGTCCCGAGGCTCAGGGCGATTCCCCCGCACAGACCCCCAGCTCCCGAAGGGAGAAATCAGCTCCATTCAATCCAAAAGTTTCTCGGGTCCACCCCAGCTCACCAGAACCAGGGGGTGGGCACCCTCCAAGGCCGCTCAGCACGAGGGGTCCTTCTTAGACACCCCCCCCATCGCTTTCTGCTGTAAGAACTCTAAAATCAGCAGTTTTGCAGCAGCTGCAGGAATTCCCCTGTTTTCCACTTCTTCTCCCGAGAACGCCCATCCCGATTTTCTCACCTAGTAGCAATATTTCTTCCAAAATCTTCTTCCAAAATCCCCCCC
>NW_015090917.1:345015-353428 GCF_001431845.1 Calidris pugnax | reverse complement strand
GGCAGGAGAATTTTGGTGGGGCGGGCGGGGGGGGGCACAAGGAGTGGTGCTGTGGAGAGGATGGTGGCCCTGAGAGAGGATGGGGAGGGACAGGGTGCCATGAGGAGGGGTGGCTGGGTATGGAGGACAGTGCACCGGAGTCACAGAGGATTGTTCTGGGGGTGCCACACTTTTTGTGGGACCAAAGGGGGTGATGTCGCTGCCAGAGATCAGAGCAGGAGGGTGTGGGGGGCACCTCTGGGCAGCAGAGGGGCGAGGGAGGGGACACTGGGGAAGGGGACACTGGGGAAGGGGACATAGCATTAAAGCAGACCCCCCTGCAGGGACAGGCACGAGGGATCCAGGTTAAGGCCCCACAGGGTTTTTCGGTCGGGATTACATCCCTGTCAGATGTCAGCATGGGGGTTACAGCATCACTGCTGCTTGTGCCCAGCACCAGCTCGCAGCTGGGACCACGCTTTGCTGTCAAAGATTAGCAGAACTAATGCTGGGGCATCTCCAGGGGACTTGCGGTGCCAGCACGGGGTGACAGCAGGGACAGGAGAGCAGTGATGGAGCTGCCTGTCCTCTCCAGCTAAGTGCTACCACCCTCAGACCATCCCTGCAGCCAAGCAGAGTTGCTGCTGCTGCAACCACAGCCATCCCCTGCCTGGATCCAGCCCTCCTGCTCTCCTGAGCAATGCACCAGTGCCAGCCCAGGAACGGGGACCGAGGGGGGTCACCGGGGTCCCCTTTTTCTCCGTTTCACCCTAAAAAGTCTTTGAGCCCTGCAGCCTCCTGTGCACGCTCCTGTCTCCTGTCCCAGCATCTTCTCAGGCTGGAAAACGTGGCCCTCGAACTTTAGTCCTCTGCAATGGTACAGAATAGATACACAGAGCAATAATTGTATTATAAATATATTTTTATTTTTTTTTAAAGCATATATAAAAAAAAGAGGGGCATTCAAAGGTGTGGCTACTGCTGGTGGGCAGGATGAGGATCAGCAGAGCTTCTGCTGGTGCTCAGTCCAAGCTTGTGGGCCTGTGTGTCCCCACACACACACTCAAGTTTCTTCTAATGTGCCCCATAGTGGGACCCCCCCCCAGCCCAGCGCTCCCAGCAGTGCTGGGCTCACCACTGACACCAGTGGACAATGCTCCCTCCCCCAGCTCCTTTTCGGGAGGATTCTGGCTCTGGGGACTACAGAGGGTTGTCCCCGAGGCTCTGGGTGCTGAGGGCCTGAGCTGTCCCCAGGGAAGGTCACAGGGCAGGGCTCTTTGAGACATTTCTGGTGTTACCACAGATACCTTCCTGCAAAGTCCTTTTTCTCCAAGCTCTTTGCTCCTGCAGAGCAGATGAAGTGCTCGTTATGTGTTGGACCTTGCAAAGTCCTTTTTCTCCAAGCTCTTTGCTCCTGCAGAGCAGATGAAGTGCTCGTTGGGGTGTCACCTGTTGGTTGGTGGGGTGTCACCCCTGGTTTGCCCAACCAAGCTCAGGGGACCGGCAGGACATGCACAGATGAACTGGGATGGGGAGGGATTTGGAACCCTCCCAGACCAGCACCTGGATGAAGCCACACGAGTGTTGGCAGGGAGTTGTCACAGGGGAGCCACTTTCTGCTCCCCCTCCAGGGCAGCAGCTCCCAGGGAGGTGTGGGCTCCCACCACAGCTCCCCAGAGTCGGACCCTTCCCCAGGAGGGGTCCTGGACGCTCCCCAAAAGTTGCTCTGGGACTCAGCAGAGAGGCCACACTTGGTTTTTGAGGGACAGACGGGCTGCATCTTCCTCCTGGGTGCAGAGGATGCGGATGCAGCCCCGAGGGATCTCTGAGCAGTACGGCTGCAGCCGTGCCACAGCGGGCAAGAAAAGCCTGTGACAAGGAGTCACCACGCCAACCTGTCGTCACAGCCACAGGCAGGAGTGACCATGGTGTGTTGGGACCAAATCATGCCCTCCTCTGGTTCTTCTTGCATCTCCCAGACCTTGGCAGGGGCTGCCCAGCCTTCAGGAGATGCAGGGATGAGCCGTAACGGGCAAAAAGCAAAGGCAGGACCCTGATGGAGCAGCGTGGCTCCTCTCCCAGGTGTCCTCGAGGGCTGGCTCCTGCTCCCTGCAAGCTCTGGAGCCGTTTGAGATCAGTCCCCCTGGCACTTGCCAAGGCTGGGATGAGTCACAGCTGCTACAAAATTCACACCTCCCGCGGGTCCCTGCTGGTTTTGCCCAGCCAGCAGACTCTGGCGCGTGATATATCCAAGAGAAACCATTCCTGCTGGGATCTGGGCAGACTTAACCCCTGTCCCCAACACTGGAAGGACCATGAAGAGCCCCATCTTTTCGGAAAAACCACCCAAAGCCCTCTGGGGAGTGACCGGGTGCTGAGCTGAGGGCAGGTTCTTGCTGGCACCAGCTTTGGGAAGCTCTGGTGATATTTTCCCCTCAAGCCACAGAAGTCCAAACCTCCTGAAAGCCCACGTGCAGCCCAGCAAAGCTCCCACCACTCATATTCCCTTCCCCTGTCCTCTCTCTCATCCCATCCTGGGGCCACCAGGACCGGCTTCCCAGGTGAGAAGCTTCTGGGCTGCATGTCCCAAAGCAGAACCTGGGGCAGAAATTCATGCTAGACTTCTCATTAAATGGGAAGAGGAGCCCGTTGGTGAGACAGAGACCTTTGCCTCCCAGGAAGGGAAATGCTCAGACCAAAGATAAGCTTTAAGAGGGTGCTTCCCCCCCCACTATCACCATCACATAGAAAAATTCACCTTTTCTATTTGCTTAAAATTTTCAGCCCTTGCTGGTGGGAACAGCCCAAGTCATCGCATCCGTGAGGAGGCTGACAGCATCTAAGGGGGGGGGGAGAAAAAAAAAAAAAAAACCCACAAAAAACCAAACCCCAAACGTGGAAAAGTGTTGCTGTGCACCGCTTCTGTGTATCTATGGTTACGGGAGATGGTGTCAGAGGATGCAAGACGTTACCGGGGAAATCAGACGTGATGGTGTCAATGGAGACGGCGGGAGCTCGGCCCCCGTCAGGGCAGGGTTTTTTGGCTGCTGGGTGCGGACCCACACAGCAACTGGTGGGGGGATAAAAATAAATGCCAGCCATTTGGAGAAGGAACCGGCCCACACACGGGGAGCGAGGTGGCCCTGGCAGGGAAACGCGAGTCCCACCCGCTGCTGCAAATGTTTTGGCACGTGTTCCCACAGAAGCACAGAACGATATGGGGTTGGAAGGGACCTCTGGAGATCATCTCCTCCAACCCCTTGCCAAAGCAGGTCCACCCAGAGCAGTTCCCACAGGAACGTGTCCAGGTGGGTTTGAATGTCTCCAGAGAAGGAGACTCCACCACCTCCCTGGGCAGCCTCTTCCAGGGCTCTGCCACCCTCACAGGAAAGAAGGTCCTCCTCCTGTTTAGGTGGAACTTCTTATGGTCAAGTTTGTGCCCTTTCCCTCTTGTCCTGTCCCTGGGCATCACTGAGAAAAGCCTGGCCCCATCCTCCTGACACCCACCCTTAAGTATTTATAGGTGTTGATCAGATCCCCCCTCAGCCTTCTCTTCTCCAGACTAAAAAGCCCCAAGTCCCTCAGCCTTTCCTCATCAGAGAGATGCTCCTCATCATCTTTGTAGCCCTCTGCTGTCCCCTCTCCAGCAGTTCCCTGTCCTTCTGGAACTGGGGAGCCCAGAACTGGTCCCAGTGCTCCCAATGTGGCCTGGGGAAATGTAATTGTATGCTGAAGAGCTTCTCCTGCCCTGGCAGTTGTTGCGTAGTCCCAGCCCTGGCTGCAATTAGAGCTTGTCGGGGTGTTTGAATCCACCGTCGCATCCTTTCCAAGAGCAAACATTTCTGGGAAGAAAGGGTTCTTTCAAAATCACAGGATCTTCTCAGTGTATTTGAAGAAAATGGTTTCATTCAGTTTCTGCTGCATTCGCATTTTAAACATTGCGATATTTTTGGATGTTATTCGAAATATATGTAAATCCCATCAAATAGTTCCAGTTACCAATTAGTAGTATTGCAGCAGCAGAGGGAAAATGAATGAAAGACGTTTTTAAAAAACACCTCAGTTGAAAGCATTCCAGGGAAATATACAAGATTTAGATCAAGGACAAAATAAAACTAATGCATTCATCTATTCATCCGGAGTCGTTTCTCTGTTAAGAGTTGCTTTGAAAACCAGCAGCACAAAAATTACGTGGAAGTGTGATGGGTTTTAAGGGGTCAGGCAGGATCCTGCCTCCCCGTGGGATTCCCGAGTCCTCTTCTCCACTCTTGGGACATCCCTGAGGGTTTTCCCAAAGGTGGCCACGAGCCTTTTTGTGCCTTGTTGCTGACAGACACCGGCTGCGGCATCTTCAGCCACGTGCCCCGACCCACTTCAGATCAGCCATGCTGTGTCAGGATGCTTTTGATTTTGGGCATCTGCCTCCAGACACTTTAACGTGGATGTGATGTTTGGAAGCGCTGAGCACTTTCCCTCTGGAAAGTAAATTGCTGATGGCATCTGCAGCTGCTGCCCAGATCATAATTCAGGGCTGACAATTGGAGTGTGGCTATTTTTTTTAATGATGTTCCGTCTCTCGGTTGTGTTACCGCCTCTCTGCTGGTGCCACGCCGGAGTCACGGTGGTGACTCCACAGTTTGAGAGCCTGCACCTTCGACACGTGCACCCTCAGAACCTCCTCGTGCCCCAGGAACCCTCTCTCGGGAGCTCGGCCACGTGTGAGCCCGACACCGTCCCACCTCACGCCCTTCCCCTGCTCTAAGGCTTATTCAGCCTGGAGAAGAGGAGGCTGAGGGGAGACCTTATTGCTCTCTCCAACTCCCTGAAAGGAGGGTGTAGAGAGATGGGGGTCGGTCTCTTTTCTCAAGTCACAGGCGACAGGACGAGAGGAAATGGCCTCAAGTTACACCAGGGGAGGTTCAGGCTGGATATTAGGAAAAATTTTGTCACTGAAAGGGTTCTCAGCCCTTGGAATGGGCTGCCCAGGGAGGGGGTTGAGGCCCCATCCCTGGAGGTGTTCAAAAGACGGGTTGATGTAGTGCTGGGAGGTCTGGTTTAGTGATGATGCTCCTTGTTTGTTGTGTGGGTGTCTATTTTTGTCAGTGAGGTTGACGGTTGGACAAGATGATCTTTAAGGTCCCTTCCAACCTAGAAGATTCTGTGATTCTGTGATTCTGTGATTTCAAACAGATCCTTCCAGCGTGCAGTTTCCTCTCCATGATTTCTCGCAGGAGGAAAGTGTTTTTAAAGCATTTGCTTCAAAGAAACTTCATTTGAATATTTAATTATTTTATTTTTTTTAAATGTGGAGGTATCGTCACAGCCAGAAGGATCCACACATTTCTCAGTAACTCATTCCTATGATGAGCTTTGGCTAAACCTACCTCTATTCTCTTCAGCAGCACCCAGGGAGAACTCATAGCACTTTGGGCTGATCTAATAAAGCAGAAGAACCATTCTGGAGTCACTCACCACGAAAACAAACCCATCTCGGAGGCTTTGGCAGATGAGACGACCATCTTGAGATCCAGCACAGAGCACTGCTGTTCCACAGACCTGTACCTGGGCCAGGCAGGTACGTTCCTGAGATGAAATACACCTCATTCAAAAAAAAAAAAAACCCTTCCACCTCTAATGAACTGTTCCTAAACGAGGTTGATGCATTGGTCTTGGCACAGCACTTTCCTTGTAGCTGTAATTTGGCAGCCAATGCTTTGTATGCTGAAGTCTGGAAAGAAGCAACGCTGTGCCAGAAAGCCCAGAGAGGACAATTTCACCTAGCAGCATGGGCTGCATCCCTAATATATGCCATTCGGTGGAGGAACAGAGGACCAAAGTGCACCGAGGGAGTCACTGGGGACATGTTCAAGACCCGTCCCGGTCATCAGATTTCATCAAAATCAAGCAGAAAACTTGGAAACGGCTGAACAAAACCTTCAGTGAGAAGTGGTTGGTCTCCAAATACAGCGTCTAAACTCAACACAACAGGAATCAGCAGGGAAAGAGCCTGGAGATAACAGCATAGGAAGGTCTGAGATGACAACTTATCCTGCTTCCCCTCAGGCTCCCAAGGCCACCCCTGCCTGTTGACGGTGTCATGGCATTGGGTGCCAGAAGGGACAAGGAGATCCCCCAGTCTGACCTCCCATATGACGTGGGCCAGGTACCTACTTATCTCATGACGGACCAAGATGTCTGTTGCCAAAAGCCATCTAATCCAGACCTGAAGACCTCTTTAGCAGGAGATACCACCTTTTCCCAAGGACTCTGTCCCTGAATTTAACCTGGAGCATTTATAGAGTCTGTAGGCAGGAGAGAAGAGCAGGCAAGGGATATCTGGATGTCCCGGCTTCCTGGACAGAGAAGCCCAGGAGACATCTGGCAGGATGGCCTTGGTTGGGTCCAGCACTGCTCTTGGTCTGCAGGGTCAGTGCTTGCTGAGGGACAGGCAGCAATGAGATGTCCGTGAACCCACCTTGGCACGCTGTGCTCCACAGAGTGACCTTAGCTTTCCAAGAAGGAGACACTTCCCTGCTTGTTGGGAAAAAATCGCTCCTGGCCAGAGCAGCGTTGGGTCCTCTGACCCCATATCTGATCTCCAAAGCTTCCAAAAACCCAGACGCCAGAGAGGTTCATGTCACAGCCACTGCAAACAATATTCCCACTTGTGAAAGATGAAGCCACTGGGTTCTCCTCACCCAGTGGCCATGGCACCGGAAAATGGCCAAAAACCTTCTCAGAGCTCTCTGGGAAGGCAGTGGCCAGGGGATGGCAGATGGGTGGGCAGTGCCAGCTCCTCAGTCATATAACAGCTCCTGTAGAAGGAGGGTACGTGGGGAGCCCAGGCAGGTCCCCATGAAGCTCTCAGGAGTTCATGTCCCCTATGGCCAACCAACCAAGACCCCAGCAGCACGGGTGTTCCTGCACCATGGAGGGGCGAGGTGAAAGAGGGAACACCATGTCCTTGTCCCTGCACCACACACAGAGGTCCCAGGCCAGATGGGACCCAGACGGGGACCTCACTGCTCCAAACGTGCCTGTGGTGGGTGGACCTGCCTCCTCCTGAGGTCCCCGGGGAGGGAGACAAATTGCTTTTTTCCCAACCAAGAGTATTGATTGTGGTCAGGCCCGCGGCTCAGAGCTCGCTAATGAATTGTAATTGGAAAGAAGTTCCACTTTGACATGTTTTATTTTATTTATGTCAAGATTTGCCATGCATTAAGCAAGGGGCTCATTAAATTAGTGAGGCAGACAGTTCCCGCCAAGATGGCCTGAGCTGGGCAGACTTCAGCTGGGGACTGGCAGCAGCAGACCCAGGAGAGACGTGGTCTGCAGAGAAACTGGGGGTCCTCCTGCTTCTCTGCTCCCCCACATCCTCAGAGGCTCCAAGGCTTTCATGGCCAACACTTCTGTGCAGCCCCAAGCCCTCTGGTTGCCCCATATAACCCTCCTCCCCCGGCAGCTCCTTCTTGCAAGGGTAGGACACCAGGCTGGGTTTCTTCTGCCCTGCCAGAGCCCTCTTCTGTGCCTGGCTCACCATGGAGGATCCTCCTCGCCCCTCCTTCACCTCACGTCTGCTGGCAGCCGTGGTGGCCTCTGGCCTCCAGACAGTCTCCAGGTCCAGATAGGACCTGAATTTATAATGTTGTGAAAGACAAACCGAACATAGGAAAAAACTCCCCTCATCCCGCCTGCTGCCTCCCCACCTTGGCCTGTCCTCCTGCCACTTCCACGTAGACCTTCATTGCCCCAGAAAGTTCCCCCATCCCCTTGTCTCCTCCCTTCTCCATTTCTTTGCCCAGCTTTCTGCCATGTTTCTGGAGTATGAGCCTCTTCCCTCTCCAGAGGTCCCTGCTTTGCCTTCAGGAGGGTGTGAGTAGGAAGTCAAACACCTCTTCCTTAAGCAGATGTCACATGTGATGCAATGATGTCTAGAACAGGGCTGGAGGGGATCTAGGAGTATGGTCCCCCACTGGAACCCACCCTGCTCCCACAGGGACAGCAATCCAGCCCCTTCCTTTCCCTTTGGGTCCCCCAGCATCTCCTCACAGACCTTCCATTCCCAGTTTTGGCATTCCCCATTAGACCCAGGGTGTCTATGGTTAAAGCTGTGTAGCCTCCAACTTCAGTTGACCTGCTGGAAAACATCAACTTTCTGACTCTACTTAGGATTTCCATCGTGCAGGGAATGGCTCTCCCTTTCCAGGGCAATGACACGGTGGAGTTCAGTGTTCAACGGGTGGGACAGAGACCACACTGTGCTGTTTATAGAGTGTTCATCCCTGAGACAGGGCAATGACACGGTGGAGTTCAGTGTTCAAAGGGTGGGACAGAGGCCACACTGTGCCATTTATAGAGTATTCATCCCCGAGCCAAACGCCAGTCTTAGGAAAGCCCAAGGGGAAAAAGAAAGGAGAGGAGAGAGGAGAGAGGA